>NC_136714.1:595000-917500 GCF_936440315.1 Barbus barbus | reverse complement strand
AAGAGGAAGCAGGTCCTTCACCGAGTAATATTCTTAATTTGTAATTTTCATGGAGTGACTGGAACTCAGGAATAATCTACTGTATTTGACTGTATAGTGCGTCTCTTAAGGACGTGTATTTGTCACAGTGGAGGAGAAAGTGTTCCTCCATCTCAACTGATCCAGATCTACATTCATTACAGATTCGCTCTTCCTTAGGTAACCACGTCTTTTTATGTCATCCTCTTTTTTTGGCCAGCTGGTGGTCACTCAGTCTGTACTTCATCAGTATATGACTGTGAGTTATATTCCTGACTGAGATCAGATAATCAGCCAGACTGTGCTCTCTGTTGAGTTTCAGATAACATTGGAGATGACTTTGGTCTTTGGTTTGTTCTTTCCAATGCTGTATGTATGTTTCCTTCTCTTCATTCATAATTCTTCCAGGTTTTTCAGGGTTGGTGATATTGAGTGCTTTGCTAGTCAGGTCTGACACCAATACACAAAGATGACTTTTTTGGGCACTCATTTTTTGTGTTTTTAGTGCTTCAAAATGAAGAGAATCTTCAGAACTAGAGTTTAAGTGGATCCAGAACTTTGAAACTCTTTTTTTTAAAGATTAGATTTAGGGGGAGACGGCCTAACTCCGCTCTGCAGGCGTTATTTGGTGTGTTTCTGTGCACATGAAGGATGCTTCTGCAGAACTCTATATGCAGAGCTTCTAAAGGGTGTTTGTGCCAATCTTTATGGCTGTAGTTACTCGTTGGGCCCCAGATCTCGCTTCCATACAGGGCAATAGGCAGTATGACACTATCAAAAATCTTTGTACAGATTCTGATGGGGATGTCTATTTTGAATAATTTAGTTGGTATGGCGTGCAGTGCCCTGCAGGCTTTTACAAGTAATGTTTTTATTGCCAAATTGAAATTTCCAGTGGGAGTTAAAACCAGACCAAGATAATTATATTGTAAAGCACGCTGAAGTGTGGCATTGTTTAAAGTAAATATATGTTTATGTTCTAGATTTCTGTGTTTTTTCTGAAATATCATCTTAGTTTTTTGGATGTTGACTTCTAAGTTCCCATCATGGCAGTATTTAGTTAAAATGTCAAGGTTGTTCTGGAGACCTTCTGGTGTTTTAGATAGAATTAGCAAGTCGTCTGCATACAGTAAATATTTGACTTCTGTGTCGAATAATTGTAGTCCTGGACTGTCTGATTGGTCCAGTAGATCTGCCAATTCATTGATATATATGTTAAATAAAGTCGGGCTGAGGCAGCAGCCCTGTCTCACTCTTCGCTGTTGAGAAACATAGTCTGTCCTTTGCTGACCAATTTTTATTGCACATTTATTTTGGTTATACATGTTTTTAATTAAGTCATATATAAAGCTGGGTGGCTTTACATCAGCTTTACAGTATTTAGACAGGGAAATAGTGTCAAAATGGTGTCATTCTCCTCTGGTCAGACAAAATCAGCAGTTTAAATCTAGGCTGCAGCAGAGTCAGATTGTGCATAGGACTCATCTTGTTCATGTGGTCTTGTCCCGATGGTTCAGAGGTTCAGAGCTCCCTGAGGTCAAAATTGCCTAAGCAATGAATATTTTCAATTATCAGCAAATATCCTAATACCACCCTTTCAATTAATACTTTTGAACTGCACATTTCATAGACACATGTCTTGAAACAGTGTGACTTGGGATTGTCCTGAGCTTTGCTGAAAAGAAAATTCAAATGTTGTTCACACCATATATAAATCTGTAGTTTACTGTTCACATTGACATTCTGAAAGTGATGAAACTGCTTAAGATGCATTCAGATGCATTTTAAATAAAATAAAATTTTTAATTGAATTTCAAGCCACATATGAATGCCGTTTGGTACAAGTTTGTACATTCCATATATTGCAGGATTTTAGAGTTCATTATATTATATTGAAGCTGCTTGTGGTTTGCTAATCATACAAGGCCAGGTTTAGGGTCAGAGTCAGGTCTGCTCTCTAAGGCTTTATTCATTTTTTTTTTTTTTTTGGCTGTTCTAACTACAAACAACAAAATTAATTTGAGTGAGATAAAATGTTTCCTGTCTGAGCAAAGCATTAGAGACATGACCTTTCGGAGCCCTGACCTAGTGCGATTTATTAAACCACAAAAGGGTCCAATTTAATGAAATTACCTCTGTTCTGCAACACTCCCAGTAAGGCTCATGTCACACTATTTTTCAGCGTTCTCGGATGGCCTCGCAATATGTGTAACACAGTTGAGTTTTGTGTGAGGAACATTATTTGATGCAATGTTTCTGCTGATATAAAGTGTTACAAATTGGTCACTTAGTTGAATGCCTGAGAATATTTCACCTATCAAAGGCAGCTCACTTTGCGTTTGTACTGTTGGACAGTATTGAAATTGTATCAATTTATTTACTGAAGCATGAAAACTTTTTTTTTTTGAGAATATGAAAAGTGAAAAGCTTAAAGATCTAATTGGAACGCAAACCAAACTAAAATCGACTGCCAGTGCGTGCATATCTCTGTTTCTGTGTGCATGCATATTTGAGCATCTAAAATTGGCTTGTGCATGGCATTCAATGGCACTGCTCTTTTGCTAGTCTACCCCAGGTGTTGAATAATACATTGCATTTTACCACACTGCAAATTTGTCTTTCTGCACCAGGTGAACCGAAATATTTGAACATCAAAGCAAATAAATTTAAAAAAGTAAAATATATAAAATGCATTAATTTAATACCAAATATAGTTAACATATTTACGAACATATAGCTCAAGACTTACTGATATAAAACAAATGTGGTAACACTTTATTTTAAGGTGTCCTAAGGTGTTATATGCACTTACTATTAAAATAACAATAAAGTGTGCATAATTACATGCAAGTAACCCTAATCCTAAACCTTACCATATAGTGAGTACATGTAATTAATTAATATTACTCAGTATTTAAATGTATAATTTCACTGTCATAGGGACACCTTAAAATAAAGTGTAACCAAAATTCTAAACTTTATTTGCGGTACTAATTGGGCACAATGCACATTTACAGTAGTTGTTCCAATTTAGCAGACTATAAGTATACCAGTTTACTTAGCATTACATAAATGTATTTCAAATACATTTTAGTATATTTATTTTTCATTACGGTTATTATTTTGTTTACTAATTTTAAGTTTATGATATAATTTATCACAACCTAAAATCCTTAATCTTTCAATTTTTTTTTTTTTTTTGGAAAACAAGACGTTTATAAGAGTGTGTTTAATTACAGCAGGTGATTATCATGTGGCTTATTTACATGGATAATCTTCTTAAACTGTTTATTCCATTTCTACAAATGTAAACAAATAAATGTATTCAAACACTAATTAAAACAAACGCCTGTTAATTAGATGTTGCAAGAAGAATAAGTAAATATTTTACTCCACAGCAGAATATTTAGAATCATTAAGCCATTTGGTTATTTTTTCTCATAAAGGCACTGGCATTTAGGCAAGGAGGACATTTACTTGGAAGGGTGAGATGAAAAATCTTGCCGTCGCTGTGTTCCTAAACAAATTTGTTCTTTCTTTCGTAAAAGGTTAATTGAGTGAAAATTAGACACCAGCTCCAGAAACAGATAACACCGATAAATAATTTGCTGCTTCTTCACAGAAAGCTTTGATTCAACAGGCCGAGTTATTTAGTATGTGGAGCGGGTGGCATTTTGACTCGCTATGAATCTATGGAGGGTTATGTAAGCGATTCATTGAACACTAGAGAGGGTGGGAAGGCTCTGTGGTCTAATACGGTGCTCCTACCTAAGTCACATGGCACGGGGGGAGTCACATTGGCAAACGCTGAATGCAGTGTGCAGGCAGACCACGTTTTTATCGCACGAGCTGAAATCAAAAGGTTTTCTCTTCTAGATGTTTCAGAGTTGTGAACGGCATCAGTGACTTGACAAAGGACAAAGAGAGACAGACAGACAACTGACTTACTGACAGACTGACTGACTGACTTACTGACTGACTGACTGACTGACTTACTGACAGACTGACTGACTGACTTACTGACTGACTTATTGACTGACTTACTGACTGACTGACTTACTGACTCACTGACTGACTGACTGACTTACTGACTCACTGACTGACTGACTGACTGACTTACTGACTGACTTACTGACTGACTTATTGACTGACTGACTGACTGACTGACTGACTGACTGACTGACTTACTGACTGACTGACTGACTTACTTACTTACTGACTGACTGACTGACTGACTGACTTACTGACTGACTGACTGACTTGCTGACTTACTCACTGGCTTACTGACTGACTTAATTACTGACTTACTGACTGACTTACTCACTGACTGACTGACTGACTGACTCACTGACTTACTGATTGACTTACTGACTGATTTACTGACTTACTGACTGACTGACTTACTTAATTACTGACTTGCTGACTGACTGACTGACTGACTTACTTACTAAATTCAATTAAATTCGATTCATATTGCTTTATTGGCATGCCATACTTAGATACATATTGCCAAAGCATTGTACATAGCAGAATAAAAACTAAAATATATATAATATATATCCATAAATAAACAAAATAAAATAAATGTAAAATACATCGATATATATATTTATATAAACATTAATGATACTACTAAAGCAGCTGTGTTCACTCTTTACTTCTTAGTTTGTGGCATTTATAAATATGTTGTGCTACCAAAGAGGAAGCAGGTCCTTCACCGAGTAATATTCTTAATTTGTAATTTTCATGGAGTGACTGGAACTCAGGAATAATCTACTGTATTTGACTGTATAGTGCGTCTCTTAAGGACGTGTATTTGTCACAGTGGAGGAGAAAGTGTTCCTCCATCTCAACTGATCCAGATCTACATTCATTACAGATTCGCTCTTCCTTAGGTAACCACGTCTTTTTATGTCATCCTCTTTTTTTGGCCAGCTGGTGGTCACTCAGTCTGTACTTCATCAGTATATGACTGTGAGTTATATTCCTGACTGAGATCAGATAATCAGCCAGACTGTGCTCTCTGTTGAGTTTCAGATAACATTGGAGATGACTTTGGTCTTTGGTTTGTTCTTTCCAATGCTGTATGTATGTTTCCTTCTCTTCATTCATAATTCTTCCAGGTTTTTCAGGGTTGGTGATATTGAGTGCTTTGCTAGTCAGGTCTGACACCAATACACAAAGATGACTTTTTTGGGCACTCATTTTTTGTGTTTTTAGTGCTTCAAAATGAAGAGAATCTTCAGAACTAGAGTTTAAGTGGATCCAGAACTTTGAAACTCTTTTTTTTAAAGATTAGATTTAGGGGGAGACGGCCTAACTCCGCTCTGCAGGCGTTATTTGGTGTGTTTCTGTGCACATGAAGGATGCTTCTGCAGAACTCTATATGCAGAGCTTCTAAAGGGTGTTTGTGCCAATCTTTATGGCTGTAGTTACTCGTTGGGCCCCAGATCTCGCTTCCATACAGGGCAATAGGCAGTATGACACTATCAAAAATCTTTGTACAGATTCTGATGGGGATGTCTATTTTGAATAATTTAGTTGGTATGGCGTGCAGTGCCCTGCAGGCTTTTACAAGTAATGTTTTTATTGCCAAATTGAAATTTCCAGTGGGAGTTAAAACCAGACCAAGATAATTATATTGTAAAGCACGCTGAAGTGTGGCATTGTTTAAAGTAAATATATGTTTATGTTCTAGATTTCTGTGTTTTTTCTGAAATATCATCTTAGTTTTTTGGATGTTGACTTCTAAGTTCCCATCATGGCAGTATTTAGTTAAAATGTCAAGGTTGTTCTGGAGACCTTCTGGTGTTTTAGATAGAATTAGCAAGTCGTCTGCATACAGTAAATATTTGACTTCTGTGTCGAATAATTGTAGTCCTGGACTGTCTGATTTGTCCAGTAGATCTGCCAATTCATTGATATATATGTTAAATAAAGTCGGGCTGAGGCAGCAGCCCTGTCTCACTCTTCGCTGTTGAGAAACATAGTCTGTCCTTTGCTGACCAATTTTTATTGCACATTTATTTTGGTTATACATGTTTTTAATTAAGTCATATATAAAGCTGGGTGGCTTTACATCAGCTTTACAGTATTTAGACAGGGAAATAGTGTCAAAATGGTGTCATTCTCCTCTGGTCAGACAAAATCAGCAGTTTAAATCTAGGCTGCAGCAGAGTCAGATTGTGCATAGGACTCATCTTGTTCATGTGGTCTTGTCCCGATGGTTCAGAGGTTCAGAGCTCCCTGAGGTCAAAATTGCCTAAGCAATGAATATTTTCAATTATCAGCAAATATCCTAATACCACCCTTTCAATTAATACTTTTGAACTGCACATTTCATAGACACATGTCTTGAAACAGTGTGACTTGGGATTGTCCTGAGCTTTGCTGAAAAGAAAATTCAAATGTTGTTCACACCATATATAAATCTGTAGTTTACTGTTCACATTGACATTCTGAAAGTGATGAAACTGCTTAAGATGCATTCAGATGCATTTTAAATAAAATAAAATTTTTAATTGAATTTCAAGCCACATATGAATGCCGTTTGGTACAAGTTTGTACATTCCATATATTGCAGGATTTTAGAGTTCATTATATTATATTGAAGCTGCTTGTGGTTTGCTAATCATACAAGGCCAGGTTTAGGGTCAGAGTCAGGTCTGCTCTCTAAGGCTTTATTCATTTTTTTTTTTTTTTGGCTGTTCTAACTACAAACAACAAAATTAATTTGAGTGAGATAAAATGTTTCCTGTCTGAGCAAAGCATTAGAGACATGACCTTTCGGAGCCCTGACCTAGTGCGATTTATTAAACCACAAAAGGGTCCAATTTAATGAAATTACCTCTGTTCTGCAACACTCCCAGTAAGGCTCATGTCACACTATTTTTCAGCGTTCTCGGATGGCCTCGCAATATGTGTAACACAGTTGAGTTTTGTGTGAGGAACATTATTTGATGCAATGTTTCTGCTGATATAAAGTGTTACAAATTGGTCACTTAGTTGAATGCCTGAGAATATTTCACCTATCAAAGGCAGCTCACTTTGCGTTTGTACTGTTGGACAGTATTGAAATTGTATCAATTTATTTACTGAAGCATGAAAACTTTTTTTTTTTGAGAATATGAAAAGTGAAAAGCTTAAAGATCTAATTGGAACGCAAACCAAACTAAAATCGACTGCCAGTGCGTGCATATCTCTGTTTCTGTGTGCATGCATATTTGAGCATCTAAAATTGGCTTGTGCATGGCATTCAATGGCACTGCTCTTTTGCTAGTCTACCCCAGGTGTTGAATAATACATTGCATTTTACCACACTGCAAATTTGTCTTTCTGCACCAGGTGAACCGAAATATTTGAACATCAAAGCAGGGCAGATAAATGTTTATGCAAGCGCAGGTTCTGCTTATTTGTGCAATCGTGCTCTGAAAGTGATGTCTTTGAACGAAGCCCTGTTCATTCTGCATTACAGCACGTTAGCGATGTTAACCCTGCATAGAGCGCAACAGTTGAGTTCCGGAAGTAAAAATTCTATTAATTTTCTCTATAGGCAAACTGATTTTAAACCTTTTGATTTTAAAAGACAGACCTGTTGTGAACTCAAAGATTGTTAATCGATTATATATGCTTTTGCATTCATTCAATTTATTTTTAAAATAATCATGTCTATTAGCGGAATTCATAGTGGAAAAACTACATTATCCATGATGCTGTACAGAAAATTCTATTTCACCAATCAGAAAGTCCCAGAGATCTTGTAATCGAGTTGGTCACACCACGCTCTCAAAATACTTAAATATTTGTATTTATATGCATATTTTAATGCTTTGTTTCTGTAGATACAACCAACAACTTTAAATGAATAGTTTCATATTTCTCCTTTGTTTCTAATTTGACTAATGTCATCCGCAGTTCTTCATGGGATTGTAGTTCATTCCTTCACTAAAGCTATTAAGTACACAGTCTAATACCTTTGTCTTTTTTATTTATTTATTTATTTTTTCATTTAGTTTTTAGCTTAAACATTTGTAATGTTGTGATTCTTTTCATAGCTGGTTGGTTTAGTTGATAGAATCCTAGTCCTCAGAATTAATTGCTAACCCTGGGTAAATCGTGAGCAGGGAAAGTCTATTGTCTATCTATTACCTCATCTATTCTTGACCTATACCTATATATCTACCTTGTCTATCTATTACCTTCCTAATATCTTATCTATTGCCTACAACTCAAACTTGAACACTAGCATACTTTATGATGACCTTAAAGTTAGCAGCCTTAATAGCCTTAAAACTCTATTTCATGTAGTAATTTTTACAGTTTGACAGCAATTTAAAGGAACACGGCTCTGTCTCAGGTTTAAAAGTGAATTTCGTTGCACGTTGTCAGTGTGTATCATCAGCTCATCCTATACGAACAAATTACTTGAGGGGAACTTCCTTCAGGATTCTGCCCCACTGTACCTTCAAGCATCTTTTTAAATATAAATGAACTCAGTGGCTACATCAGTTTCGCATTCTTTCAGAGCTGTACAGATTGCACCTCTTGTCATCCGACATGAAGGCGCCCGGAGGGATGTTCTCCTCGCTGCATAAGGCCACACACACATTATAGAAAGTCCACTGCGAAACATATAGTATACACAGTACACTTTCGTACAACATAAGTCTGTGTTGTTGGTTGTTCTTTAACATTTGCATACAAACCAGTTAAGTTTGTAACCCATACTTACAATAACTATGCACCGTATATACACATATACATTAAGAATGCTTTTAAAATTGATTTTCAGAGAGGAGAGAGGCTACAGTAATGTGTTTTAGTTTAGGGACCAATTCTCACTATTAACTAGCTATTTATTAGCATGCATTTTACTAGAATATTGGCTGTGTACTAGTACTTATAAAGCATATATTAATGTCTTATTCTACATGGTCTATTCTAGATCCCCTAATCCACCCAATACCTAACTAAGCAGCAAATTAGGATCTTATTGAGGCAAAAGTCATAGTTAATAGTTAGTTAATAGTGAAAATCAGTCCCCAAACTAAAGTGTGAGCCGTAATTTTAATAATGTAGTTTATTACTGTAACATGGAGATCCAGGGGCCTCATTTATAAAATATTTTAAGGTTTTTTTTTATAAAAACGTTTTAAATAATTTGATCTTACGATCATCTCTCCAAAATGTGTGATTTATAGACTGAACGTACGCACAGAAAACGCAAGTACACGTCTCTTTCACGTCATCATACAGAACGTTCTGTTAAAACAGCTAAACAGGCCTAATTGTGGCATCTAGTCATTTTAGAACCTGAGATGGAAAATATGATTACAAAATAAAACAAAGAAAAAAATATATAGATACCACTGGTGCAAATCTTACATTAACATGTAAAAGATCACCATTCATCGTCCAAATTCTTTAATTTAAAACAGCGAGCTGCAAGAACAGCTTACATTTCCAAAAACCTGCAGTACTCCGACAAGAAATAAGTGCTTAGCACTTTTCCATGTCAAAAACAGTTTTTACAAATATGAGCGTTGGCGTGGATTCACGTGCACGCACACTCTAAGATCAAATCTGTGCGTACGCACACTTTATCAATGAGGCCCCTGCTGTGATCTTTCAGTACAATCAATTTCTCCACAAAACAAAATGTTCATGCTACAAGAATAAATCACACATTTAGTTTGTGTATGCTTTCAATTTTTGTTTCCCCATGCTTTATTATTATCAAATACCACATATATATGGCCTACCAACATATCCATATTTGGCTCCAATATGGAAGCACAGAAATGTAAGTCAGTGTGGCTTTTTTTCAGTCGTCCACACGTTGTCATCTACATCACGGTCCATGTCTTTTCTGGAACTAGATGCCTGAGGAAGAATATCTTTGCATGATTCTACAGATATTAAACATTCACAGTATCCAGGAGGGAAACATAATTATTGTCATTCCAATTAAACTCTCTACTCAAAATACTATGGGTGTTTTTAATCCAGTTCAAACTTTCAAATTCACAATCATTGCTTGGGGAATTCTCAATTTTTTTTTTTTTTTTATTGATTCGACAAAATTAAAATCTTATAGGTCTTATAAGTTGAAAATGAATGTACACAAGATAATACATTACATATATTTTTATTCCTCTTTTGGGTTTGTTTGTATTTATTTATTCATTCATTTATTAATTTACTTATTTTCTTGTCACTCCAATTAAAATCTCAACTCAACAACCAATTTATTTATGTTTTTTCCCAATTCAGTTAAAATTCACACTCATTAGTTAAAAGGGAGGCACTTCTCCTAAAAAAAAGAAAAAGAAAAAAGAAAAATTCGAATTTTGCCCAACTTTTCTCTACAAATGATCATTGACATTGCCTAATATAATTTTGAGACCAAGTTCTCAGATTCAATATTACATTTTATTTCTTTCCCAATTGTTTCTTTATCTGTGTATTGATATTTTCAGTTGTGGAAAGTGAGAATTAGAGTGTAGCACAGATTATAAGAGCCTCAGATAGTAAACACACAACTGACTGAATTGACTTTTTTTAATAACATCAGCTTCAGACCACCAATATTGGCTGTGTATGTGGGTGGCTGCATGTGTGAGGCTGGCTTGAGGACATTTATTTCTGTGAAGTTCAGAAAAGGAACATTGCACAAGAAAATAAACACATCATAAACTGAGAATCCAACAGCGTTTGGAGTTTTATACAGTATTTATTGAGGGTTCATAGATTTCCGAAAATTATAACAAGAATTGTTCCTGTCTGTCCATATGCATCTGCTGACCCTTGGCGTCAGAGAGCGTTTGCTGTTTTGTGATGTTGTGAGATATCAGCACGACTCCTCTGTGAATGGAAGCTAAGGCTTAATCTGTGAACATGTGCAAACACACACCATCAGTTTGCCGTCTTTACTCCATCGCTTCTATATGACTTTCTGCCTTTGTTGGAGTATTACAAATATATAAAAAAGTAATTAAACAAAAAGTAAAATAAAAGAATGAGAGGCACAAACAAAAAGCAAAGCAGTTACCAAGCGTTTGCATTTTCTCTAGCTCTCAGAAACTAGTGCTCACACACATTCATAGACCATTTCCATCCTTTCTGCGTCTCTGTCTCCCACACACACAATCATACAGAATGCTCTGTTAAAACAGCTAAAAAGGCCAAATTGTGGCATCTAGTCATTGCAGGACCTGAGATGGAAAATATAATTCAAAAAAAAAAAAAAGATCCCATTGCAGCTTTTTAGAATGGCAGTGTGTTTTAGAGATGAAGAACATCAGAAATTGAAGGGACTATACAAATAAATAAATAAAATAAAAATAAATAAATATCTTTGTGGGCATTGACTTATATTGAGAACATTCCCTAATACACTGTATGCAAGTCTTAAGAAAAAAAATAAAAAATAAAATATAATAATATTTGTTTACTAAGGAGAGCAAGTGGCAAGTTTCAAATTATTTACATTATTGATTTGTCACCAAGTATTTTTCATAGCATTGCTTTGTAGTAACCTTTGCATTAACAGTAAAGTACAAACCAGAAAGTTTAGAAATATTACATTACACGTTGTTAGAAAGTATTTTGTATTTACATGAACACCCGGCTCCAATTGGATGTTTAGTACCATAATTGATATTTACAGCTAGAAATAGTTTTGGAAATATATTAAAATAAGCCCTAATGCCCAAGTTCTCTTTACGTCATTTCCTTTAACAATGTACACCACCGAGACGTCTTCTACAGCTCAGATGAAGCTGCAAAGATGAAACACTTTGCAACAACTTGTAAAGAATCAACAAAGAAATTTCTGTACGTATGAATATATGTGAATGATATGAATTGTTTTGATGTTTTAAGCATTGATCTTGTGCAAATAATTGTGACCATAAACCAACAGCAGAAAATATCACATTGTTACACTTAAGTGTTACATAATCACCATCATTATGAATATACAATCACTATTAATAACATATTGAATAGTCCACAGACTGGTAATTAAATGCATTCACACATTTCTGATCCTTGAGTCCAGAAGATATGATTTTTATCATATTATGTTTTATCACTTCATATAGTTAAATACCACTAATTTATGTCTAGTTCCTTCTGAACTTGTCTTGAATCGATTTAGCAATATGAATCTCAAAATATGTTTTGATTGTATGGTGTATTGCATGCAGTACAGATGTGAGGGATGCATGATTAAACATGAGTAATAAATATGTTGCTTGATTTCTGGCATGCTTTCAAGTCCACAGCTCCCTGGTTATGAATAATGTTTCATAAGATCATTTAATATTTAGTTATTACTGATCATTGAAGGGGTTGAGAGATAAGATGATAAAATCATATTAAATCAATGTAAATTTTTACTTCCTTGAGCTTTTAACTTATTCTTGTTTAAACCCTGCTGTCTTTTCATTAAACATAAATAAATACAGAAAACATTGATTATTGATATACTGAGATATAAAATGCCAAACTACAAAGAAATCTTGGTGAGCATGATATGTATTGTTTTTATCTCTGTGACTGTTGATAAAATGAAGACTGCAGACCTTGATGGAAAATGTCTTACATGCAGGTCCATCAGGATTACATATATTTATAAATGATTATGTCAGATGCACTATACCAAAAAAACTAAAATGAAAATCTTCATGAAAAGTAAATGTATAAATAAAGATGTATATATACCTTCTTAGTTAAATCTGGTCAGTATTGTGCTTTTATATTTTTTCAAGCATTGTAAAGCTAAACTATATTCATATGCCCTTCTCACCGGTGGAGGACGGTTGGGCTCTGACCGGCTCTTTTAGATGGATTTCATCATGTTTCCTGATAAAATTACAATATTGGTTCTGCACCACAAGCCCCTCCACGGTCTCAATAATTCACTGTTTTCAATTCATTTCATATGTAAACACAGAGCTACTCTCTTCTTCTGAATACAAAGAGCATTTTAACAATCCTATACAAGAGATATTTACAGTACATAACACAAAGGAATGACTTCACTTTTTGTGAATTCTTTTTCATTGAGGAAGCCATGAGATTCCTTAACTGCTGGCTTTTTCAAACAAAATTAATATCAAAATGAGCAATGCTTAAAGATGTTAAAAGCGCCTGTATTGTCTGTAAACACAAGAAAGAAAGAAAGAAAGAAAGAAAGAAAGAAAGAAAGAAAGAAAGAAAGAAAGAAAGAAAGAAAGAAAGAAGCTGAATCAGGCTCAGACGGCATGCAGACAGCACAGACCATTTGAAGTAATGTTTACAAAATATCAGATTATACAAGCTAAGGAGATTTGCCAGATTTACCAAAGATTGAGAGGTTCATAGCACTGAATCTGGTTTTGTTAGAGGCAGTTAGCAGCAGCTAAACCAGCCATTTTCCAGTGCAACAATATTGTCTGCTTTGATCTTTGTGCTATATGTGTGAAATAATGTGTTATTAGTTTTGGATTGTTATAAATTCTGATCACAATGCTGATCGCAATGTTCGTTAATGTTTCTGTACAACTGTTCACAGAGACATCTGTGCCGTCGATGTCAGATTTACCTGCTAAACACTACACAATAAACAAGCAAACTGTAGTCAGTCATTTTACATGTCATTCGTCTCTTTTGGTGTAAACATGCAATGATTAGGGAGAATAAAGTTTGTGGACCAGACTTTTTGCTAAAAGTTAGTAGATTGAATACCAACCCGTTCTCACACCAAAGCTTAAAAAAAAAAAAAAAATATACACAAATATGTACTTGTGCACAATGTACTTATTGTATGTATGTGTGTATTTATATATATATATGTATATATAAACCTGCCTCTAACCTCAACTGTATCCCACCTTTATGGCAGCAAACGTGTTTTGCCATACAACATTAACACAATAAGTACATTATACCAAACAATTAACCTTTTTTTGTCGGGAACTACATATTATTTAATGATACCTAATATAAGTGGGACCCAAAATGCATTTAAATTTTTGCATACATCTGTAAAAGTGGAAATGTATATATACGTAATAGATATTTTTGAGCATGTAACCCCACCCCTACCCTAAACCTAACCACTGCGCGAAACATGTAACGGGGAGATAAACAGTTACAGATGCTTCGTTAAAAACCTTTTGTCTCATACTTTTAGATACGCTGTTATTTGTAAATGCTACTGCTTCTGTTAGCTTTTAATATACGGTTTTATCCTAATTAAAGCTTTAATACAGTACAGCAATCGCACACGTGTCGATGTATAACGCTTCTCATAGCTATGTGAAAATAAGTGTATAAATGCAATTGTTGGAGCTGATCTGATAATCTGAATGAGAGAGAGAGAGATATGCAGAGCGTGTGCGGAGCAGGGACACGAGGGACAGGATTAAGAACCGCTGCTTTAGAACATTGATTTTGAAACTTGTGAATCCATTAGAATCGTTAGTCCTCTTCTCTAAAGCAGCACAGCATGGCCTCGCATGTCCTGCTGCATGTTCCCGGGGGTGGGGTTTATCTGGGTTTGTTACATCATGAACCCGGGAAGAAACTCGTTGTAGTCCCTACGAGCTGTTTTTGTGGGCATTAAACTGCCATAATTTTAAAAGACGATACTCCGTTTGCATTGAACTTTCAGCTTCGTAACTTTGCAGGTATTGTTTATGCTCAAACAGCAACATTACACACTAACTAAATTTTAAAAAAGTGAAATTGCAATCAACCAACCCTTTAAAGTATTACAAATGAGTTGTGATGCTTTTCAAGTTTTCTGAAGCCATATACAGTGTATTTATGTGAGTCACATCTCATTCAAAACATAAATTAAAATTTTAGAATGTTGCAGTCAGTCTCAAAACAAGTGAAAGCCAAGGGCTGATGTAACACTTCTTCAAGTAGCAATTATTTAATGGGAGCAATATAGCGAATGGAGATCAGATGTGGGTCTGTTCCTCACACAAAGCAATCATTTGGCCTTGGAAGACTTAGAATATGTATAATTTTTGAACAAATGATTGTGAATATACTCTAGTCATATCCTGTGTTTATATTGTTTTATATTGAGAAATGGCTATGTTTCGGAGTAAGGGTTGAGTTGGGTGCTCAAAATGTCTAAATAGTGTAATATAAATAATCTGGGAAGCACTTTATTGTACAGTCCTGTTCCGCATGTACGTACCATATACTTATTATAATAACTGGTAATAACTAGGTACTAACCCTTAACTGACCCCTAATCCTACCCTTAACCCATGTAGTTACCTTATACTACCCAATACTTTCTTGGGTAAATACACGTAAATACACGTAATATAAAATAAACAGTAATGATAATTTGGGATTAAACTGAGAAAATAGTAACATTTATGTCATAATGAAACAAATACAATACAATTCCCACCTGTGTATTCACGCCAAAGGTTTCTCATTGAAAGCAATTGCATTTGTAGTTCATCTATACGGCGATACTAAGGGTCTCAATAGTGATGAAGAGGTGAATAGTGATAATTATCAGTATTTGGTGCCTTCGGAGTGAGGACAGGTTGAGGCTACACACAATGGGCCAGTTTTATTAAACAGGGCAAATTAGCGTTAGATCGCAATTCCACAACAGCGCCGATGGGTGTGGAAATTTCTGCGGGTGATTTACTAACAACTTATTAACGAAAAACAGACGGAAATTCTCATTTTATATATCGACCAACACAAATTAGCGTAGTTGCAATTAAAGAATAAAGAAATAAAGAAGCCACAGTACATTGAAAAGAACCAGAGGCCAAAAAATGAAGGGTTGCATCAGTTTTGATAGACCTGGTATTGCGTGACTCCTAATTGAGGGGTCCAAGTCGTCTTTTATTTCCTGAAGCAAATTAAAAATAACATGGCTTGGCAAACGATATGTTCGGATAATGTGTTCTTCTGGCATTCCTAATAAATTAATACATGAGGAAAAAATCCTCTCTGTTCCCTGCTGGTGCCTCTTCCTAACAACAACGAATGCAGCCATTTCAAGTGCAAAATGGTTTAAGGTATGCTTTTTTTGGGCATTAAATAATGGCGCAAATACCAGTAATTTGATGAGCGCAAAACGTTAGTAAAATGCATTGCTTGATTAATTTAAATACTCTCCTCACATTAATTTTGCGTCTGAAAGGGAAACTCCAACAAATGCAAATTCAATAAGTCAGGTGCAAAAATAACTTTGTCCACATCTTTTCAGGGCTAATTCTTCAATGCACGTCTTCAGTAAATCCTGACTGTACTATTTTAACACCAAAAGACGGTTTGCGCTGGTACAAGCTGTTAGTAAAACTGGTCCAAGATGCCAAAGTTTAGCTGGTCAGCATCCGGTCAACCCATGCTGGGCTGCGTTTCCCAAAAGCATTGTAAGCTTAAGTACATCGTAGACCCACTGAAACCAATTGAGCTACGATAAACTTGAAGGGATAGTTCACCCAAAAATGAAAATTCTGTCATAAATTACCCACCTTCATGTCGTTCCAAACCCAGAAGACCTTCATTCATCTTCTGAACACAAATTAAAATATTTTTGATGAAATCCGAGAGCTCTCTGACCCTCCCATAGACAGCACGGATCCTAACACGATCAAGGCTCAGAAACATAAGCAAGGACATCGTTAAAATAATCCACATGACATCAGTGGTTCAACCGTAATTTTGGAGAGTTTCACATAGGTAAACAATGTCTGCAACGAATGTGCGCGGATACGTTGTTTACATTCAGATCAAAGCGTAAACAACGGAAACGGTGCTGCTGACACAGAACAGCATATGTTGTTTTCGTATGTGATACTCTCCAAAATGGCTCAAGGGTGACGTGGAGGAGACAAATTGTTGAATAAAGTCATTATTTTTGTTTTCTTTGCATTCAAAAAGTATTCTCGAAGCTTCTTAAAATTACAGTTGAACTACTGATGTCACATGGATTATTTTAACAATGTCCTTGCTACGTTTCTGAGTCTTGATCATGTTAGGATCCTTGCTGTCTATGGGAGGGTCAGAGAGCTCTCGGATTTCATCAAAAATATCTTAATATGTGTTCAGAAGATTAACGAAGATCTTACAGGTTTGGAACAACAGTGAGGGTGAGTAATTAATGACAGAATTTTACCCTTTTTGGGTGAACTATCCCTTTAAGCTTACGATACTTTTAGGAAACACAGCCCTGGTAGATGTAACTACATCGATTTAAAGACAAAATGCATTATTTTTACAAACATTATTTTTTCCTTGTCTGCTGCCATTCATGTCACAGCTCTGGATTATCACTATGTATCGAAGGCTTGGGACTGTGCATGTTCCTCTGCCTCTGTTCCTGTTATCAGCCTATAAGCACTGAATTTACTGCTGAATGCCAATCAGTCACGTGACATTTACAGCTCAAGTGAACTGAGTGCTCATGAGAATGAGTGGGAATGCTAACGGAGAGATTAGCTCAATAACAAATTAAATCTATGAGCGCTATCAAATTTGGGGTTGTGTTATTAGTAGTAATGCCTTCAATTTCCATAGCACGAAATTAAACACAATACAACCATCGTGAAAATATAAAGCCGGCTAAGGTGTGAGGATAAAATTTAGAGTACAGTATTTGAGTGAAAAGTTTTATCAAAATAAATGAGGTTACGTAAAAGTGTATAATAAATTCTCTTGAATAAATAAACTATCTGTGAGTTGAGAAGTAGAAAATACAGGCTTATGTTAAAACTATTTATAGAGTCTCTTCACTCAATAGACTGTGAAAACAAGAAAGATTACAAATAAAGGTATATAAATATTAAATTATCCAGTGCTGCTCTCTTAGAAATGGCTAAAAGGGGAAAGAACTGTCGACGTCCATGTTTTGTCTTTGATTGGTTTTTGTTGGTTTTTTGGTTAGTATAAAGATAACTAATTTGCAGCAGTAACTGTTTTGATAATTTGGCAACAAAACAGATTAATCTTGTCCTAAAAGAAATAATTTGAAAAAAAATATATCAAACCAAACGCAAGAGCACTGAAAACTACTGATTTTTGGAGCAGGCACAATTTTTTCTGAACCTCTTTAGAGTATCAGTGTCAGCCAGCAATTAAGGTGAACCCAAGGTCAAAGAGAATTAGTCCTGATTTGAATTTGTCAACATAAGTCCTGCTTGCATTGCAAAATCAGACAGAACAATATACGGACACAAAAATAAGTGGCGCTTCTCAGATGGCCGAGAATCCAGTTAGTTGATATAATAAAGCCAATAGACGACATTGAAGAAGGAAAATACGGTGGGGAAGATCATTCTTGACCACTTGTCGATTGAATTGACGTCAGTTAAGTCAGGGATGGTGATTTTAAGCTGTGAAGTGCGCCGCCGTAGTCGGCTCTTCTTCTGCGCGACGTGGCGTTCCAGCGCATTGCGTCCAAAGTTGTGTCTGGCCAGGCCGGGTTTGCGATACTGCAGCGAGGTGCTATCGTAGGCCAGCATGGTCACACGTGGGTCGCCCAGACCCAGGGTCAACTCCGATGTGCCCATTTCATTCTTGATCTCCAGAGGAGTGAGAAGGATGTTTTCATGGGGGTCCATCTAAGACATAAAGACCCATCAATAGGTTATTACTGACAACAGTTTTCCTTTTTTCCTTTTTTTATGTACTGCTAACGATTTTAGTCAAAACAATCACAGATTGTTTTTCTAAAGGTCTTTCTTTCAGGGCTCTACAGTGAGACAATTTCAGTTGCATTTGAAAGTTTATATATGACACATTTATGACTTTATTTCTCAGAACTGCAAGATTATCATATTATATCATAATTTTGTCCTGGGTTAGCATGCAATTGTGAGTTTATATTATAAAAATTCAGAATAGTGACTTTTTTTGTCAAAACAAGAAATCAAATGCTGACTTACCTACTGCTTTTCAAGAATGACTCTTTAAACTTTCAACACAGTATATAATACATATTGAGACAAAACATAGTGCCAGTAACACACAGTGGAAATGGGTTGGTACACATGAAGATGTAAAGCAAAGGTAAGACATGGTGGTACACATGATGGTATTTATGCTATATATAGCTACAAAATTATGTCCTTTTGATGACAAATAATAGGGCATCCCATTAGATGCTGAACTGAAATTTTGAAAAATAAACAAACAAAAAGTACATTTTCAATTGTTCTCCCTCAAAAACAGATTGCCTTTTCCTTTCTGAACTGTACTTTCAAAAGTAACGATTTTGTAAAATGGTATCTAAAATTTAAAAACATTTGTTTGGTTGAGTGGTTCGGAGGGAAAAGAGACGTGATGATGTCAATGGAGAAATAATATAATAGGAATAAATCACCGAAAAAGAAAGAAAGAAAAAATAAGACATTCTGTCATGATTTCCTCACCCTCATGTCTGTCTTTTTTTGTACACAAAATTGAAACAGAATGCTGACAAGCTCCAATTGGACAAACAAGTACCATAAATTAGCCCATATGATTTAGACGACTTGTAAAGAAATCTGAATACTTTTTATTTTTATTTTTATAATAGACCACTGATGACCTTCCCTCAAGAAGAAAGTCATTAGACAACATGAGAGCATTAAAATTAAGACAGAATTTTATGTTTGGGTCAACAATTATTTTAAGAGGAAACAAGGAATCACAAAAAAAAAGGCTTAAATAAATTGGCCGCATTGGATGCCGTTATTCTCCTGATGAACTTTTTCAGTACCTTATTTTTTGAATCGCCTAGTCCTAATGCTGCATCATCCACAAAGATTGGTTCCCACATGGAGTCATGCCCGTCAATATCCCTCTGTTTCATTCTGGCATACAGAGCATCGTCTCTCTGAACTACATTTCCCACCATCCACTGAAAGCATACAAAATCAGCACTGTCAAAGCAGTCGCTTCAAGAGAGGTGGTGAAACTTACATATTGGCTTTGAGAGTGTGAGGCAATGCTGGCATTTTGTGGATTATGCCTCCAGAATACTAAAATACACAACATCTGAGCACCAGCAAAACATCGTCACAATTTCAACAAAATAACAGACCTAGAGTCTTGACCAGTTCCAGGAGTGCTGTTATTACTTCATCTATTATATATAGGGGTTTTCAAATGCCAAACAAGCAAACTAATAAATAAATAAGATCTTTTCTAATAGAGTTTAAAATATCCAGGGAGAAAAAAAATCTAAATGCCAATAATAAAAAGCCTAAGATAAAATCTGGACCCTGAAGCAAAACTGTGTGAGAATTAAGGATCTATGTCTCTCTGTTCAAATTATATAAAATATATAAACAACTAATCATTAGTTTGTCCTCTAACTATAGAACAATATAAGCCAGCATGATCCTGAAATAAGCAGTATGCTTTTCCTGAAATAATGATAGACCAATCAGAACCAAAAAAATATAAATAATTCTTATAAAGCTCAAGTGCTGTTTTTCTGCTTCTTCTTAACTGTTTTATATGCATGTATCATATTTATCTCACAGTGGCAAAAATAGATTAGTGAACCCAAATATTTGGTTTTCTGCATTTCTTATTCTTAAAATGTTGTCTGATCTTAATTTAACTCACAATTATACAGACAACAGAAAAACTCACTAAACTCACTACTCACTTTATTTTTTATTTATTTTTTTTTTTTAAGAAAGTAGAGTAGATCGTAGAGTACCCTTGAATTTAGTAACTTGTTGCAAAAGCATATATTTCCTGTAGCTGCTTAAAAGGCTTTTGACCAATTTTGGACCATCCCTCACAAATCTGCATCAGTTTCTCGGTTGTCTCTGTATTTCTGGGTTGTCTTCCTCTTTAGGTTATGCCACAGCATCTAAATTGGTTTAAAGGGGACATCCGATAACAATTTTCCACAAGTTCGTATGATTCATTAGGGTCTTCATGAAATGTCTGCTGTACTTTGGTTAAAATTGCTCAATGCATGCCTTTTTACTAAACAGCTCTGTTCACAGCAAGCCATTTCAGTGCATGTCTCTTTAAATGATAATGAGCTCTGCTCACCCCGCCCCTCTCTTACGTGGGGCGTGTCGACACAAGACACATTGTCACGAGTCCGGGTCCTGCACTTCTCCCTGGCGCCACAGGAGGCCGCCATCTCCCGTTCTCCCGGACTCCTCTCCCATATCACATACACCTGCCACATAACACACACCTGCTGCATCATCATCACACTCAGTACACCCACAGCTGTTCCCCATTTGCCACTGACTATTTAGTCTCCCCTCTCCCACCACTCTGGTGTGGGTTCATTACTTGTCTTGCCATTTTGTGATCTGTCGTGCTGAAGTGTTTGTTGTGCCGTGTTGGCCTTTGTTTGGTTTATTAAAGACCTCACCTGCATTTGGACCCTGATCTCGTCTTTTCCTCTCAGCGATCCGTGACAGAATGAACCCACCGCACATGGGTCCAGCAGGGAGGCTCCTCAACATTCGCCAGGGAGTCCGGAGCACGGAGGAGTACGCCAGGGAGTTTTTTGAATTGGCTCGGCGATCGGAGAGGGAGAAGACCTGTCTTATGGTCTTTTTCAGGGGTGGCCTAGCCGAGCCCTTCAAGTCCCTGGCACCATTCTGGGACCCTGAGGAGTCGCTGGAGGAGTACATCAACCTGGTTCTATGGATGAGCGGCTCAACCTTCAGGGTGGAGTTAGCGGCGGTGCCCGCTCACAAGGCTTCCGAGACAGCTGTGCTCACTCACGTTCCTCCTGAGAGCGCGGCGTTCGCTCACGAAGCTCCCGAGACAGCTGTGATCACTCACGTTCCTCCTGAGAGTGCGGCGTTCGCTCACGAAGCTCCTGAGACAGCTGTGATCACTCACGTTCCTCCTGAGAGCGCGCGTTCGCTCACGAAGCTCCCGAGACAGCTGTGATCACTCACGTTCCTCCTGAGAGTGCGGCGTTCGCTCACGAAGCTCCCGAGACAGCTGTGGTCACTCACGTTGCTTCCGAGACAGCTGTGATCACTCACGTTCCTCCTGAGAGTGTGGCGTTCGCTCACGAAGCTCCCGAGACAGCTGTGCTCACTCACGTTCCTCCTGAGAGCGCGGCGTTCGCTCACGAAGCTCCCGAGACAGCTGTGGTCACTCACGTTGCTTCCGAGACAGCTGTGATCACTCACGTTCCTCCTGAGAGTGCGGCGTTCGCTCACGAAGCTCCCGAGACAGCTGTGCTCACTCACGTTCCTCCCGAGACAGCTGTGATCACTCACGTTCCTCCTGAGAGCGCGGCGTTCGCTCACGAAGCTCCCGAGACAGCTGTGGTCACTCACGTTCCTCCTGAGAGCGCGGCGTTCGCTCACGAAGCTCCCGAGACAGCTGTGCTCACTCACGAAGCTCCCGAGACAGCTGTGCTCACTCACGTTCCTCCCGAGACAGCTGTGATCACTCACGTTCCTCCTGCGAGCGCGGCGTTCGCTCACGAAGCTCCCGAGACAGCTGTGGTCACTCACATTCCTCCCGAGACAGCTGTGGTCACTCACATTCCTCCTGAGAGCGCGGCGTTCGCTCACGAAGCTCCCGAGACAGCTGTGCTCACTCACGTTCCTCCCGAGACAGCTGTGATCACTCACGTTCCTCCTGAGAGCGCGGCGTTCGCTCACGAAGCTCCCGAGACAGCTGTGCTCACTCACGTTCCTCCCGAGACAGCTGTGGTCACTCACATTCCTCCTGAGAGCGCGGCGTTCGCTCACGAAGCTCCCGAGACAGCTGTGATCACTCACGTTCCTCCTGAGAGCGCGGCTTTCGCTCACGAAGCTCCCGAGACAGCTGTGGTCACTCACGAAGCTCCCGAGACAGCTGTGATCACTCACGTTCCTCCTGAGAGCGCAGCGTTCGCTCACGAAGCTCCCGAGACAGCTGTGCTCACTCACGAAGCTCCCGAGACAGCTGTGATCACTCACGTTCCTCCTGAGAGCGCGGCGTTCGCTCACGAAGCTCCCGAGACAGTTGTGCTCACTCACGAAGCTCCCGAGGCGGCAGTGCCCGCCTGGTTTGTCCCTCCGGTCCCACCCTGGCCGTTCGCTGGGGTTCCTGTTCGGCTGGAGTCTCCCTGGTCCAACCCTCCGAATCCGCCCTGGTCTCCTGCTCGGTCTCTGTCTCCAGGCCCTCTGCCTTCACACGGACCTGGCCCGCCATCCCTCCCCCGGTTCCACCTCCCTCCAGACTTTTGCGCTTGGTGGAACGTCTGGAAGCCGTTCCTTTAGGGAGGGGTAGTGTCACGAGTCCGGGTCCTGCACTTCTCCCTGGTGCCACAGGAGGCCGCCATCTCCCGTTCTCCCGGACTCCTCTCCCATATCACATACACCTGCCACATAACACACACCTGCTGCATCATCATCACACTCAGTACACCCACAGCTGTTCCCCATTTGCCACTGACTATTTAGTCTCCCCTCTCCCACCACTCTGGTGTGGGTTCATTACTTGTCTTGCCATTTTGTGATCTGCCGTGCTGAAGTGTTTGTTGTGCCGTGTTGGCCTTTGTTTGGTTTATTAAAGACCTCACCTGCATTTGGACCCTGACCTCGTCTTTTCCTCTCAGCGATCCGTGACACACATGAATATATCCGTATGACTCAGAGGTGGTCTTATTCAAATGAGTAGCTATCTACGTAGAAACCATAAAAAAAGTGAAAATGTCATCCTGCTGTATGTCCCCTTTAAGGTTAGGACGCAGGTCAATGTCTTGATGCACTTTTGAATTCATTCTTCCTTTAATGATTGTAAAGTGTCCTGATATTTTCAAAAGCAGCACTAAACCATGACGATCCTTCCACTTATCCTCACAGCTGGGGTGAGGTTTTTCACAGAGGGATGAGGTCTTACTGTGGATTCATGAGGATCCAGGTCTTTTATAGCCTTTTCCAGCAGCGTTATGCATCTCTGTAATCTACCTGTCAAAGCTTTTGGCATTGTGTCACACTAACTCTTTCCAGAGAAGAGCAGATTTGTCAATAACCAGGCTTTGTGTGGTGAACAGGTAATGAATTGATCATTACTAATCCATAAATATAATTTAGTACCACAATATTCACTAAAAATATACAATTTTACATAAATATTATAGAATTAAAATAAAGTACACTATAATACATTATAAAATGATGAGTACATTATAATAATAATTTAAAATAATTGGTCATTTTTGACGCCACAAGAGCTGTCAGATTGTGTTTGTCTATAATTTAGAAGAAAATCAGAGCGGCTTTTATGAGTAATCAGACATCCAATAAACGTCTTTAGGGTTCACAAACCTATTCTTGCCACGTTATATTTATCTTGTTTTTAACATAATTTTGATCCGATGTCACCCAATGATGTAATAGTACAACAACCAAATATATTTAGTTTGATGTCATAAAGGAGAGTGATTACACATTACAGGGTTATTCTGATTGTGATGACTGGTTATTGCCATCTACTGATGCAGGAGTGGTAGATTTATGTGCCTTTATTTGGAATAATAATAATAATAATAATAAAAGCAAAAGGCTTGACTCACAGTAAATAATAAATTCACAAACTACCTCTACCCTATCATAAACTCACATCTGATGTCTGCAACAGCCAACCATCTACCAATTATGACTGCAAACCAAAGTCATAAAATAATGACTATGTTGAAGAAGAACCCCAGCTTTCACTGTCAAACAAGCAAACTACTGTAAATGTACAGATGTTATAGGGCAGGCTCATGTTAGTTACAATCAAGTTACACATTGAAATTGCGGTGAAGGTATGAATACGGACTAGACAGAACAATCAAAACTTTCACAAGTAAAAGGCATTGACGCTGACATCAATTTGTTGCGACAAAACCACCTGAAGTCATTTATTTAAAATCAGAGCTGGCGATTTCCAGGGACATGAGCGTCAGCGATCGTTGCTTCAGTTTTATACAATTCAGTAGTCATGCAGTGTGATTAAATCAATGTATTTGTAAATACCCTTTAACATTAAAAGCACATTAATTTGCAAAAATATTCTGATAAGAATGGAAGAACTACTTTAGAATATAAATATACTATTTTGGTAACAAAACAAGGTCGCGTTTATCAATGTAAGTTAATGCATTAACATTAACAATGGACAAATCATTTGTTGCAGTTTTTATGAATTTTTGTTAACATTAGTTAATAATAATACGACTATTCATTGGCAGCTTAGGTTAGCGCAGATACAGCTTTTGCAAATAAACTAAATTAAATATTTTTGTTACTTTAAGTAATGTATTTAAAGAGATTTTCAACCATCTTTGTATTGTTAAAACTATAGTAGCATATGTAACTTTTTTTGATAACCTTGTAACCTGGTGTCCTTGTTACACGTTACATGTACTTACTATTATAATAACAATAGATTATGCATAATTACATGCAAGTAACCCTAAGACAAACCCTAACCATATAGTAAGTACATATAGTTAATGAATATTACTCAGCACTTAAGTATAATTACACTGTAAAAAGGACACCTTATTTATTTATTTTTTTCTATCACCACAGCGCTTTTTCTCTTGGTAACATTGATTCAAAACAAAATTCTTGTAAAGTTTTACCAGTATTTTTACAATTTGCCTTTTTATTACTGTGTAATTAGAGATAAAGTTCCTGTGCAGCGATTATAAACACTGGTAGTGTGTGATGTTCAAACATACTTTGTTGGGATCCAGTCTCATCTTTTCATTGTTGGCTGCGGAGGCTTTCTCTGCAGCTTTCTTCTGCCGCTGCGGTCCTCTGCCAAAGAAAATGTAGTTGACCAGCGCATACTCCAGCAGAGCCAGGAAGACAAAGACGAAACAGCCCATCAGGTACATATCAATGGCTTTGACATACGGGATCTTTGGAAGCGTCTCCCGCAAATGTGTGTTGATGGTGGTCATGGTCAACACAGTGGTGATACCTGCGGTCAAGAGTAACTCATTGTTAAAGGTGCATATCACAAGAAGTGGATTCGGTTGAGCAACCATAATTCTTGGAAATAAGGATTTATAAATACTGTTCAATCCCTTCCTGGAAAACACTTTGTTTAGACATTCAACTAACTATAAGTAGCGTTGTAGTCTTTAGAGTATTAGTAGACTGTCTGTTTAGTATCTGCTCACAATTTATTTTGATGGTCCCACAAAACAGATTCAACTGACTTATAAGTAACTTCACAAATGCATGTCAACATATTCTGCTAATCCTTGTCTAAGAGTCTACTAATACTCTAATAAAACTGAATTAGAGAATGGCACTGAATGAGATGGCCTATAGTTGCAAATCAATGAAAGTTAGTTGACATGCAGTTGCAAAGTTACTTGAAGCCCCCATGTGGTCAAAATCAAGTTTTTAAAGTTGTTTGCATGTCACACTTTAGATTTGTGATCAGTTCTCACTATTATTTAACCTACAATCACCTACAACTTCTGCCTCAACAAATTCCTAATTTGCTGCTTATTAATAGTTAGTAGGTAGTTTTTAGTTTAGGTATGGTGTGGATTAAGGGATCTAAAATATGATCATACAGAATAATACATTAATATGCGCTTTATAAGTACTATAAACAGACAATGCACTAGTAATATGCGTGCTAATAAGCAACTAGTTTATAGTGAAAATTGATCCCCAAAGTAAAGTGTTACCATATATCTGGTATTGTTAATATGCTTAAAGACCAACCATGAGCAAATGTTTCCTACTGTCACAAACATTTAACCAATCCCATCAACCTGTGGGGTGGGGCTTTTCATATCATTATCTCAACTTATCAAAGGTTTCTATTTACAACATGTTCTTGCAGCCTAGCAGTGTAGCCAATCACATAAATATCTGTTGACTGAATCAGAGGCGTTTAAGGTTAAGATCCACTCAAAACACAGGAGTTTTGTTCAGTGCTGAGTTCTGCATGTTTTTGAATCCTCTCATTATAACAAAACAAAGTATGGACAAAATGTAAATAATAGATTAATTGTGTAGTGTAGAGTTTCATTGATTATAATACAACTTCATGTAATTCAGTGATTGTAAGGGGAGCACTCTTTGTGTGCTTTCTAGACTATAATCCATTCAGAATTTGAAGACATTCACTCATGGATTCAGTGCCCAATAGCCACTTGCTATTGTGTAGCGTTCACTACTTCAGTTAACTGAGCGAAAGAGAAGCCGGTCTTATCTTCTGCAATTGAGCGGAGGTGGGAACTAATTTGCATATTCATACAGATCCACGTACAGTAAATGAGGTGAGGGCATACAGTTACATTCAAGCCATTTGAAGACATAAACAATTTTAATGGGGGGAAAAAACATTAAAATGTGTCATTAATGTCAAAATAAAGTGTAACTCTTTTCTGTAAACTTTTTTACAGAACATTTTAGCTTTAAAAGTGATTGCATGGTAAATAGTCTGAGGGGAAATATGTTAAAGTGTTTATACATAACCATCTCTCAAGTTATACAAACATAAAAGGCTTTACTTTTTTAAGTGAAGTTGCCCATGCACTGATCTATTTTTATCCTAACAAATAAACATAAGAGTAAACTCTAAGTTTGTTGCATTCTCTCACCGCAATCTGTGAATATCAAACCAGATCACCCGGAGCGTATCCTCATTTAGAAAGTTAGGTAAACATCTGTGCATGTGTGAGGGGGCTTTATCGCCATTCTTTTCTTTCAGCTGATGATTCAGAATCTTAAATTTGTATGATTTTTCATGCTTTCAGCTGGCGGAGTGGGAGTTATGCACCTTAATCAGTGAAACACAAAGCCTGCCTCCAGCTAAGCGGTGATTAACAAATAGTTGTCTTTTTATGCATTGAAATATCCTTTCAGTGTCATTCTGACAGTTTTCATGACATTAACTGTGGATCCTGTGACAGGTATTGCAGAGCTTATGAGGTGCAGAGTTATTATTCTCCATAAACCATTGTGTTTTTATCATTATTACTAGCAGTATAGCTAAAGGTGATGCCACAGAAACATTTCACCCTTCTCTGTTCCCCATCATCACCTCTCTTGGTTGCTAAGCACTGTGAGTGTAATTTGCATATGGAACCAATTTAGACATGATTAAACTTGACCAATAGCACAGCAGATGCCATCCTCTTCCTGCCGCGTTTTATTGGCTAAATCTGAGTTATGCAGCTGATACTCTCTCGTGTGGTGATGCACAGAGGAAAACTGGCCTTTTTGTAGCGCCATACATGTAAATGCACATTTGCAATCTAATGCCTAATGATTCTAATCAGGATGAGCTTTAACAGTAATATCTGCTCATTCTATACATCCACGCTCACTCTGCCTTATGTTCAACGCTACAGCGGTTTTGCACTTGTGTGGATGAATGAGGCCAAGCCAGACAGCAATCACAAAGAGTGCTCTTTTATTCACACTGAGAAGCCTGCACGCTTGCTGCCTACATCAGCCTTACATAATCAGTGATGACGGGAAAAAAGTGGAGGCTTACAAAACACAGAGAGAGAGAGAAAGAGAGAGAAAGAAAGAGGAAGAGAAAGAGAGAGAGAGAGAGAGAGAGAGAATGTGTGGTGTAAAAAAGACAATCAAATCAGTAAAAATATCCGTTACTATGCTTGATTAATGACTTTCATTTTTAAAATTTTGGGGTGAATCTCATGAAACATGTTCATATTTAATAAAAAAAAAAAAAAAACAGAAGTTTTTATGTATGCTTTAATACAATAACTTTAAAGAATGAACTATTATTAATAATACACACAATTATATATATATATATATATATATATATATATATATATATACATAAAAACTGTAATAAATGCAAACATGGATCTCGACTTTATTGTTTGCGATTGAGGTTCCTGAACAAATGCACTTATAGGCATCGTGCAGTTTTATTAGTATTTTGTGTTGTTTTATTAGAAAAAAAAAAAAACATGAATATAATTTGCAATTACTGGAATTAATAATTAACTTTTAGCTTTTTGAGAGAGCTTTTACGTTTTACCAGTGTTCATAATCAAGAGATTGTGGAAATGTATATGATAATGTAATAAATTAGGTAAAATAAACCCTGTCTATGAGTTAACATGATCCTTATTTGTGCTTATATAGTTGAAAGTGCAAAAATCTTAAATCTTAAGGATTACATTTTACAAATGACGACAATCAAGATCAGAAAAATAACTAAATAACTGTGATTATCAGTTTAACCATTATACAGCATGTGATTTTTAATTAAGTTTTAATTGTCTCAGACCTCTAGTCAACTAAAACTTGACTAAACAATCACGATAGTTTGACTAAATATGCTAAAGCCAAATAAAATATATGAATGAATTAATGAATAATGGTTGTACAGTATAATGCAATTTTACTTGTTGTTGTTGTTTATTGTTTACTTTTGGTGTAAAAGGTTTTTTCTTAGAATTTTAGTTTATTTTGATGCTCCCTTTAACACATTCTGTTGACAATAAGTAACGTTGCACCTACTACCTCTCATTAAAGTGTTAGTACAGTATTAGTAAACTGTTAGGTTTAGGGTTAGAATAAATTGACGTACTTGAAAAGTTACTTACAGTCAGTAGATTATCTGTTGGGAGACTATCACTATAAAGAGTTAGCAGATATTAATCAGACAGCCTACTAATACTCTACTGAGAGTTTGTTGACACGTAAGTGCAAAGTTATTTATTGTCAACAGAAAGTTCAAAAGGGACCATCAAAATAAAATTTTACCAATAATTTTTTTTTCATTTTATTATTATTATTTTAGTACATTTAAAAATATATATAATGGATGATGGATTTGTTGGGATAGGAGAGTGAGTAGGGCTGAGCAGAAGAGAAGCTCTGCTGAAGAGACTGTAGGTGGACAGGGTGAGCTGAGTGGAGTGTGTCTGACTGCTGTGCATGGAGAACAACTCAGGAGAACAGACAGTGCCACTCTAGGCATCCAATACTGAAATGATGGATGAATATATATATATATATGTTTAAAGCATAATTCTGACTGAAATGGCATCAGACATTATGTTTACTACAGTCTTAACTCGTATGTTAGAAGTAAATGTATATATGTATAATGAAAGTCACCAGCTGTGAGAGAGTTTTGTTAGATTAGCACCTACCTAAAGCAACCCTGGCAGCCGAGGCATCATAGTTGATCCAGAAGGATACCCAGGACAAGATGGTGATTAGGATGGAAGGCATGTAGGTCTGCAGAATGAAGTAGCCAATGTTTCTCTTAAGCTTGAAGCTCAGGGAGAGGCGGGGATATGAACCTGGATGAAAACAGCAATTAGCCAGATTTATCAAATGCGTTTTGTACATTTTAAGACCTTTTTATATTTTGCTTTAGAAAAAAGAATAAGTCCCACTCACGACTTCCTCCATTAATCAAACCGAAGCATCTGATTGTGTACTAGACTCTCTACTATATGTAATATTAACATTTGTGCATTGAGGCTTTTAATATCATAGGATGAAAGTGATGCTTGAACACATGCGGATTATTACATATACAGTTTATATAGATAATTTATATTTATTTATATCTATATTGCCTTTAAAAGGACTATACAGTGAATGAAAGACAGGAATCACAAAGGAGAAGAGCAGAGGAGCAAGAATTATGTTACTGCATGTTGATAACGTCTGAAAAAACAATAAATAATAATAATAATAATAATAATAATAATAATAATAATCAGTGCATTTACATCACACTGCAAATGCAACGTAGTGACATCGATTTTTGACTTTGCTTTGGCTTAAAATATGGCCTAAAACACACCACAAATGCATTACATAAGTAGAACTATACTTGTCTATTTGTTAGGTTAGTCTTTGTACTATAATATTTAAGAAATGGTTAGGATTAGGTTTAGTTATAAGAGATATAATAATGCGTTGTAACTAAAATTAGCGTCAATGTACATTTTCAGAACTGTTTAAGAATCTAGACTGTCACAGTACATCATAATGCAGAACTGGTTATCTCGATCAGCACCTAGACTGAATGGCGTAGTCTTCTTGTTAAAACTGGCCAGCTTGGTAGAGTGGTTAAAGTTTAACATTAGCACACTGTCTTCATCCTCTTAGACATTCTGAACCAGACATTACTTCCAAAGACTGCGTCTACAGCTAACCTCCTGACTTGCATGACACATTCCTGAATATGAAAATGCAGTCAATGAATAAATCAAGTGGTCACACAACACTTTGTTAAATAACTTATAAGAACACCCTGTTTCTTGTTTTTAGTGTGTGTGTGTGTTTCATTCTCAGGTCAGGGTTGCGTGGTACAGCTGCTGGACGCCTCAGATAACACCAGCCGTGCCAAAGCGAGAGGGTTCATAAACCCAGACATTAGTAGCTGCCCACTAGAGCTAGATGCTCTGGTAGTTAGGATATTTACAGTATATGTGCCTGAATGGGAGATGTTTTTGACCTCAGAGTGCCCTAGTAAGTGGAAAAGTTGTAGACTTTATGCATTTGGGAACACCTATTTTAAGCTGCAAGTTTTTGGAAGTATTTTCAGCAAGGTAAAGATTAAACTTCACCTTGTTATCCCTTAATCATTTATGTGACCCTGAACCACATAACCAGTCATAAGAGTATTTTTTTTAAATTGAGATTTAAATATCATATAAAAAGCTGAATAAATAGTATTTCCATTGATGTATGGTTTGTTAGGATCGGACAATATCTGGCTGAGATACAACTATTTGAAAATCTGGAATCTGAGGGAGCAAAAATCTGAAAATATTGAGAAAATCTCCTTTAAAGTTGTTCAAATGAAGTTCTTAGCAATGCATATTACTAATCAAAAATGAAGTTTTGATATTTTTACGGTAGGAAATTTACAAAATATCTTCATGGAACATGATCTTTACTTAATATCCTAATGATGAAGACCCTGTCTCCAAGACGTCCATCAGGACAAGACCACAGAAACCAGATGAGTCCTTTGCACAATCTGACTCTGCTTTAGCCTAGATTTAAACTGCTGATTTTGTCAGGCCAGAGGAGAATGACACTATTTTGACAAACTATTTCCCCATCTAAATACTGTAAAGCCACCCAGCTTTATATCAAGCCCATGTAAAGCAGCTTTGACACAATTTGTATTGTTAAAAGTGCTATACAAATAATATTGACGTGACTTAACTTGACTTGACTTGACTTTTCGTATAAAAGGAAACTCAATCATTTTAACCCATACAATGTGTTGTTGGCTATTGCTACAAATATACCCATGCTACTTATGACTGCTTTTGTGCTCCAGGGTCACATATTTATTTCAGTTCTCAGCTTACTACAGAAGTGTTGTGTAGTTTGGTTTAATTACCTGTAGAAAACACCACGTTTTTAGAGATGAGTTTGTAGTCCACTATGGAGAACTGAGGAAGCTCTATTCTTTCCACCCCGGTCACTGCATGGTCTCCTCCTCGCCAGTAAAACTCAATATCATCTGTGGTGTAGCCGTCTGAGGGAGAAACAGACAGATATTAAAACAAGTATGGGTGGATGTCGTGTGATTGAGGTCTCTCATGAGGTCTTGGTCTTGGCGTGACCATTTTAATTGAAACTGAAATTGCAAAAATAGATCAATTCTATAATAATGTCCCTTAATTCAAATTATAGGCAACCAAAATGCCTATTACCGTCACTGCGAGTCGGTATATATGTATATGAATCACATTTTAAAGCATGCATAAATGCTATCAAACCCTAATAATTGCTATCAAATTAATAAAATCAAAGGTCATGTATTGACCATATCCTGACATCACTGTTATTGCTTAATTAATAAATAAATAAAACAGCTTACTGCCTCAGCTTATAACAATCTGCATAATCTTGCAGTTCGCAGCCCATTACAGAAATGAACACACACTTGCACAGCTAACTTGAGTTGATTAGTTAGTGACCCAAAAAAGCAAGATGTTTATGAAACGATCTCGCAGCTGGGATGTTGTCTGGACAGATGCAAATGCAAACTAATTCTTGATTTATAAGAAATGAACGCTCTTACTTGTTCTTACATGGTTGGGAAAATTAAAACTTTGTCAGGTTATAAACAGTCAGCTAAAGCAAACTACAAAAAAGCTACAGCAGCTAACAGCTTCATTATAAACCTCGCATATTCATAATTTAAAATGTTAAATTTTTCAAAGCGTGCTAAGATGTGAAGAATTCCAAATGATGAAAAGTGCAATCAAGTTCATCTCTGAACATTTACTACATCTGAGAAGAGCTCTGAAATGGATTTGCACTGATATGATATAATAACAACAGAGGAACGTGTTTGTGCCACATGTTTTCATTTATTTTTTGTGGACTTGAGGTCAAGCTGAACCTGTGTTATTAGAGAGCAGAGGATAAGAGCATGCAAGCCTTGGGTCAAACTCATTGTCCAGTCAAATCATACAGCAGTCCGTTTCTGACCTCAGCTGCAGAAAAAAGCCTTCATAAATATTCAAGCGCAACATGAGATATTTAGTTTGCTTCAGTGCTCTCTGTGCCGAAACTGACAGAAACACGAACAGCAGCCCATCAATGATTGAGAAACATTGTATTGTATCGCGGCAAACGGCGCTCTGCGTCAGACCAGAAAACTCTCTTGGCCTTGCATAAACCACTCGTGGACGATCCTCCAGTTATCAGACTGACGGTCCAAACGCAAGAGAATACTAGATCAGAGAGAAAGATCTACAGCAGGAGAACGAGAGAGGAGTAAACGGAAGCACAGCGTTCCCACGTAAACACCAGAGCTACTAAAGATTACGAAAGAGTAAGCTGTATCATCAAAAGAACCACATTTTACAATTATATATAACCCATCACACAAGACTTTAACCTTGAAAAGTGAGTTAACCACTGACTCTACATATGCGTAACATAAAAACATACAACAGACCAGTGGTGTTCGGCAAGGGCTTGTGAGTGCATGAATAAATTGAAATTGTGTGGCTATATTTATAAGAAAGTAATGCATTTACCCAATTATAAAAATTTGGTAACACTTTAGTTTAGGCACCAATTCTCACTCTTAACTAGTTTGTTTATTAGCATGCATATTACTAGAATATTGGCTGGTTATTAGTACTTATAAAGCAAATATTAATGCCTTATTCTGCATGATCATATTTTAGATCTTTCAATCCTTTAGTCCAAAGTATGTCCACAATTTTGTGATTTTATTTCCCTCATGTCTTTCAAGCCCATACGGCTTGAAAAAAAAAAAATTATATATATATATATATATATGTATATGTATATATATATATATATATATATATATATATATATATTTGTTTATTTATTTTTTTAAGTAAAAATAAATAAATAAATTGATTCAATAAACTGGTTTGTGAAATGTTTGTATTGATGATCCATTAATTGTGCCCAGTCATTAATTACAGTAATTACCTGAAGCTCCAGATTGAGCTTTCATTGCATCACTCTTTTGTGTTCAACGATCATTACATCACACAGACATGACATCATATTGTTTTGCAGAGAATAATGGTATTTGTGTGGTTGGTTGGGCTATTCAAAGCCACTTAACTCCATTGTTTCTATGTCATTGAGCCTGACTTAGCAAATTAGCTTTGCTAACATTCCTGTCAGGGCTCTTACATCACTGCATTTGAACCGCTCCGCTAGCTGTGAACCACAGGAGCTCCAGCATGAGGAGAAGGAAGAGCAATGGTGTTCAGCTAATTCTATAGTCATGTCTTACAAATCAGAATAAATTTTGTTTTGCATATTAGATAGCTTCTTAAATGGCTGATTTTGAAATCACACACCTTGGTTTTTGGTTTGGTTTAGTTCTGACGGCTTGGCACATCAGAGCATTTACAATTATTCTATACTTAGGCGACAGGAACAGAAAGAGTTTAAAGAGAAAAAAAAGACTAATTTGTATTGCAATGCTTTATTTTACTTAAAAACAAAATCCTCGGGACCTACTGCTCTGCACATTTTGTATGTCTCCCTTATTTAACACGATTCAGATCATCAGCTCGTTTGGAGAGAGATCCATGAGCTGAACTGAGTGTGTCAGATAAGGGAGACATACAAAATGGACAGAGCAGTGGGTCCTGAGCACCAGGATTGAAGACCACTGGACTCCACTGGGCATAGTTTTAGTTGATGTAACAGTAAATAATATTGTAAAGCTGGACGTAGGTAAGGCACATACACAACTTATTTTACGTCTAGCTGGTGCAACCAGCCCCTCAAATGTATACCCGAGGATTTTTGTTTTTTATGACTTGTCCCACAATGGTCTGGAATGTTCCAGAAACCACTAGAATATTCTAGAATGCTTCAGAAACTTCTAGAATGTCCTCATCTGTGCAAAAGCAAAATAATAATAAAAAAATTGTATACAAAAATGTATCTGCACTAAACCAATGTTTCATAATTAATGAAGTTTTCAAATCTACCTGACCTAAATATTTACATGAAAATAAATAGTACAGTAATAATAATGACAGCATGTTAGCAGAGCTTTGGAACAGAGTATAATGCCTGACAATGATGCCTAGTTAGGCAGCTCAAAAAGTTTTAAAACAGTGTCTCTGACTCTTACTTATTTCATGACTTGTAATTTCAGAAAACAGTCATGCTGTGAAATTTGCTTAAATTTCGTATGCTTGCATGAGGACAAATGTTCTGAAAATTGCCTCCCATGAAAGCATTATGGAAATTAATAAGGATTAAAAAATAAATAACCTGCAGTTAGGATGCACTTCAATAGTGTCTGAACTGCATGGCAGCTCTTAATAAGGGCTGGTCTGCCTAAAAAAAGAAAGAAAAAGAGATAAAACATTCACCCGAGTGTCGAGGTGGGACCGGAGGGGCTAAAAGCCCTCTAGTTAAATATCTTCCGATTCTTCTTCATATGCATGTTATGGAGTTGCCTGCTAGCACATTCAACAAAAAAAGAAAAACACGTCTAGGTGGGGAATGTCTCCAGCAGCGCATGTGTGCCTCTACAGAAATGCTTGATCCAGATGGTTCAAAGCTTCTTTAATCCTATTTCTAGTGTGCAATTAAAAGTGTCCCTGAATTCACACATGGTATATCATCTCCTTAACTTTGCACAAACACAGCGCAGGAGAATCTGAAACAAGACACCTATACAAGCAAACCTCTTTATACGGCAGAGGAGATATGCATTTGCAGAATTGCTTCTGACGGCTGCCGGCTCTGTGTGCTGTGCTTCGGCAGTGCAGAAAATTTGAGTAATATGCAGAGGCCTGGTAAAACGAGATTAGGCCATCAAAAGTAAAATAAAAGTCAAACACTATGTTAAGTCACCTCTATGGAAAAGACATGCTTTCCTTTTCCCCTATGTATTTGTAAAGTATATTTTGTATAAGAAAAATAATGCTTTAAGATCAACCTCGACACTCTGCAGCTGCTTTCTTCTTATAACTCAAACAATTTCATGTGCAATTAATTTTATGTAATAAGCATGGATAAATAAGCATAAGATAAAGTACACTCAAATCATCAAAAAATGTGAAAACTGTGTAAAAATGTGTAAACATTTCAGACATATATAAAAATATTTTAATTTGAGGCCTGATTAAAAACATGGAGTACTTTCAAGCTTTTAAAGTAACATTTTAGAATAGGGAACACATTCACTTTTAACTCTAAGGTTTCCCTCAATAAACTCCTAATTTGCTGCTTGTGAATAGTAGGTCTAAAATATGGTCATGCAGAATAAGACATTAAAATGTGCTTTATAAGTACCAATAAACAGCCAGAATGCTAATAATATGCATGCAAATAAACAGCTAGTTAACAGAGAGAATCGGTCCTTAAAATCAAGTGTTACCACTTCTACAATACTTAAAGGAATAGGTGTCTCAAACAAATGAAGAATTCCAGAAAATGTACTTCAAATTGAGTTTGTTTCTTCATCAGATTTGGAGAAATGTGTCATTGCATCGCTGTCTCAGCAATGGATGCTCTGCAGTGAATGGGTGCCGTCAGAATGAGAGTTCAAACAGTTGATAAAAACATCACAATAATCCATAAGCAATCCACACCACTCCAGTCCATCAGTTAATGTTTTGTGAAGACAAAAGCTCTATGTTTGTAAGAAACAGATCCATCTTCAAATCCATCTGTTTCCGGCTAAAATACCAGTTCATAATACATAATAATGCTTCCTCCAATGCTAAATTCTTTTAACAGGTCTGGACAAAACCATGCACATGTTATCTCTGGTGCTCTGTGTAGATGCTTGATATATTTATATCAAACTTGACAACAACAAGGCTTGTAATGAGATGAGTTTGCCGGGATGCTCTTTACCAACATTGTCTCCAATTAAGCTGATATCTGCAGACAAGCCAAATGAACAGAGAGGCAGCAGTTCTCAATGAGGAGCTTAACCTGTCTGTGTCTTGTCTGGCCTCGGTACTGCTGGTTTAAAATCAGTCTGAGTAACGATCAGCGCCTGGCAGAATGACACTTCACACACTTCATATTGATTCCTCAACCCAAACACTTTAACATCTACAGTATAAAGGCCACGAAGGACATGCATCTTATATTAAATTTCAAGTTAATTTCAGTTTAGCCTGCAATGCATAATGGTATGTATACTGCCTTTTCATAAAAGTTTTATAATTTTTCTTTATTAAGAAATATTATTTTGTAAATATAGTGGTATAGTATAACTCTTACTGAGTACTAATTTCAAAGCAATAAAGATAACACATTTTTGCCATTAGCCTGAAGCAGCCCACTGCTGGCCTTTCAATTACAAGTGTGTTTTATTCACTGATGAAATTTCGTAAATGTGAAGTGTCCATTTAAAAAATAAGTTGTATTTTATTTATTTTTTTTATATAATTTTCTTGTTAGAAGGTATTAAGAAATGAGCTTTTCAGCCTTGTTCTTTGTTTTCTTATGAACAGTATTTGTGTGTGGGCTGGTGCTCAATTTTACTCTTTAAATGTCACACAGAATAGAAAGTAATAGGGAGAAGTTGGGGGTTTGGTGCATTGCTCAAGGGTCTCACCTCAGTTGTGGTATTGAGGGTGGAGAGAGTGTTGGTTATTCACTCCCCCCACCTACAATCACTGTCGGGCCTGAGACTCGAACCCACAACTTTCAGGTTACAAGTCCAACTCTCTCTCTCTCTCTCTCTCTCTCTCTCTATATATATATATATATATAAAGCTGTTGAGCCACTGACAGACGGAGGTGGGGATGGAGAGCTGTGTCAGTTTATTCTGAAGGGTGTCTGTGATGATGGTGTTAAAAGCGGAGCTGAAGTCCACAAACAGGATCCTCATATAAGTCCCTGGTTTTTCCAGATGCTGCAGGGTGAAGTGCAGTCCCATGTTGACTGCATCATCCACAGACCTGTTTGCTCTGTAGGCAAACTGCAGGGGGTCCAGTAAGGGTCCAGTGGAGGCCTTCAGATAAGCCAAAACCAGTCTTTCAAATGATTTCATGGCCACAGACATTAGAGCCACAGGTCTGTAGTCATTAAGTCCAGTAATTTTGGGTTTCTTTGGGACGGGGAGCATTTGAAGCATGAGGGGACTTTCGCACAGCTCCAGTGATCTGTTGAAGATCTGTGTGAAGATGGGTGCCAGCTGGTCAGCACAGATTTTTAGGCAGGCTGGTGACACACCATCTGGGCCTGGTGCTTTCCTTCTTTTGTTCTTTCTGAAGACCTGGCGCACCTCATCTTCGCTGATCTGAATTGTAGGTGTGGGGGAGAGGGGGATTGCTGGAGGCGTGAATGGATGTGTGGAGAGGTGTTCAAGGCGGGTGTGGGGTGATTTTTCAAACCTGCAATAAAGCTCATTCAGATCGTTTGCCAGTTGTTGATTCTCCAGAGTGCTGGGGGATGGTGTCTTGTAACTGGTGATATCTTTCATACCTTTCCACACTGAAGCAGAATCACTGGAAGATAATTTGTTCCTTAGCTTGTCAGAATAATTCCTCTTTGCCGCTCTGATCTCCTTTTCCCGTGTGTATTTGGCCTGTTTGTACAAGACTTTATCCCCCTTTCTGTAAGCATTTTCTTTGGCCTGACGGAGCTGTCTGAGTTTGGCAGTGAACCATGGTTTGTCATTGTTGTAGATTAGATGAGTCCTGTTAGGAATGCACATATCCTCACAGAAACTGATATATGAAGTTACAGTCTCTGTGAGCTCGTCCAGATCGGTGGCAGCAGCTTCAAAAACAATCCAATCAGTGAGGGAGAAACAGGCTTGTAAATCCCACTCTGTTTCATTAGTCCATCTTTTAACAGATCTTAATACAGGTTTTGCATATTTAAGTTTCAGCCTCTTGGTCGGTATGAGATGAACCAAACAGTGATCAGAGAGTCCTAGAGCTGTTCGTGGGACAGAGTGATATGCGTCCTTTATCGCTGTGTAACAGTGATTCAATATATTACTGTCTTTGGTGGGACATGTGATGTGCTGTCTGTATTTTGGCAGTTCGTGGGAGAGATTTGCTTTACTAAAGTCCCCGAGGATGATTAAAACAGAGTCCGGTAAAATCAGTAAACTAAAATCAAATCTATGCATGAATCAAAATCGATCAGGAATTGATTTTTAATCAAATCATGACCTAAAGCATTGATTTGAATCGAATAGTAAGGCACAGAAAGATTATCACGCCTAATATTAGGCATTTGTTGTTGTCTAGTTGAGCATGGATTGTGCATCACTGGAGGTCTTAGCACTGACTTCAAATACCAATGTCGCAATAGTTTCTGCATCTCTCGACTGTGACTTAGAGACGAATGGGTTTGTGTAGCTGCATTTTTGTTATTGTACCTTTATTAGAGTCACATTTAGTCTGGTTATACGTCATGGCAGATATTCGTTTTGCAGCTCTCCTTAGGGCCAAGTCACAGTTCATTTCTCATTGCATGACATTTTCTCAAGACATAGACAGATCAGCCAACAGCTATCTAACAATCCAGTGAATGTGGGGGTGAGTTGGTGAGCTGTGATGAAGTAAGAGCTACACTGAAATTCCTGGAAACACAGAAAGCGTAATCTCGACCATCTATTTATTGTGACCTACAATATGTTTTGCAAACAACTGCCCTGTTTCTACCAGCACCTCGTATGTCCAATTAGGGTTGAAGGAAAAATATGTATGCTGCAATTTTTGGGTTTCTGTTTACACTAATTAGGATGCAGTTCATGCCTTTTTGAGATGATTTCCCTGCTTCCGATTTCCAGGTAAACTGAAATGAGCAAAGCGTTGTTAATATATTGAGTAATGATATAATTTTCAATTTAAATAATTTTAAAGGCAGGGAAAAGTTCCCAGATGCTGAAGATTCAGAGTCTGCTGTTCTATAGTTGAGTAAAGTGGGTAAAATGTTATGATGAATTGCTTAGCTACAGAAAACAATCATAAATTGTCCCAATGCCAGCCTTATTAAATATTCATGAGATATTCATGTCAGCAGTTTCAGGTGCTGATTGCCATTGCACCTACATGCTATACTTCTGTTTCATTTTTTATTATTATCTTTATTTATTTATTTATGGTTTCATCAGAGATGTACAAGCAGTTATTTAAATTGGTTGCATGCTTATTGCATGTTGTACTTGTCCTTGTTCAGTGTTATTAATCTCATAAATAAGCAATGGAGTCAAAATGTACTTTTTTTAATAATGTTTTTCTCATAATCGTTAATAGTAAACACTGACTTCCATCTCTTCTCCAGTGATGTGTGCACCAGAGGTAGGCCTCTCCTCCGGCAACCTGTCACTCACAAGATCACAGCAATTAGCAAACGACAACGATCCAATGATCCAATCAATTCCCTATGGAAAAACTCAAGTCCTGCCCTACATCTGGTTTGAGTAGCTGTTTCACATGAACGTACATCACAATAGGGAATCACAATTTCCGTTCCAAGCAAACTTAAAGAATCTAATTTCAGGATTTACATATGTTCGCCGTCAAATCTCAAAACAAGACAGCATCAGTAACAAATAAGTCCTTTGCCATGAGCAAACACCGAGGACACATCTGCAGTGCCAATTACCTAACTAGTATACCTAAACTTAACTTCTATTATAGTTGCAATACTAAAGAAACAATAAAATGTAACATAATTACATTCTGTATTCAAAGTTTACTACTGTTACTCTTAAAGTACACTGAAATGTAAACTTTTATAGACTTAACATGGCCTAATTTAGTCCCAATAAGTATTGAAATAGTACACATACAGTACAACTATCTTTGGAATCGGTTACCTGTTACACTAAAGACAGTACGAAGCATAGGCAGTTTTAAACAGGGTTTGAAAGTATGGCTTAGATGCCAATTATAGTTTTTATTATAATTGAGGTTATTTTTATTGTTTTTTTTTTTTTACAATATGAATATATTTGTTAAATGTATGAAACATGATTGATGTGTGAATTGCTGTAACTTGTCCTTTCCCCTTGTCCGTATAGGGACCACAATGGAAATAAGTCTTTGGGCTTTATTGTGTCATCCCTGACTATTTATGTATTTTAATATATGACACAGAGTACTGTTTTCATATTTTTATATTTAAGTGGTCAAATAAAATCAATCAATCAAACAAGTATACTACTAGTACATTAGATATAACTACATAAAGTATACTGCATTTATATTACATGTAATCTACATTTAAACGTATACTATGTTTAATTAATAAAAATTAACTTGAAGGGTCAGGCGTTAGTTTACAGTCAAATACTCACTATTAACTAACTATTAACTATAACTTTTGCCTCAATAAACTCCTAATTTGCTGCTTAATAATAGTTAGTAAAGTAGTTGTTAAGTTTAGGTATTGAGTAGGATTAAGGATCTAAAATGTAATCATGCAGAATAAGAAATTAATATGTACTTTATAAGTACTAATAAACAGCCAATATGCTAGTAATATGCATGCTAATAAGCAACTAGTTAATAGTGAGAATTGGTGCCAAAACTAAAGTGTTACAACTTGAAGTGTACTTCTTTTTAGCATTGTTTCTTTTGAAGCTGCAAATATAGCTGTATGTTTTACAATAAAATACTTTAGTTTTTAAAATTTCACATTTAATTCAGTTTGTTACTTGACCTTTCTTTGTAATCGTGAAATTTAGTAGCAGAATTTGACAAACTTTTAACAAAGACAAAGATTTGCACAGTGCCAAAAAAAAACAAACAAAAAAAAAACTAATTGAGCTGCATCGTTATGGTAGCCTATTAGATCATGACTCTGAAATTACAACACAGTCTCATCCCAACTCGTCACATAATGAAGCTTGATCAGGACCGTTTTGGCCCATCAGGACCCTTCACGTCAAAAAGTGACGCTAAAGGGGTACCTTGAGCGTCAAAAAGCGAAGCCAAAACCATCCTGACCAAGCTTCAATATGTGAGTTGGGATGAGATTGTGTTGGAAATTAAATCACCTAGATTTCCACTTTTTAGGACTGTTTACATTAGCTGTTGCTAGCACAAAGCCTTTCCCACACAGTTTAACAGGAGCGGTGGATCTGCCTCCCATCAAATCAGTGTCATCCACGTCTGAGCCCAATGACAGCCTCGTGACACAACACCACACCACTGACAGGCATACCTGATCTTAACCTCCTTACAGCTGTCAGAAATTTAGCATAGGATTTTATTTTTTATTTTTAGTTTCTCCATGTCTGTAACACATAGTGAACCACAATGACTGGACTGCCATCAATCCACAGGCCACATAGTCTCACTATCAGCATGAAATCTGGTCCACACTGTAACTTAATCTGGTCAACAACTGCATGCTTACACAAGTACAGACCACTTCACATGTTGTTTAGAAGCAGTTTTGATCTTTAGCACAAGATCAGAGTAGAGCAAACTTCACGATCATAATTCCTGTACTTGCAAAAACAATAAGTACACTCATAAAACTAAGAAAACAAACTGTAATAGAAAGTTATGCAAGTGGATATGTAGCACACCTGCTAAGTGCTAAAACTCTCTGTGTTTATATGTGGTACATTTAATCGTTATAAATCAGAAGATGAGCCATTTGTGGAGAAGGGTGGTTATAAGTAAAAACGTGCAATTTGCATTATATTTCAGAATCATCATCCGCTTCATGATATTTTGTCACCAACTAGGCGTAAAAAACTGGTCGGCTCCTTAGGAAGCAAAGTAATTTGACATTATTCAATGCACAGATAAAACATTTTGGCATTAGATTGTTCAATGAATATAATGCAGAGTTGTTTTTTTTTTTTTTGCAATTGCACTTCTGAGCATATTTCATAAATTTCTGTTTTTATTGTATGTGAGTGTATGTCTGTCTTTCATTATTATTTGGTGTGGTATTATATAATATGATTTAAATACGTACAGTGGTGTGAAAAAGTGTTGGCCCCTTCCTGATTTTTTATTTTTTTGCATGTTTGTCACACTTTAATGTTTCAGATCATCAAACAAATTTAAATATTAATCAAAGATAACACAAGTAAACACAACATGCAGTTTTTGAATTATTTGAAGTTTTTATTATGAAGGGAAAACAAAATCCAAACCAACATGGCCCTGTGTGAAAACGTGTTTGTATTAAAACATTTTTGTTTGTGTTAAAACATAACTGAGGTTTATCACACCTGAGTTCAGTTTCTCTAGCCACATCCAGGCCTGTTTACTGCCACACCTGTTCGCAATCAATAAATCACTTAAATAGGACCTGCCTGACAAAGTGAAGTAAACCAAAAGATCCTCAAAAGCTACACATCATGTTGAGATCCAAAGAAATTCAGGAACAAATGAGAAAGAAAGTAATTGAGATCTATCAGTCTGGAAAAGGTTATAAAGCCATTTCTAAAGCTTTGGGACTCCAGCGAACCACAGTGAGAGCCATTATCCATTAGCCATTGGTGAAACTTCCCAGCAGTGGCCGGCCGGCCAAAATTACCCCAAGAGTGCAGCGATGACTCATCCAAGAGGTCACAAGAGACCCCACAACAACATCTAAAGAACTGCAGGCCTCACTTGCCTCAGTTAAGGTCAGCGTTCATGACTCCACCATAAGAAAGAGACTGGGCAAAAATGGCCTGCATGGCAGAGCTCCAAGACGAAAACCGCTGCTGAGCAAAAAGAACATAAAGGCTCGTCTCAGTTTTGCCAGAAAACATCTTGATGATCCCCAAGCCTTTTGGGAAAATACTCTGACGAGACAAAAGTTGAACTTTTTGGAAGGTGTATGTCCCATTACATCTGGCATAAAAGTAACACAGCATTTCAGAAAAAGAACATCAAACCAACAGTAAAATATGGTGGTGGTAGTGTGATGGTCTGGGGCTGTTTTGCTGCTTCAGGACCTGGAAGACTTGCTGTGATAAATGGAACCATGAATTCAGCTGTCTACCAAAAAATCCTGAAGGACAATGTCCGGCCATCTGTTCGTGACCTCAAACTGAAGAGAACTTGGGTTCTGCAGCAGGACAATGATCCAACACACACCAGCAAATCCACCTCTGAATGGCTGAAGAAAAACAAAATGAAGACTTTGGAGTGGCCTAGTCAAAGTCCTGACCTGAATCCTATTGAGATGCTGTGGCATGACCTTAAAAAGGCGGTTCATACTCGGAAACCCTCCAATGTGGCTGAATTACAACAATTCTGCCAAGATGAGTTGGCCATTCCTCCACAGCGCTGTAACAGACTCATTGCAAGTTATCGCAAACGCTTGATTGCAGTTGTTGCTGCTACGGGTGGCCCAACCAGTTATTAGGTTTAGGGGGCAAGCACTTTTTCACACAGGGCCATGTGGGTTTGGATTTTGTTTTCCCTTCATAATAAAAAACTTCATTCAAAAACTGCATGTTGTGTTTACTTGTGTTATCTTTGATTAATATTTAAATTTGTTTGATGATCTGAAACATTAAAGTGTGACAAACATGCAAAAAAATAAAAAATCAGGAAGGGGGCCAACACTTTTTCACACCACTGCATTTTTATATTTCTCAAATATATATATATATATATATATATATATATTTTTTTTTTTTTTTTCTTGCAATGACCTTTTAGTGTATTTTATGCATTAATTCCATCTCAGTATTGCTAAGCAGAAAAGTAACTCAACTTCAACTTAATAAAGTCTCAAAAAAAAAAAAAAAAAAAAAAAATATATATATATATATATATATGTATATATTATATTCATTGAACAATCTAAAAAAAAAATCTGACAATAAATGTTAAACAAAATGTCACCTAATTTACCTCAGGAAAGTCATTCAATATCCATAGCTCATTAGTTAGTTGATAGATGGATAGATTATATTATTATATTCTTACTTAAATTAAAAATTAGGACATCAATAACAGGTTAAGTTTAAATGAATCCCCTAATGTGATTTATCTCAAAATTGTTTGAAATCTTTAGAGGCTGTTTTCTCCAAAACACGTCTGTAAAAACCTGCACATTCTGAAAGTTGCGTAGCACCAATGATTCAGTTAGCTCAGTCCGTCTTGTGTGTGTTCTGCATGAATAGACTGCAGGAGTCACTTCAGAGGACGACCTGACCATCTGACCCCACTAACCATTTTTGCAAAGAGACTTGCAGTGCATTCAGTATACATTCATCAATATGTGCTCGCTGGGAAATGAACCTGTGACCTTGGCTTGGTTATAAAATGGTGGCGTACAGCTGGCGCTCTCAGAACACTCTGTGTTCTCACAATCCTCTGCGGAGTTTACTTGAAAGAAAGTGAAACTTGTGAGAAACTTGGACAGAGCTTGGAAAAAGAAACCAGCAAAACCAATTAGATAAAAGTTCACAGGATTCTCAGAGGATTTGAGGTTATAGACACATTATGCTCACTGACAGGATGTCAATACGGCTGTCAATACAGAGTGCCATTTCACAACTAAAAGAAAGAAAGAAAGAAAGAAAGAAAGAAAGAAAGAAAGAAAGAAAGAAAGAAAGAAAGAAAAATGTTTCTTAGCTGAGAAACCACCGACTTGGACATTACATTACGAGCCCAATTTGAAAAAAGGAAGGATTTGTGCGTTTTCACTTTATCTTAGCACTAAGCATTAGCTGTTCTCTAAAGTGCAACCAACGTGCTGGAGTTCACAAGAGCGCAATTAGCAAGTTTACACACGTGCCCTCTCCTGATCTCCTCCAGCTCTTAACTTTCCGTCTCTCTGCTTTAATGGCAGCGGGCCGTGGGCCGTACGTAACAGCGGACGCTGGAGGATTCTTGCTGGATCCTTGCTCTCTCCCAGCGCACACCACATATATAGTCGCAATTAGATTTGATTAGGCCTTTTCTGTTCATGGCACTGCGTGGCACGAATGCTGACTGCCTCTCTTTATCTCCTGGCTTTATGGAGATGAAGGTCATCCTAATTAAGGTAATGGTGGAGTACGGCTGGCTCTCTCTCTACACACACATTGTCCTCTCAGAGACCTCTCTTGTGTTGCTTGTGTTCAAAAAACCCTTAGAATTCAAACTGAATGGGTCGTGATTCCCAAATTAAAATGATGACTGCAGTTGAATACAGAAAACGCTATGTCACCGATAGATTTTAAGCGGGACAATGGGATTACTGGTTTGAGGATGATGTAAGAGATCTTCAGGGGGAGTATGGATAAATGTGACCCTGGACCACAAAACCAGTCTTAAGTCACTGGGGTATATTTGTAGCAATAGCCAAAAATACATTGTATGGGTTAAAATTATTGATTTTTCTTTTATGCCAAAAATCATTAGGATATTAAGTAAAGATCATGTTACATGAAGATATTTAGTAAATTTCTTACTGTAAATATATCAAAACTTAATTTTTGATTAGTAATATGCATTGATAAGAACTGCATTTGAACAACTTTAAAGGCGATTTTCTCAATATTTAGATTTTTTTTGCACCTTCAGATTCCAGATTTTCAAATAGTTGTATCTCGGCTATATATTGTCCTATCATAACAAACCATACTTCAATGGAAAGATTATTTATTCAGATTTCAGAGGATGAATAAATCCCAATTTTGAAAAAAAAAATGGACCTTTATGACTGGTTTTGTGGTCCAGGGTCACAAATAAGGTCTGAGATGTAAAATGGAGCCAGACCTTGCAAGGCTTTAAATACTAAAGTCAAAACCTTGTAATCAATTCTGAATTTAACTGGTAGCCAATGCAAATGGGATAAAATAGGGGTGATATGCTCACTCTTTTTCTTCCCCATTAAGAAGCGAGCTGCAGCATTTTGAACTAGTTGCAAGTGAAAAAACTGGGGAAACATGAAAGGGTTGGCACCAGCATATAAAGCATTGCAATAATCAAGCCTTGTTGAAATGAAAGCATGAATGTCTGTCTCTAGATCACTAAAAGATGGAAAAGATTTCAGTTTCTGGAAACCCCTAAGCTGAAGAGTTTATTTGATTGTCGAATTTTAACTCAGAATCAAAAACAACACCCAGGTTCTTTATATGAGTGAGGATATTTGCTTGCAGAGGTCCTAAACAGAGGACAGGCCTCTGTATTCTCTCTGCATTTGTATCTTTATATCCAGACTTTAGAACCAGACTGAAAAACATATGTACATACTTAAAACGTTGAATTTTCTTCACAACACATGCAAAAGCCATTGACATTGACAATGATGTCAAACCTAACCCAACATGTAATGTCAATTAAAGTCATCCTGTCCAGACAATACTATGTATGCAGTGCCTTGCTAAAGTAAACAAACCCTCTTTTTTCACATTTTAGTATGTTGCAAACTCATGCCAAAGCACTACATTTTTTTCATACCAATCTACACCTCTTAACCCATAATGATAAAGCAAAAAACAGATTTGAGATTACTTTGCAAATGTATTAAAAAGAAGAGAGAAAAAACAAAACTGAAACATCACATTGCTATGACACTTACATTTTTTTGAGAATTTACGTTGCATCCCATTTCTCTCATCTTTGAGATGTTTCTACACTTTGACCAGAGTCCATCTACTGCAAATTCAGATGATTAGACATAAAAGGCACACACCTGTCTATACAAGGTCTAAAAGCAGAAAATGCAGAAGAGAGCAAAAACCAAGTCTAAGGAGCTGCCCTGCAGAGCTCAGAGACAGAGGCACAGATCGGGGGAAGGCCACAAAAACCTACTGCATTAAAGTTTTTCAAGAGCAGACTGGCCTTCATATCTTCTAAATGCATGAGGTTTGGAACAACCAATAAATCTTCAAGGAGCTGCATGGCCTCCCGGTGACCAAGAACTCAGGTGGAGGTGCAGAGATCATGTGTGGAGATGAGAGAAACTCGCAGAAGGACAGCCATCCCTGCATCATTCCACCGGCCTGGGCTAAATGACAGAGCGGCCAGATAGAAGTGAGGACACATGAAAGGCCACTTGGGATTTGCAAAAAAGCACCAAAAGGACTTTCAAACTGTGAGAAACAAGATTCTCTGGTCTAAAGAACCACATTTCCCAAAGCGTCATGCCTGGAGGAAACCAGACAACCACCTGCACAACCCCAGCGCTGAAGCAGGCCCTGGTCATGGTAGAAGAAATGCTGAACACAGCGAAATACAGAAATAACCTTAATGAAAACATGGTCCAGAGCACTCTGGATCTCAAACTAAATACACAGTAAACGTAATGTAAGTAGCTTAGTGTCGACTCTTTGAATGTTCTTGAGTGGCCCAGCTAGAGCACAAACTTGAACCCAATCAAACATCTTTGTAGAGATCTGAAAAAAAATCTGTCCACCAAATGTCCCCACTCAACTTGACAGAGCTTGAGAGGATCTGCAGGGAATAATGAAAACCTCCTAATCTAGGTGTGCAAAGCTTGTCGTATTATAGACGCAAAAGACTGTAATTGCTGCTGAAGGTGCTTCAGCTAAGTACTGAGTTAAGGGTCTGAATACTTATGCAATGTGATATTTCTGTCCCCCACCCCCCAAATCTACACTGTAAAAAATTATTGTGATTTTAATGGTAAAAAACTGTCAAAATGCTACAGTATAAACCTGTTAAACGGTTAAAAGTGTCCCCCTACTATATACGGTGAAAAACTGTAATATACATTTCATGTAATTTTATGGTAAAATATAATTTTTGGAAGTGAAAAAGAATGCTTAATTTACAGTAAAAAAAAAAGAAAAAAAAAAGTAAATTGACATTCCCAGAATTATCTGCGTCACATTTTAAATTTGATGTTTTTTCTTTGAAATAACTATGTTTCTTCTTACCAGTTATGTTTAGTAGGTTTGTATGTTACATCTAATGTTGTTAAATTAATGTTTGTGGCATATTTCAGTTTCATGTGTCACCATGATGGTGTTTAGTGTTTGTGTGAATGACACTGTTCACCTTCTATATATATATATACACTAGTATTGGTCTTCTCAGCTTGTGGAAAAGCTGCTAGTGGTAAGCTTTGGTTCATCATGTGACTTTCTCATCACCACCTGATTTTGATGGTTATCAGTGTATTACAAAGGTACAAAACAGATTTCAGATCTTCAACAGGTTGGTATATTGACATTATATCAGTCAATGAAATACACTTGTTTAATTGTAACTTTTTAACCCTAAAATGTTGCTACCATATTTTTTTGCGGTAAAATTCTGGCAACCACAGCAGCCATTTTTGTATCGTACACTTTACAGATTTTTTAATTTTAATTTTAATTTATTTTAAATTTTTTTTACAGTGTATCTATTTGCAAAGTTCTCTCAAACCTGAGATTTGCGTTTGTTATTATGGCCTATGGAGTGCAGAATACAGTGGAAAAATAATTTGAATCATTGTAGCATAAGCATGTAATATAACAACATCTGAAAAAATCACTATATATAAAATGCATTTATGTCAGATGAATATGAAAAATTGATGCAGCGAAAGAAAGAAAAAGTCTCGTGGGACACTCACAGCTCTCGATCTCCAGCGTGCAGTTCTGCTCATCAAGCGGGTATCTGCGCAAGTCCATCATGCAGGCGGCAGTGGTCGTAATCCTGAGCACACAGAGCGTTTAACTGTTAGTCAACATAAGCGACTATTTCTCTAGCATTCTGTTCATTATAAATTTGTGTCCATGCCAGAGTAATTTATTTCCAACATACAATACTCTTTCACATTCCTTTGTCTTTATTCTTCATAATTTATTAATATAATGTATTTTCAAGGCAAAGTGTATGAAAGGATTTTTAATTTGTATAACCGCTTTCCTGAACACTTTCCCCATCGCCCCACAAACAGGCCTTGCCCTAATCTCACACCAATGTATATGAATAATACATAATTAACATATATGGAAACACTTTAGTATAGGAGCCAATTCTCACTATGAACTAGTTGCTTATTAGCATGCCTATTACTAACATAATGGCTGCTTATTAGTAGTTTTAAAGCACATATTCTGCAAGACCATAATCTACATCCATAATCCTACCCAAAACCTAAATTTAACAACTACCTTACTAACTATTAATAAGCAGCAAATTAGGAGTTTACTGAGGCAACAGTCCTATATGACTTGTTAATAGTGAGAACTAGACCTTAAAATAAAGTTTGACCCAATATATAAACAAGTTTCATCAGTTATGTAAGAAAAAAATAAACATATTTCAAGATAAAAACTTCTATAACTTTGTTTTATTTTACTTTTTAAACATTCACTTCAACAATAATCTGCCAAGTGTCTTCTTTAATATAATTTAGTACCACAAAACCTAAAACCCCTAAAAAATATAATAAAATAACCACCACGCAAACAACAACAGAGGATAAAAATGTGCATGTTTCTGCACAAGATAACTTCATTATGACTGCAAAATTTCAATGATGCAATTGAAATTAGGTGCATTAGCACAAGTAAGGGTTTTAAAAGCTTAAAGATAAATAGTCACATGTAAATGTTAACTCTTCACTAACAGCTTTACAGACCCAGTCCGTTACAGATGGATAAAATCAACCATATGTCACATATTCCCGAGTAAACATGATGTTCTATGAGGGAAAAATTGCTGTTGATCTCCAAAATGTATGGGTTCACTGGCACTTGCTGCTGCTACAAAACAGAGATTGCCATTTTTAGAGTGCTAAGATGTGCTTTATTTATATCTGTGTAAAGAATGAAAGTTAATATAACCATCTCACTACACTTTCTTTTGAATCTGTGACTGCAATGTCAAGTCTAAAAAGCTTTTAGTGAATTGAATAGTCGCTGTTTTCCTCTTCAAAACAGAAAGCATGTGAAATGAGCAGTAAAGAGTGTTTGAACTCAGAGAAGGCGTTTGCGGTGCTGCAAACATTCACTGCAGTGAACGGTGCAAGATAAATACTCTTGAGCGAAAATCTGTGCCCTAGTTTCAAGTCGTACCAGAATCACCTTGCCTCCGTGTCATAGCTGTGTCGTAGCAAGTAAGTGAGAATACCAAAAAAAAAGAGGGCAAGCAAAAGGGGTATTAATATCCTCTTTGATGTATGTTACAGTATATTATATTGGTAATAGTGCAGGTGCTCCTTGCAGACTTACAGTAGCTTCAGATTCTACTACAGAGTTTGTATATTGCTTAACAAGCTTAACAAGGTTTCATAAAAAATGCTGATGAATCTGAGAAAAATAGAGCAGAATGGGCCAGATTATGGTACAGGCTTTCTAAACAAATTGTTAAAGGGGTAATATGATGCGATTTTCCTTTCTCTTTGGAGTGTTACAAACTGTTCATGCATAGATAAGATCCCTGAAGTTGCAAAGACTAAAGTCTCAAAAGCAAAGATATATTCTTTATAAAAGTTAAGACTCTGCCATGTCCCCTTAAAACAGCTCATTTAAACATTTGAATTTTTTTTTGAAGATTTGCAAAACATCGCCCAAATGTATACGCAAAGAAAGAAGGCATAACTATTATTCTGGCTGTAGTATTGTTGCTGCCGCCGGACCCATGCCGTGGAGACGCTGTGTTTCGTTGTGAAAGGGAAAGTACTTTGTTTGGGCTTCCAAAAGAGGACACAACTAGAAATCAGTGGTTAAGTTGTATTTACAATACTGTTCCAGAATAGTCAAACCCAAATATTAGTGTGTGTGCATTTTACACAGGACTATTTCCTGAACCTGGGAGAGTAGCCTACAATGCTGGCTTGCTCAAAGGCTGTTTCTATAAAGTGCGGCAATTCCAGCTTTACAAGGACAGTCTGACGCTTCTGACTCTCAGCCTGTAAGTATGTTTCTGCTACTGACTATTCAAATGCGAGTTTTGAGCAGTGTAGAGTAGTGCTTGTTGTTTATCGTTTCTCCAATCACAAATACAGACATGGTAATGTTTACGTGGCGCGATGCAACGCAACGCTTAAAAAGACAGTATGGGTCATTATAATCAGTAATTATGTCCCCACTGGATGCAACAAATGCCTCAATTATTATGGATTTTATTGTTTTTGTGTCATCGCGCCAGGACACGGCATCACAATACGGTTAGGGGGGTAACATTTCCGTCTCACGCTTGAGGTAGTTGGCCAATCACTAAGCACTGGATAGCTGGCCAATCAGAGCACACCTCGCTTCTCAGGACAATGAGCTTTGTAAAAATCGGCGTGTTTCAGAAAGGTGAGGATTAGAGGAGCAACAATAATGTACAGTTTATGGAAAATAATGTATTTTTTAAGCTTAAACCGCTTAAACACATTGCATTACACCAAATTAGGGCTGGGCGATATGGCAAAAAAAATTATCACAATAAATTCATATCAGTCGACATCGATAATTATCACAATAAATGTCAAATCTTTATTTCTTTCAAGTTTAAAGCCAGAATTAACAAAATATATATCTAAAATATATATCTAAATAGAAAAATGAATTTCTTAGTTTCTGCATGTTCTAATGAGTGATATTATTTCAAATCAAGAAACAGGTTTGGGTTGCCTGATAATATTAATAATAATATACCTTTTTTGTTTCTTAGAAATGCACATTTGGTAGTAGCTTGAGTTAGGATGCAGAGGCAAATTTTTGTTCATTTTTAAAATCAGTAACATCTGTAAAAATTGTACCAACCTCAGTTTTATATGGTTAAATTTATTCTGATAATTTGTTTTTTAAATTAATTTTATGATGTCCATACATTTAAATCATGATAAACACAATTAAATCCACACATATATCACCTCAATACATGGTAATAATATAACTATATGGTTTTTAGGTAGCCTATTTGTATGAAAAACAACAGTCTAAAAACATTGTGTATAAATGCACACATGCTATAGCTTAATCGCAAATACATACACTATAATTATACACCATTACTCCTGTAATAAAATTCAATGTGAATATCCCACATTTCTGTCATAACACTATGGTGCAGTGAGTGTTACTACAGTAAATCCACGGTAAACGATGGGGATGTGTAGTTTGAAAAGCCTTCTGACTGTCTCGTTGCACACAGTGTTTCTCCTGTTTGGCTCTAAACTAGTTTAAATCACGGAGTCATTTGTGTTCATAGCTGAACTCAAGCTCTTCACACTGGATCTCACAGCGCTGTTTAGTGCTCGCGTGACCAAGTGCTCAAGTGAGCTCGCGCCGCGTGGCAGTTTGAACTTTGATTCGAGCGGATAAACGGTCCGTGTGGCGCACTTCAAATGAGGCGCGCTGTTTCATTCCGCTTGGCGCATAAACATTATATCGAACATTTATCGAACTCTTCATATCATTTTATCGAGGAAAGTTATATCGCGATAATTATCGTTATCGAATTATCGCCCAGCCCTACAGTAATTGTAATAATCCAGTGAGATTGTTGTCCTCCACACAGAGATCTGATCTGATCATCATCCAGTCTGTCTGGAATGACATGAAGAAACAGAACAAACTGAGACAGACTAAATCCAGAAGAACTGTGGCAACGTCTCTTAAAACACATTTTTAGCTGCTGAAAATATTAGCGTTCTAGTCATTTTGGCCACCAATTTAGGTAATTCAAAGTGACCATAGGAAGAAAGAGATTTTGCAAAACACCTTTCTTCTGAGTTACAAAGGCTCCTGGTGTCTGCTTATTAATATTGAAAAGCTATTAGGTTTTTAATAAAGCCTGTGCTGGCTTTGGTTGGTGAGATAATTAACATTACATTCATTTTGGAAAGGAAACAGCAATGAGAGACAGCTAGCCTTGTCTAGGGCTGCACTCTTTCACCTTTCAAAGTTATAACCTGCCAAAATCGCTCAAGCAGAATAAGGGCCCTGGGTGTGTTAGACGACTGGCAAGCCTCAGCGAGAACAAAGAGGAAAAAGAATGATATGAATTCCTCAGGGAGAGCTTGTTCAGATTGCTAAATGTGTTAGCAGGGCTGGCAGCTGTTGTTAAGATAGCAAATGGTGTTGGTGAGAAAGTTTCAAGGTAAGAGTGCGATAGAGACTACTTAGACAATTTGACATATAAGTGAAGACTTTTCTCCATCATCAGAGTAAGTGCTCCACCTAAAATAAAGTGCCTCAAAACATACAGAGCTGACTCGGTACTGTTTACCTGAATGACGATTTTAGCCAAAATTAAGAAGCTTGTAAAAGCACCAATTCTGTTAGTAACTGGTGAAAGGATATGGTGATAACAGGAATAATAGGGGACCCATATGGTCCTCTGTGGTTTGCGGCTGGTTGAATTTCTTGGTCATATGACTGGGATGGCAGATCTTTTGACTGGCTTGCTATTTCAAAGCATTTATGCATGGTGTATTACTACATAATGCAGGGGCGCGGGAAGGTGTTTTATGTAGGGGGTGCTGTGGGGGGGTTAATTCATTTCTGCATATAAATATTACGCCAAATAGAAACAGAAAATCGTGCTAAAGCCTATGCACTTTCATGAGATCGTGTTAGACATCAATTAGCTATTTTACAAATGGGAATAGGCTACAATGAATTCATAACAATGTTTTACATTCAAGCTACATTCAAGCTTAAAAACCCTTAAAATGTATAGTGAAAAGTTCTTTAAAAGCATCTGGAATGCAATAATGTAATTTTAAAACTGTTTTTAAAGCATTTGCTGCATGGATTAAAAATATAGGCCAATAAATAATTTGAAAATTGCGTCAAATCCTTTAAATTTCAAGGACAAATATTACATACTTTTTTTTATTATTGGATACAATTATAAAATAAAACGCAAATTATAAACGGGCCTGTTTTAGGCTTTCCCTTATTTTTATATTTTAGATGGTCATTTAAAACGACTCGCCATCTCCTCATTGGACGTGCAGAGAGAAATGTATGCATCTTAACGGATTACATAGGCTATTGAAGAGTTTTTGCTTTGCTTTTCATTATTTCGTTTTAAAGTAGTAATTTAAAGCTTTCTATAGATATCATATCTGAGAGCCAGTTTCGAGTTGCCGAGTTTCGGTTCAACATTGAAGCGCTCTTGTTCAAGACCGGCAGAAAGCGCATTCTCTGTTTTCCTATTTTATAAAAGCACAATGTTGATATTGTGAATGCACACAAATAAAAGTAGACCCTTTACAGTTCCAAATGATATATTACTCTTACCTTCATGAGCAAAAATCACACGGCGTATTTTAAGTTGTTTTTACTGTCAGAAAAAAAAATACAAGTGACCACGCTGGAGCCTCCATGTCCTAAACTGTTGGATATGCGTCTAACAGCGCACATTTATAGAGGTTAAACATTTAAACGAATACTGTGATATGCTTGAACTGTTTTATAGGCCTATCTATTGATTTTCTAGCAACCCTTCATTTTTTGGCCTCTGGATCTTTTCTATGTACTGTGGATTCTTATGCTGCCATCATGTTCTCCACATTGTTTCTGACTGAAGATAAGAATTCAGGTGTTTACATACCTGTATATTGTGATTAAAATTTGTGAACGCTATGTAGTTAAATGCAGTTAGGGTTACTCCAATTATGAAGGATTAAATTGCATAGTTTAGTTTGATTGTTGTAATAGTTTGATTAAAGTATTATTTCCAAAATCCCATTATAATCGCATTATAAAAGTGCATGCAAATATAGTGACGCATGTTTTACATCCAGATTACCTTCATACTACACACATTCATTTTATACGGAGCATATTTTTAACAAGTCTCTTGCTTATTTAAAAAGTACCTAGTGTTTGATTTCAGATGCAGCCATAATATAACATTTAACACAATAACATTTGCTACACAGTTAAATAATGAAGCTTATTGAGACTAATCTGTTCAACTATGTAATCAATTGATTGAAACAGCATATTTTGGCTGAATAGTCCAGATATGCAGGAAGACTCCACTGACTGTGTCCAGGATATCAGAAAATGATTCTTTATCACCATAGTGCATAGAAAATGAACACCAAAGCGAATAGAAAATTCGGAAAACAGCTGTTTGAAAATGTAAATACTGTTTTACCTTCTTCATTCTCTATGACAAGCGGGTGTAAGAAATGAACAGCAGATACGGTGGAAGAAAGTAGTTACACTAGAACTTTTGGGGTATTTAAAATGGTATTCTGTGGAACGTACAAATGCAATATGACATGAGCAGGAGATTGATATGGCTCTGTACCGACATGACTGTGAGCTGTGCTGATATAGAGCCATATCACACTCCTGCTCGTGTGATATTGCTCATATATGGAGGGAAAGTTCAGAAGAGTACAAGATTGAGTAGTGGTATAAGCACAAAAGATTAGAGATAAAGAAAACATATACGCCACATTTAAAGTAAAGGAAGCTAACAAGATGGCTGTGTCCTTAGCTCAAGTGTACAGAAGCTCTCAAGGTGAAGAAACACCAGGCACACCAGATGCCTGGCAAAAAAAACTAAAAAAAATACAATAAATAAATGAATATATATATATATATATATAGTAAATGTTAAACAGACAGTCTATTAAAATTCTAATGACTGTGAGTTGATATGTAATAGCAGTTATTCATATGTTTAAAGTAGACTATCAAAAAAGTGTTACCTACAATATCACTAAATCAGTGCATTGCAGGAGACTGCTGCACTGCAGAATATAAATGACCTGTAATGTGACATAAACATTGTGAATGACAAAGCTTGAAGCAGCAGATGGTTTTCAAACCACCAAATCTATTCTATATTTCAGAGGAAACGTCATTTCAGCTGATCTATGATGTTGTTTGATAATTATGGCGAACTGGAAACTCTTACAGAAGTATGATTGCATAAATGTACTAAGACCAGGGCAAGTTTTCACAAAGATAGTTCTACATGTTGATTTTAAACATCTAGTTCAAAACTTTGAAGGTTGCAAAGGTGGAATGAAATGAGCATTAGATTCAGAAAGTGTTTAGAAAAAATGTATACAGAAATAAAAGGCTTCCTTTGCTACTGAATTAATGCAGTCTTTAATGAGACTTTAATTGTCACTGCATCGTTCTGATAAAAACATAGAACTTTTTTTTTTTTTTTATGAAACCCCTCTTAGACAACAAAGCCATCTGTTTTACTGCAGGGCCACAACAATTCCAAAGTCAAACAATCTTTAATTACCAGTGCAGATTATATATAATGGCATACCGACTGTCTAGTAAACAAGGCAGTAAGTAAATTATTCTGACTTCTTGCTGGTGTGCCCAAGCTTACTTCAGAAGCTTATTATCATAAGCATTATTATTATTATTATTATTATACATTTTGTCATAAATTATGCATTTGACCTCAAGTAATAGAAAAGCAGCAAACTCAATGAACTTGAGCAGAAACTTTCAGTACTGTTAATGCAGACTTATGAGGCACTTGGTAACTGATCATATAATTTGAAAGATGCATTTCTTTACTTCAGCAAGATAGTTCAACTAATGTAGGGCTAATTATACTATAATTAGTTATACATAAAGAGCATATCTAAATCTAATTAGGAGATGCTCTCATGCATATTCATATAATCAAGCATGAGTGCATATAATAGCTCTTACATGTAAAGAGTGTCAGTGAAGTCAAAGGCTCTCGCTCGCTTTATGAAGGGACAGCACTCATGTCAGTGTTACTCCACTCATTTAACCAGTGATTAAAAAGTTGTGCTTAAACTCACATCTCCCTCTCAAATCAAAATTTCAATAGTGCAAATGCCAGTAAAATTTCATGATTCTTGAAACCAATTTAAGTTCTCCAAACACTATATGCTATTGCACAGAATTTTTATTTTTATTTTTTATATTGAAAGTTTAATACTAACAGCCTTCAATTATTTCTCAATTAAATAAACACTGTTGTTCACCAATAATTGACAAAGAGGTGTATATTTTTACTGCAAGTCTTAATGTGTCGATCTGACAAATACTTTTGTTTACAAATCAATTTATTAACTGCATTATGGTGAAGTGTATCTGTATGTGAACATTCAAAAACAGATACCTGTCAGTTAGACTGCTTGTGAGTGCCAAACACTGGATCTACAGTATGTCAATTGTAATAACTTTAGAACTATTGTATATATTGTTTTCGAGTATATTGCTTCAATAGCAGAAACTAGTATAATTTGTCCCTTTTAAAATACTTGAGCGAAAACATTGCGTCTCTTTGTCTGTTAGAGAGTAAAAAGGCGCGTTTCTCTTTTGGGGAGAAACGCGAGGTCGCGGGAAGGTCACTTTCGTGGAGATCTGGTGTTTTGCTTAGTTCGGACGTTGGCTGTAAAACCGTCTTCCCTGCAGATAACATCATTGAATTACTGCGTTAATGGTCAGGGAATCAGGGAGGGTTTGTGCCGGAGTGACAAGGTCTTTGCCCTGTTCGACTTTATTTATAGTAAACCGATCACGAACATTGACGGTGCTGTTCTTTAAAGATATCCAGATGCTCTTCTCAAATATATTCTGGGTTTTTAGAGTTCTCCTGAGATAAGGAGGTTCAGGGCAAGAGATCGGCCGGCCAGTCACATGCTGGGAGTGGGGCTTTGATTCCTGATCAGGAATGTGTCGCCTTGAAATTAGGTTTGTGTGTGTGTCAGGCCGAGTCTGTTACACAGCTACTAGTACACTTAAGTACAATCTTGATACACTTTATTTTAAGTAGCTTGTTATCTCTGTGTACTTATATTTATAATTATGTTGTAAAAAGTCTGCAACACATATGTAACAATTTTTGGTTGCATAAGTAGCTGTGTAACAGACTCAGTCTGATACATGTGTGTAACATTAGCTGTCCATTACATCTTCATAATTACAAACTGTATTTACAGGCTATTCCATAACATTTTGTTTCATGTAAGTACAACAACTACTGCTAATTACTTAATTAGGTAATTACTCTGTATTATGGGCACCTTAAAATAAAGTGTTACTTTATTATTATTTAAAAGATACATTTTTGCACATTAGTGCCTTAAATGTACATATTATTACCTAAGCGGTACATATTAGAACCTTTTAAAAGGGTAACTATGGTAACAAAAAAGTAACAATTGCTGTACAATTGTTTTGTATGTTATCTTTTAAAATGACATACTTTTATAACATAAATAATATACTTATACTTTTATACCCCTAAACCTTTCCCTACCCACATTTCAACCTCATCAGCAGCGAATGCAAATCTGGCAAGAGTTTTTTTTTTTTTTTTTTTTCAGAGTATGTATGTAAACAGTAAGAACATTATATAAAAAACTTAGTTTTAAAATGTAAGTGCATCATAACTGAGGACATCTAACGTAAAATGGGACAAAAAAGTTACTAATTACAAGTTTCTCAACCCAGTTCCTAGAGACACACCTACACTTTATAAAATCAAACCGTTTCTAATCAAACACACCTGATTCAACTCATTAGCTCATTAGAAAGAGAGACAACAAGACCTGACATAAGTCAGATAAGGGAAACACTGATATAGAGGTATACTTAAGAGTTTAACCTAAAATTCTTAAATCATAATAATAATGATAAATGTTAGCATCGCACTATTCTGTTAAACTATCTTTCTGCTAACCGCAAGACTGGATTCTCACAAGCCCAAGGTGATGGCGCTTCTGACCCCCAATGTCACGCAGCAAATTGCCAGCTTTTTTTTTTTTTTTCTGCTGATGTCTCTGACTTCTCTTTCAAGATGAAGGTGGTGTTGAGGAACAGGGGCAAACCCCCAGGCACTGTTAGATGGCTTGACTCTGGGAGAAGTGCAGCAGTGATGTGAAGCTCAGGTGTGCATTGTGATTCACTTCTGTGCTTGTAGCTTCAGGGCTTAAGTCAGAGCATCTTTCAGACATCTGCCTCTCTGCTCTGCATTTACACTGTTATTTAGTCAATAATGCATGCTAATTTACTGTATGGATGAATCTCATAAAACTAGTCAAAATAAAACGTATCAATTATTACCATCAGATGAAAAAGAAGAAACGAGAATAGTCTTTACAAACCATTAAGATTTGCATTTTGGTATTATTTTCATGAAATATGCAGATGCAGTTTGTATTACTATAATTATATAAAAAAAGCATTCTCATTTCTGTAAAGAGAAAAACAAATCTATTCAGTATATTATTTAAGTCATAAAATATTTAGGCCTACTCAGGTCTAATGGTACTTTTTGAACTGCCCTTAATTGGCGTTAATAACAAACACAATTATTTTATTACTGTATCTAATGAGAATCACTCATTAAGAAGAACAATTAACATTACAAATGAACTCAAAAGTAAAATGTCGTGATATGTGATGGTTTAAAAATGCTTCAAGTTGATTGTCATAAGAATGACTGTAATCATTTGTAAATTTGTTAATGTTCAGTTTAATGAAGAACGAAAATATAACAAAACTGTAAAACATAGCATCTAAATGAGAACAACCTGTGAATTTATTATGATTTTCTAAATAAATTTGGAAGGCTTTGACTGCTAGGGTTTTCTCGCATTTAAAAAAAAGAAGAAGAAAAAAAACTTGCATACTGTACATACTGGGAGGATTACTTTTAAAATATAATCCAATACAGAATGCATGCGGTAAAATGTGATCTGTTATGTTTTACTTTTGTATTCCTTAAATCATCCTTAGAATTTGCAAGCCAGTAAGTGAATTTCTTAAAATTATTCATACAAACAGCACAACACAAAAGCCTGTAACTTTCTCAAAACCCTAAGTTCATCTCTGAAAAGTAAGTATTTGTGTCAATAAACATAAAAGTGCCATCAGAAAGACAAGCCCTTGTGTCGTAGTTCACAATAAGATTATAATGCTTATAATGTTCTATAACAGTATGTCCTGATATTATATGGCTTCTGTATGGCACATATCAGTTTCAAAAGTACAAGTTTGCACATTACTATATGTGGGATATTGATTGCAAGTAACTGGACAGGATTTTCAGTTACAGTTTTACTAGGAGTCAGACAAACGGTCACAACTCTGTATAGGCACATGTGTGTGTGTTTGTGTGTGTGTGTGTGTGTGTGTGTGTGAGTGTTTGTTACAGTATGCATGTGTTTAAAATATATTTACTGTAAAATGTAAAATGCAGTACGGTGCATATTATTGAAATGCATACCTAAATGGTTGAATGATTCGGCCGTCATTTTTGACCTGCATGCCTTGGCTATTTTAAGGTCATGACTGTGAACATGGGCCAAAGTAGGGATCAGAAACGTGCCTACATCCTTAGTCTCTTCTACTTCTTGCTCTGTTCTGCCAGCTGAAGGTTCATGAGATGCAATTTTTAGAAAACTGGTAAGCAAAAGTTTTCCCTTCATTAGTGAAATTCAAGATTCACCAGCACAATTCATCAACTCAGGACAAATTTTAAAAAACAAAAAAACAAAAAGCTAGCAATTTGCATTAAAATGCATTGCAAAATATATGATTTGTAGCTGTATAAACAATTCTAAAGACTTAAACATTTCTATTAAATATACTTTAATCATTTAAAAATATCAGAGGCATTGACAGTCTGTTGTCTTGTGAATACTGGATCCAACTTTCATCCCTAAAAGCATTTCTCACTGTTTATGTTCAGGTGTGTAAATAGAGACGTCTCACTATTCCTCCATAAAATTCCCAACAGGAAATTCCTCAGGAAGTTATATCCTCCTGTCACTCATAACAGCACCTTTAACACATATCATAAAAGAGTGTTCACTCACAGCGCACATCACTTCTGATTGTATTTTGTACAATACCTGTTGTTTTTAAACACATAACGCTGTTATATTATGTGTTAATGACATAGTTTAGAGTGAATTACATCAAGTTTAGCAGTAAGAGAGAAAATGTGACAGGTCTTAGAGCGAATGACAGGTTACACAAAACCTGAGAGGATATTCTTCAAATATGTAAATCTGAGAACAACAAAGAGAATAATGAGCTGAACTCCTTTGATCGGACTGCACAGTTTAGTGACAGATGAGATTGCTTTGGACAGTAGAGCTCTCTAATAAACGAGGAGCGAAATGGCCCCAGCAATAATACGCCAGATTTTAATAACCAATGAATCATGTTCTTAAACAATTGGCTAATTGCTCTTTGCTCCAGAGAAAGGAGATGAGAGGTTATGTAATGCCAACTTCCAGTGCACAGCCAACAAACCATGTGCTGAAAGATCCTGAAATCCAGCTGAGAAATGAGAGAGAGAGTGGAGCTCTGAAATGATCCAACTTCTTTCCACAGGCAGCTTTATTAAGCTGGATCGTTACTGGAGTAGGTAATCGTTTGGAGGAAGGCAGTAGTTCAATAAATCCCAACCAGTTTCTCATTAACAGTAATATTTTCATGTCAAGAGTAAATCTGTAGGTCAGAGTCGATTGTACTTCTTACCTCCGAAGAGTTCGTAGTAATTGCTTATCTATCTATCTATCTATCTATCTATCTATCTATCTATCTATCTATCTATCTATCTATCTATCTATCTATCTATCTATCTATCTATCTATCTATCTATCTATCTATACGGACAAAAGTATTTGGGACAGCTGACTAGTACACCAGGAAGAACAGGGACTTTGAGATATTGAGAGTAGGATTTTTTTTTTTACTAAAAAATCAGCGTGTATCCCTAAAGAAAAGCTGAAACATGTAACATGCAAACTTGTATTACCTAAAAAGTAGAAAGTAAACAAAAACAAACTATAATAAATTAAATATATATTTGACTTTTTCCAGCATTTTTCCCCTAGATCTAAAGCCTTATTTGGTTCAGAGTAGTATTATCTGGTTATTTAAATTTGTGTTTTAATTATGCTATAAAACCTTAGTAACTGTAGGGATTCTCTGAGAAATCGAAACATATTAGAATAGGAATTTTTGTGATGGTGGTACTGTATTTTCCACAACTCTTCCCTTAATTTATTTTGACCACAATATCATAAGCAAAGCTAACTTTCACTTCACGTTGCTCGGTTCACATGGGCATCTATGCCAACTTTTAAGCACTACTGGCTTCCTATCTGACTTAAAAAGATAATTAAATCAATAACAAGCTTCTCATCATGGACTGTCCAGAAAAGTCACTGTAGTAGCCATGTCAGATATAATCCTCATCTTAATTAAGTTCTTCTTTTAATTAAATACATTGTCATTGTATCACATATACAGTATAAGTCTTGTCGATTTCAATCAGTTTGATGTTGTGTACATCTAGGGAACATGGCTGTTCCTAATTGTAAAGTAAAGCAAAGTAAAAGTAATAATAATTAAATAAAATTATATATATATATAGTATTATTATTAGGTGATGGATAGATGCTTTTGAGTTGTTACCTGAGCCCATAAAGCACAGTGCCATCTGGATGGAGACGGATCATTCTGTTCTTCACTGTTACACCATGTACAAAAGACTTCTTGTCGTTTAGGAAGTATGTGTCCGGCACCCACAGCTGATCGGCTACCCGGTTATCCAGCGTCAAGTTAAGAGGAATCTCAGAATACGACAGACGTTTGTCTCGCCAGGCTTGCTGGAAATACATAGTCAATGTGTAGTCCTGAAAAATAAACCATACAAAGAAAGATTAATGGGTTATAAATATAATAATGTCAAAGAAAGAGGAAAGATAGAAGAAGGAAGGAGGCATTTTCGGGTATATTTTAAAATCTTTTGGGGATGAGTATTGCATGACTGGCTTTAAAATTTGATGATGTATAACTTTAAAAGCACAACAGTTCACATCAGGTTAAAAATGAGTGTTAAGGAGCTGAGATCTATAAGAAAAACCCAGGAGAAGAGTACAGGTATAATGACAGAGGAGAGCACACTGATCAAAACAGCATTAATCATTTCAATCACACTTTGAGGACAGAGTTCACCCAACACAAATGCCCTCATGTCATTAAAAAGCTGCATGCTGCTAATTTTGGACTGTCAAATAACTATTTGACAAAGTATTTGTATATATTTGTATGATAAAGTATATATTTGTATGATAAAGTATAAAGTATTTCAAACACAAAGCATGAATCTACAAACGCACATGAGAGAGATCCAGGCAGGTGACAGTATATGAGAGATGTACAACACATTTTACAACACATGTTTGTAACTCAGTGTTTTGGGGCTATTTATTTCAAACTTTGATACAATGTGCCCACATTTTTCAGCTACAAATTAAAGTTGTGCTGAAATACTAAAATGTGAAATGCTATGCCAACAGATAATAAGTTGTGACAGTAGGTGACGTGAAATGTAACATTATTAGAAAACATATGCATCAGTTTTATATTATATTTGCATTTATTTTGTGAAACAAACAACCTTGTCATTTTTTAAAGAACCAACCCCCATCAAGCTCACTCATTTCCCACTTTCATGTTAAACATTATTTCAAAGGTAAAAACAGTAAAATATAGTATTGTAAAACAGCAAACAAGTAACATATAAGTTGTGAATGATATAATTCGACAGTGTTATGACACACAAGAACTGCTGGTTTATGTGAGTTAATGGTCACCACAAATTTATTTACAGTTTTTAATACAATTTAAAATACAATATATAGAGCACCCTGTCCCATCAGCACATGCTCCAGCATCTCTGTAAAAACCCTGTTCATAACAAGCTGTACTCCCACTTATACTTCCACTTTCCAAACCATGCCTCCATTTCTCATCAGGAGCAATAGACAGACCTCTCAGCTTGATAGAAATGTTAGGATTGGAATTATATATTCAGTACTTCCCGGGGTGTTCAAGCAAGGCATATGTCTTTGATAAAGAAAAGAAAGGGAATATATACTAAGGAAGATCATTTGTAAATGTCTTCATAGTTCCAGAACAAATATTATTAAAAAGTGCAGCTACTCAAATGAAAAAAAAAAAAAAAAACGGCAAACTGAATGCTATCCTTAATATTCCCAAAGGTGTAAACACTGAGTATTCCAGGCCCCATCAAAATATTTAGAGTGGTCCACTCATCTGTCAATCTAATTCCAGCTTAACCAACAGCGATAAATTCAGATTCGGTAACAGAAGCTATAATTCAAATACTTGCCAAAATACACATTGACAGACAACGGTGTAAAAAAGGGTAAACAATGACAGTGATTTTACAAGGTTTGATGGAATTTTTGGATTTCATTGAAAGTGCCAAACTTGCAGAGTTGCTTCTTGACAGGTAAGCTGAACTCAAGTGTTTGCCACACATTAACTCTTTACTATCAAGCCTCAGATAAAATAAGAAATATATTGTAAGGATAAGAATAATTGTAAGGGTGTCATGTGTAAGTGGCATTTGCAAAGTTTGTTTGAATATATGCTTTGATTTTTAAAACTGCTTACTTCACATTTAAAGGAAATTAAATAATTACATATATACACTGACCAAAATTATAAACGCAACACTTGTTTTTGCCCCCATTTTTCATGAGCTGAACTCAAAGATCTAAGACTTTTTCTATGTATACAAAAGATCTATTTCTCTCAAATATTGTTCACAAATCTGTCTAAATCTGTGTTAGTGAGCACTTCTCCTTTGCCAAGATAATCCATCCACCTCATAGGTGTGGCATATCAAGATGCTGATTAGACAGCATGATTATTGCACAGGTGTGCCTTAGGCTGGCCACAATAAAAGGCCACTCTAAAATGTGCAGTTTTACTGTATTGAGGGGGTCCGGGGGGGTTTGAAACATGAGGTGATGGTCGTGGATAAACGGCACAATGATGGGCCTCAGGATCTCATTACGATATCTCTGTGCATTCAAAATGCCATCAATAAAATGCACCTGTGTTCGTTGTCCATAACATACGCCTGTCCATACCATAACCCCACATCAGCAAACCGCTCACCCACACGACGCCATACACGCTGTCTGCCATCTGCCCTGTACAGTGAAAACCGGGATTCATCCGTGAAGAGAACACCTCTCCAAAGTACCAGACGCCATCGAATGTGAGCATTTGCCCACTCAAGTCAGTTACGACAACGGGCTGCAGTCAGGTCGAGACACCGATGAGGACGACGAGCATGCAGATGAGCTTCCCTGAGACGGTTTCTGACAGTTTGTGCAGAATTTCTTTGGTTATGCAAACCGATTGTTGCAGCAGCTGTCCTGATGGCTGGTCTCAGGCGATCTTGGAGGTGAAGATCCTGGGCTGGTGTGGTTACACGTGGTCTGCGGTTGTGAGGCCGGTTGAATGTACTGCCAAATTCTGTGAAACGAATTTGGAGACGGCTTATGGTAGAGAAATGAACATTCAATTCATGGGCAACAGCTCTGGTGGACATTCCTGCAGTCAGCATGCCAATTGCACGCTGCCTCAAAACTTGCGACATCTGTGGCATTGTGCTATGTGATAAAACTGCATATTTTAGAGTGAACTTTTATTGTGGCCAGCCTAAGGCACACCTGTGCAATGATCATGCTGTCTAATTAGCATCTTGATATGCCACACCTGTGAGGTGGATGAATTATCTCGGCAAAGGAGAAGTGCTCACTAACACAGATTTAGACAGATTTGTGAACAATATTTGAGAGAAATAGGCCTTTGGTGTACATAGAAAAAGTCTTAGATCTTTGAGTTCAACTCATGAAAAATGGGGGCAAAAACAAAAGTGTTGCGTTTATAATTTTATTCAGTATAGATAAAGCAATCCTATAATTATTTGGAACCAGTTAAAAAACTAACAGGACAACATAATGAAGACAGGAAAATTTAGGGAAATAAAGGGAAAGTCATTCAACAATCCAGCTGAAGTAGCAGAAATTTTTAATCCTCATTTTATTGACTCTGTCCATTACACGTTGCTTTTTGGCTGTCCAGTTACAACAGTGAAGCCCGTTTTTACTATAAGACCTGTTAGTGATTTGGATGTTATGAGAACAATTAGATCTCTTAAACCGGTAACACTTTAGAATAAGGTTCCATTTATTAACATTAGTTAATGTATTAACTAACATGAACAAACAATGAACAATGCATTTATTACACTATTTATTAAACTTTGTTAATGTTAATGAAAATACAGTTGTTCATTGTTCACTCATGTTAGTTCACACTACAATAACTAATGTTAACAAACACAACTTGTGAATTTAATAATGCATCAGTAAATGCTGAAATTAACATTAACTAAGATTAATAAATGCTGTAGAAGTATTGTTCATTCTTAGTTCATGTTTACTAATGTTGTTAACTAATGTTAATAAATGGAACCTTATTCTAAAGTGTTACCCTTAAACCATCTAGAGCAAAAGACAAATATGGTATAGATGTTATTATGCTCAAAGAGTCTAGCTCGACACTAATCAAACCTATTATTGGAATTATTAACCTTTCAGTTTCTCTTGGTAAATGTCCAAGTGTTTGGAAGTCGGCTGTTGTTGTTCCAATATTTAAAGATGGAGATCCCTTTTTTATTGACAAGTATAGGCCAATCAGTATATTACCCACCGTTTCTAAGGTTATGGAGAAACTAGTTGCAGAGCAAATTAGTCATCACTTGAGTAATAGATCCTTTTCCTTGCATCAAATGCAGTTTGGTTTTAGAGCAAAGTATTCAACAGAGACGGCAAATCGTTTTTTTTATAGCAAATATTAAAACTCTTTTAGACAAAGGTGGTGTAGTTGGAGTCGTGTTCCTTGATCTGAAGAAAGCCTTTGGCACTCTTAATCATAGAATTATTATGTCTAAGTTATCTAGTTTCAATTTCTCTTTGCATTCACTCAATTGGATAGAATCATATCTGTCAGGTCGACTTCAGTGTGTTAGAGTACAAAATCACCAATCAACTGATATAGGTACTTCTAATGGTGTTCCTCAAGGATCTATTTTGGGTCCACTGTTCTTTGCTCTATATATAAATGATCTTCATTTGGCATGTCCTGGCATTAATATACAAATGTATGCGGATGATACTGTAATCTATTTACATGGTAATTGCTTCACACAAGTTGCAAATGATCTTACGATTTCCATGGTTAATGTGTCGACATGGCTAAAAGAGAATTGCTTGCAACTAAATGTTTCCAAAACAGTATGTATGTTTTTTTATAAGTCAAATAGTTTTACTAAAGAGCCGGCTGTTTATGTGTCAGGGCTGAGGCTGCAGGTAGTGTCCCAATATAAATACCTTGGAATACTGACTGATTCTAAACTTACATTTAAAGCTCAGGTTAAAAAGGTTTGTAAGCAGGTTAAATTCAATCTCTATAATTTTAGGTTTATACGAGTTTATATGTCATCTGAGGTAGCTAAGATGTATATGCATTCTATGGTTATTCCTCACATGACTTACTGTTTAACGACTTAGAGTTTAATGACTCTTCTTGACAAGAAACCAGTATATTTTCATCGTTGTTCAATATTGAAAAAGTATAATTTGCTGAGTTGGGAAAACATGCTTAAGTATGCAAATGCATGCTTGATGTATAAGATCGTTCATGGTTTAACGCTTCCCCCTCTTAATCAGTTAGTCAATGTTAGAAGAACTGTTTATCGTTCTACAAGAGGTGCGTTGAGAGGAGACTGTATTATACCACTTAGACGGAGTAAGTTTAGTCAGTCTGCATTTTCTGTTAAAGCTGCACGAGAATGGAACACTATTCCAACAACCATAAGAGATCTAGATACATATAAGATATTCAGGGTTCAATTAAAGAAATGGTAAATTAGGACTCAATTATGTAAACATTAGAATTATATATTGGTGGCTGTCCTTTTTTCTTTTTTTTTATTGTGTTTATGTATTTGCTTGTATTATTACATTCTATTGATTGTTTTATTAATGTATTGTTTTATGGATTGTGCTATGTAATTGTTAAATGTTAAATTGTCAGTTGTTATGTATTCGAATCACATCTTTTTAGGGTGACTTGTAACATCTGTCCAGGGACTACAGATGAAAAAATGGTACATTTACAGAAATGTTTTATTAATGTACAATGTCCCTGTTAACTAAACAAATAAATAAAAAATAAAATAAATAAAAGTATTCACGCTCTGCTTCAGTGAACAGAAAATCCAACCTTACATGTGTTTATGTTTCAGGAACCCTAATGATTTTCATTGAAATTGTTTTAATTAGTTCCCATGACCTTATCAAAACGCAGCAGGCAAATATTATTTGTTTTATCATAAAATAGACATGTACAGTTAAGTACATATAGTGTATATATATTTCAATTTGGGGTTCATAAACCAAAGTTTAAAAGTCAGTTAGTATAAATAATGCAGTTTAGAGCCTCCAATTAAATGAGAGGAATTCACTCTAATAATTTACAGTGTAACAATTTACACTTCCTTGTCATAATTATAGTGGATAGCTATACATGTACATTTTTTGCTGCTGTAAAACAAATCTCCCATTTTAGAAAATTGTGTATCCGCTCACTAAACTTAGATAGACATAATGTAGGCTCAAATAAAGTCTCAAAAAGTTGCTTAACTCTTTGTCATTAAAACAGATTGTGAAAAATCTGTCTGCAGCACAGGGTGTTAAATGTCAGTCCAATGCACCTCAGAGGTGATGATGAAATTTTTCTGTTTACATGCTGAGAAACCCAATCTCAGTGTTGCTCTCTTGCTGTAAACATCATTATGAAATGCCATGCAACACCAGGCAGGCTTTCATGGTTTTCTCTTACCGTCCTTCAAGGAAGTTCTGGAAAGTTTAGAAAGAAATTGAGTCTCTGAGATTTAGTGAGTTCGTTTTGTATGATCAGCAAGGCTTCTTAAGGTTATAAGCTTCTCATCATAATTCTTTTATCAGGGCAGGTATTGGGATACTGGAGGGAGCCGTCTCCTATCAGGAAGCCTGCAATCCATTTACTCCGGATAGGATAGCTCGTAGCCTGCATGGGTAAGCTCTATATATCCGGTGTGCCATCAGAAACACTACAGCAAGGCAGCAAACAACGTAAAAATAGCCGTCACATTGCTATCCTACATTTTCTCCATGGAGGTGGCTGTCAAACGCTTGGAGATAATGAGCATCATGGTGTACAGTAAGCCAGTGTGGGTGGGGAGGGTTGCTGTTTCTGACACCACAATGCAATTGCAGATCGTCTTTATTGTTTGTTAAAGGAACTGTTCAAAAACTGACCTATAATAATTAAACTAACAGCCAGAGCTGGGGAGAAGCTGATTTCATAGAATCTCAATTCTGGTAACTTGATTCTGGAAGTTTGGACAACAAAAATCAAACCCTGAAATATTTTGGGTGTGTAATGCCATTGTTGTTTTCATGTTTATTAATATTTGTTCATATAATGCAGGGATTCCCAAACATTATTTTTTTTTTTTTTATCAGCCAAACCCCTTTGACAAGAACTATTTACTTGAAATATATCTGAAGTTAACGTTTTTGCATGTTTACAGTTAATGGTCACATTGACATGCAGGTAAACAAATTGAATATTTCTATTCATAGTGTTCAGGTGTTTAAATAATTAAACTTTTTATGATTTAATTATTATTTTTTTATCAACTCACAAACTCACAGCAGCTCTTAAGAAAGCCAGGCAAGGACTGTACCATCTGCGACAGCTGAGGAAATTCAGGGTCTCACCAGCAATCCTGAAAACTTTCTATTCAGGGACCATAGAAAGTGTGTTGACTCAGTGCATCTCAGTGTGGCATGGAAACAGATCCAATCAGGACTGCAAAGCACTACAGAGAGTTGTGCGCTTAGCTGAGCTGAGGGGAAGTCGTGGCCTAATGGTTAGAGAGTCGGACTCGTAATCCAAAGGTTGCGGGTTCGAGTCTCGGGCCGGCAGGGATTGTAGGTGGGGGGAGTGAATGTCCAGGCTCTCTCCACCCTCAATACCACGACTGAGGTGCCCTTGAGCACCGAACCCCCAACTGCTCCCCGGGCGCGGTCCACGGTGTGTGTGTGTTCACTGCTGTGTGTGTATACGTTGGATGGGTTAAATGCAGAGCACGAATTCCGAGTATGGGTCACCATACTTGGCAGTATGTCACTTCTTCTTCTTCTTCTCAGGGTCTGCTCTCCCCTCTCTGCAGGACATCTACCTCAAACGCTGCAAAAATAGAGCTGTCAAAATCATCAAGGACTCAAATCACCCTGGTAACCGTCTATTCACTTTGCTTCCATCTGGTAAGCGCTTCCGTAGCCTGATGGCAAAAACTGAGAGACTTAGGTGGAGCTTCTTCCCCCAGGCAATCAGGCTCCTAAACTCTAACTCTGTGTCATAACATCACTTGACTCCATGTAAATATCACCATATCAATAAGCTATTCATAATTTTTCTCTACCTCATATTGCCGCTATTTAAATACCCTGTACAACTGTTTTGCACATTCTTTTTGCACATTCCTCTTTATTACTATTTAAGTCAACAACATACTGACCTGCACATTTATATTTATATCTATATTTTTTTACCTTTTATTTTATTCTTTTCTTTTTTTCTACTTTTCTTTTTCTTAATATTTGTATTCTATATAATTGCACTGTCCTTGGAGCGGACCTGACCTACATTTCACTGCTGGTTATAATAGAAATTGGCAGACTTAAGCACTCTTGGTGGTCTATCAACAGATCAGAGAGGTATGAGGGTGCTTAACGATTTAAAGACTTAAAACCAATAAGAGCACTTTAAAATTAATCCTGTAGCACACGACTGAAGGACAGGGGTTATATGCTCATGCTTTCGAGCTCCCATCAGTACTCTGGCAGCAGCATTTTGAACCATCTGAAGACGGTTTAAGGAAGATTGACTGATCCCACAATAAAGATAGTTACAATAATCACGCCTTGTGGTGATAACAGCATGGATTACTCTTTCAAAATTAGTAAAAGAAAGAAAGGACTTCATTTTTACCAGGGTTTGCAGCTGAGAGAAGCTTGACTTCACAACTTGGTTGACTTGTCAATCAAGCTTTAAGGCACTATCCAACACCACACCCAGATTTTTCATATGCGGCTTTACATAAGGTACCAGAACACCAAGATACAGTGTGTATCGGAAGTGGCCTAAACACCACAATCTCTGTTTTACTCTCATTCAGACTTAAATTTTTTTTTAGGGACATCCATGCTTTAACATTCAAGAGGCAGGCGGCCACTGGGTCTAATCCATTCTTATTGTCATGAATCTGGTCTATGAACTTCCGTCAACTCACCACCAGAGGTCGCTCGCTCACCACATGGACTCTTGCACCACACTAACTGTTTCACGCCACCTCAGACTACAATTCCCATCATCCATTGCACTGACGACACAAAGCTGATTGCACTGATCACACACCCTACATAAACCATGGACTTCCTCTTCCTCTCTGCCGAGTATTGTATTGCGTTTATCACTCCCCTAGTGTTAGCGGCCTTGCCGAGCCATTCTGTGTTGTTCTGTTTAGTTCCAGTATTGTTCTGCATTTATAACTCTCCTAGTTTTAGCTGCGATACGGAACCCACTTTGTTGTCATAGTCTTGCCTTGTGTGTTTTTCTAGTGTTTTGATTCTTGCCCGCGTTTCCTGGATTTACCCCTTTGCCTTGCCGTTTGGACTCTGTTTGCACCTCTCTTGGACTACTGCTCGTATACCTGGATTATCTCTCTGCCTTGGCCTGTTGGATATTGTTCGCCAATCGTCGACTCTCTCTAGCCCTAGGATTGCTCTGTGTCTTGCCTGTACCGTATCTGTTTGTTGTTGTTTGACCCTGCCTATTTATTGACTGTTTATAAATAAAAGCTTGCACTTGGATCCGCACGTCTCACGTCTCGTTCACCCCGTTACACTTATGTTTTAAAGGAAGATATAGTTGTGTGTCATCTGCATTACAATGATATCTTATACCATACTTCTCAAAGATAGATCCGAGGGGAAGCATATACAAAGAAAATAAAGCTAAAGTACAGCCTTGAGGGACCCCACAGGTCAAAGGTACACAAGAAGAGTGAAATTTGCCAATATTAACTGAGAAACTCTTGTTCGGAAGATAAGACTGGAACCAATTATTTGCAATAGAGGCTTACAGTTACAGCAGGGCTAGTGGTAGGATTATGTGTAGTTTTAATGCTAGGTTTCGGGTCAACAGTGTAATTGCATGTGTAAGTACAATGTTACAACTTTTATACTCAATAAGTACATTGTTATTATATGCTTATTTTCTGTAACTACAACCCTGATATACAGTAGGTCTGAATAACAATTTTTGGGTGAACCAATCATTAAATTTGGCTTCTGTTTTGAACATTACAGAGATGTTTAAGCAAACATTCCCTGGAAAGAGATTTGTAAGAAGTGTCTTCTTAAGAATCAGCTAACGGGACATCATCAGTTTTTCAAGCTCATCTGAGAGCTGGCATCATCTTCAGATTTCATCTGGCTCTACAGTAATGGGTGACCACCTCTTAAGAGGTAATTAAACAGAGAGGGTCGCCACGTCTGAGTGCAACAATTACTAGACACAATTAGAGCTGTCTGAAGTTTGGTCTCATTAAGTTGTTGAGTTTAAATTCAGGAGATACAGTAAATGCATTGCCAAGGGTGATATTTCAGTAACATGCCCTGACATTGTCTGAAACCAATGAGTGTCAACTTCCATTTCATTTGCAGTAGCATTGACATCTCTCTTATGTAAATGCTTCTGTCACAAAAAAAAAAAAAAAAGCATAAATAAAATAACACAGTTCTAAAACCTCCAAAGTTCTAAACAATATCCAGTTCCAATAGAGATCTTTCCTTGATCCATTTTGATCCATAGAGTTCCAACCAAGGTGAAACTGGACCAGCTAGAAGTTCACAATAGTCTAAGTTGGTCTTTTCAGAAGAAAAATGCAATTATTTTACACAGTACCAATGATTTCCAATGAGGTGCCAAAAATATAAACAGTAGGCAACCAACAAGATTGACCTTCTTAATGTTAGCGTAAGACAGTTTTGATGTGATTTTTGTGGACACTGAACCATGTGCAACTCAAGAGACCAAAACAGAGGAATTCAAATAGAGGTCATGGTTGATGGCTTTATAAAGCCTTTGTAACCTAAATTACTGGTCCTGTTCTCTCCAAGGACAGCTTGCCTCGGTTGACTTCCTTCTACCCTGTGTTGGCAATAAATAGTTTTAGATGCATCTATATAAACTTGTCGGGTGAAGGAAGCAGCGCAGGCGTGAGGGCAAGGCCTGGCTTTTTTATCCTCTTCTCTCACATTTGAAGTTGCTTCTCTATTTCATGGCAGTGCGCTGTGAATTTGAGGGGCTAGAATGTAAAAGGCACTGGAAGCTCAGAGGGGCTGTGATGTAAATGACTGTTATTCGCGCTTCTGTCTTACTGTGTCTTTTCTCTGAGGGAGGTTTTTTTGTTGATTTGTGTGCATTGGCCATGAGAAGAGATGTCAGCCCCTTGATGACTACTGAGAAAAGTGTGAAACCTCTAATCTTCTCTGCTAAGTTAAAAAAAAAAAGGCTTCCTATTTATTAAACATCAGCAGCAGCAGAATCTGTTTGCTAAATGCAAGACTGGGACTTATTCAGTCTAAAATCTGCTTTCTTATATTTTGTGTATACACAGCTGTTTAACACAAAATAAACAATAACTATTCCAATTCTTTTTAACAGACATGTATGTGAATACTAAGTTGTATTGTTACTTTATATTATTAATTCCTGTTGTGCAGTGCTGTTTCAGCTCTGTAACAACTGATAAGTGTGCAGTACTTTGCAATTCATGGATGTATTGTTAGTTCGCCGGCGATACAGCCGACCCCAAAGGGTTAAAAAGTATACTAGACCTACAGAAATATACATTACAGAAATATTATATTGAAATATAAAGAAGTATAAACATTGCAGTTTGATAATAGTTTGATTATTAAAACAATGACAAAAAAGGTAGTATGATGTCTAACAGCAATAGTGTGAAACCTAATATAAAGAAAGAAAGAAAGAAAGAAAGAAAGAAAGAAAGAAAGAAAGAAAGAAAGAAAGAAAGAAAGAAAGAAAGAAAAATAAATCTTTCACTAACAATTACTCATGTTTGTGTTGTCTACCCATCAAAAAGGATGTTATTAAGGGCTTTTAATTTAACAGTCAATTTAGTAGTTAATTATAATGAAATGAATGCAATTAATCATGCCCCAAACATAGAGTGTATATATATATATATACCAACCTGTTGAGCTGGTTTTAACTTTTCGTAATGTTAAAGTAAAACCTACAGGATGAAAAACATTGTAATCCAAGTAATCCGCAATCAATATTGTGGACCAAATATATGAACACAAGCCTCTACTGACAAAAACTATAGCAAAATAGACGTATTGTAGGCCAGTGATACACTTTTGTTAATGATTAAAGGAATTATGTTTAATTAAAATGTTGTTTAATGGAAATAAAGCAAAAAATATTGACTTCTGAACATCCTTTTTAATGCTTCAGTTTGACACAAAATATGACCTTTTGGAGGGATTTCTCAGCAAATATTTATACATGTGATTAATTGCACTCAATCAACCTATCATTAAGTTATTATTAATTAATTAATTAATTAATTAATGATAACAATAATAATAAAAAATAATGATGATGAATGCTTTGATTAATTGTATTATTATTATTATTATTATTATTATTATTATTATTATAATAGTTTCTGTCTCCTTAGATTCAGCTCATTGAAAAAGAGCAGCTGTTCACACACCAGCTGAGATTTACCCTAGATGTTTCTGAAGTCACAGCAGGACAGTCGAATGAAGCGTCACACTCAAAATACACACAATCAGAGCAGTATCAGCGCTAGGAGTGGGAAGGCATATAGCCTCTGTGCGTATCCCTCTATTCTTATAGATGAAGCTGTAGCGGGCCGCCACAGGATTTAGACAGTCTTTGAGCAGATTGTACACACTATGCTTTGGCTCTATAATGAAATGCCATATGCTTCCCCTGTGCATCTCACAACTTCTACGTCTCTAAAATGGGAAGAGAAAAAAAAAAAAATACACAAGGCCATTGCAGTGCTGATCTGCTGTCTATATGCAAGTTTCAGGCACAACCAATCTTTCAGGTTTTTTTTTTATTAATTTTTTTTTATTATTATTATTATTATGATTTATTGCTACAGGCTGTTGACATGGTTGTCAATTTTGAAAATGTGCTATTTTTGCATAATTTATTAGAATATATATATTGTTACATATATATATATATATATATATATATATATATATATATAGTTGTTGTTGTTGTTTTAATTATTTGTTCCCTTGTGTTCCGCTGAACATCTTTAACCTAACTTGGTTGCTTGTAAAGGTCTAGTTATGCTATATTATAACCAAAAATTGTATTGAGCCTTATTGTCACCTTGTTTTCTTTTTAATTAGCACAGGTTTTGTACTCAATTAATCAGTTCCAAAAAGACATACAACACTAACTGAAAATAAACTGAAAGAACTGTGCTACCTGAAAGAAAACACGTTTATAAAGAATTGAATCCAGTATTTGGTAATAATATAGCATTTTTCAACCTGGTCTCATAAAAATATGTACCTCTGTGCACTTCTCTGTGCGACACAGTTTTATGTACCTTACTGCACATTTCGCTAAAACACAGGTTAAATAAGATTTACTGCCTCTAGTGTTTGTTTCTTTAGGAAACTGAAACTGCAGTAATATGTAGTTATTGGTACGTATTTCGTATTTTCGCTAAAAAGTGCACCCAGGTAAGTAAATGCCATGAGACTAGGTTGCCATTTTTATACCATGTGGTAATAAAGTAAGTAAATTTTATTCCAACGTAAATTTTATTCCAATCAAATCAAAACGCCCACAACATGAGGTTTAAGAAAACATTTCAACAATGCATCAGACTGTCCCTGATTTGGTATGACTCTAAAGTCTGTAAAGGCTGCTGCTTTAAATACTGAACTATTTTAACATTTTAAACAGAAAGCAATCTGATGCAAAACATGAGATTTCTCTGAGCTGTGAAAGAAAGAGCAGAAGTATTGAAAGTCAAACTATTGTGTTGTGATTTATGACACTTCACCCTATGAACGACTAAAGTTAAATGAAGGTAAACGACGTCTCATCTCTTTCTCCAACATTCTATGCCTGTGTGAAGCATCCACTAATGTCTTTCTGCATGCACGCTCTGTGCAGTCTATTATTATATGTAGTGGGTGTCAGGTATGAGAGAATATGTGCGCTGATGTATTCATGACCATGCGTTTAGAGCAGTGGGTGTTCTGCGATTTCTGGGTCCTGCTGTTGCCTGGGACGAGCTGTCGTCCACGGGAGCCATTATTATGCTGCCCACCTCTCCCGCAGCTTCATCTATTGATGAAAATGAGATATAACATAACCCTCTTCACATCCATGGATCGATATTGATCCATTTTGATGAAAAAAAAAAAATGGACAACAGAATTGAGGAAAATAATGGATATGATTTTTGTCTCTGTGTGTGTTGTTTTTGATGAAAGAACATTTGTTCAGGGCTCATTGCCTCAGTGGCACTGGAACATGTTTGAGGTTGGCTTATGAGTGTGAATGCTTGTGTACACACACACACACACACACAAACAAAACACCTTGGACAAGGACATCCCTGAGGAGGCAATATCCAATCTCTATAGGAGTGACCTGCATGAGATGCTGATGATGATGCATTGACAGACAGATGGCTGAGTGAGAAATTTTTTTTTTATAAATAGGTAACAATTTACAATAAGGTTAAATTTGCTAACATTGTGCATTATATACATTAACTTATGTAAATAAATACTTTTTTCAGATTTCAATTTGTATAAAATAACTAAAGTCAGTTTTTAAAGTGTGTCAGTTTGCTCAGAGTACATCTTGGGTTACGACTGTAACCCTTGTTCCCCCGTGAAAGGGAACGAGACACTGCGTCGGTTAACGACACTTTGTCAGCGTAGCGCGTCTGAAGTATGAATGAAACTATTCCAATCCTGATTGGTGTTGCGTCATGACGTAACATTTGATGGCATACTCAGAAGATACAAAGGGAAGATACTGGAAACCTTCGCCAGGATGGACTCTATACGAGCAGGAGACAATTGTGCCCGCATCGTTACCGAGTCCCATACCACCCCCAGGAACGTGGTTCTCTGGGCGGGAGCGACAACACGCTCTTTTTCGTGTTGAGTCTCATCCCCAAGCTCCGAATGTGGCCAAGAACGACATCTCGATGCCGAACTGCCATCTCCCGAGACTGGGCCCGTATAAGCCAGTTGTCGATATAATTCAGCACACGGATGCCCTGAAGCCTCAGGGGTGCTAGAGCTGCATCCATGAACTTGGTGAAAGTGCAAGGGGAGAGAGCTTGGCCAAACGGAAGAACCCGGTACTGGAACGCTTCGCCCCCGAAAGCGAACATCAGGAACTTCCTTTGAGAATGAATGATGGAAACATGGAAGTATGCGTTATTTAGATCTATCGTGACAAACCAGTCCTCGGATCTGATCTGACTCACGATGGTAGGAATAGTGAGCATCTTGAACCTGAATCTCCTGAGAGAATAAAGTGCCGCAGATCTAAAATTGGACGCAACCCCCTACCCTTTTTTGGAACTATGAAGTACCGGCTGTAGAACCCGGACTCCCTGTCTGGCGGAGGAACACGTTCTATGGCCTCCTTCACCAACAGGGAGTGAACTTCCTGTTCCATCACCCGACCCTGCTCTGGGTGCACTACAGTTCAGACCACCCCATTGAACTTCGGGGGGCGGTAACCGAACTGCTGTCTGCGGACTGTATGCAGGACCCATGGAGATACATTCGGAAGGCATTGTCATGCGCCGATATAATATACTAAGGGAATCAGCCTCTCGAGGCTGACCTCGGGTGTTCTTCGAGTATCGTTTACGATCCCCTGAAGTGGAATACCGGCAGGAAAAGATCGACAATGATTTTCTGTGTGCGGACACTGTCTCTGCCAGGCCGCAAGCCTTTGTGTGAGTGAATGATTAAGTGAGTTATTGAGTGATTTATTGAGCAATTGAGTGAGTTATTGAGTGAGTGAGTGAGTGAGTGAGTGAGTGAGTGAGTGAGTTATTGAGCGATTGAGTGAATGATTGAGTGAGTTATTGAATGAGTAAGTGATTGAGGGGGTGAGTGATTGAGTGAATTAATGAGTATTTGAGTGATGGAGTGAGTAATTGAGTGAGTGATTGAGTGAATGAGTGAGTGAGTTATTGAGCAACTGAATAAGTGAGTGATTGAGTGATTTATTGAGCTATTGAGTGAGTGATTGAGTGAGTTATTGAGTGAATTATTGAGCGATTGAGTGAATGATTGAGTGAGTGAGTGATTGAGTGAATTAATGAGTTTTGAGTGATTGAGTGATTGACAATGGAGTGAATGATTGAGTGGGTGACTGAGTGAGTTATTGAGTGATGTAGTGAGTGATTGAGCGGATGAGTAAGTGAGTGAGTGAGTGATTGAGCGACTGAGTAAGTTATTGAGTGAGTGAGTGAGTGAGTGAGTGAGTGAGTGAGTGAGTGATTTATTGAGCAATTGAGTGAGTTATTGAGTGAGTGCGTGATTGAGTGAGCTATTGAGAGATTGAGTGAGTGATTGAGTGAGTTATTGAGAGATTGAGTGAGTGATTGAGTGAGTTATTGAGCGATTGGAGTGAGTCATTGAGTGACAGAGTGAGTTATTGAATGAGTAAGTGATTGAGTGGGTGAGTGATTGAGTGAGAATAAATAGAGACCCTGTACGTCTCAGCTGACAGATTGTGACAAAGGCATTAGGCATTGTTTTTTTTTTTTTTTTGCTTTAGTGAAGTGAAGTGACATTCAGCCAAGTATGGTAACCCATACTCGGAATTCGTGCTCTGCATTTAACCCATCCAACGTGCACACACACAGCAGTGAACACACACACACCGTGAACACACACCCGGAGCAGTGGGCAGCCATTTTATGCTGCAGCGCCCGGGGAGCAGTTGGGGGTTCGGTGCCTTGCTCAAGGGTACCTCAGTCGTGGTATTGAGGGTGGAGAGAGCGCTTTCACATAACTGCTTGTGCAAATCTTGCATTGTGCTAGTGTTATTCCTCACTTCTTTTAGATGAGTAAGCGATTTGGTGATTTGGAGTCATAGAGAGCATAGCGCAGAGGTTGTTATAGCAAGTAATATAATGCTATAATTGTTCACATTAAATGGGGTGCTAAAGCAATAAGTAAGAAACAGCATGTGGGCATTTTTTCTTTTTCTTTTCACTGACATTGTATTGAAATTGACATCTTTACTCACAAATATTGCATGATATGGCGTGTGTCCAGTAGTCATATATTTATTTATTTTTTGTTAAGTATAGGCACTAGCCATAGTAAGATTACAGTTCATTGTCACTTATTTTTGAGTTTCATTGAGATAGATATGCTGTAGGCATGTGCCAGAAGCTAAATTCCTTTTTCAGAATGGCATGGAGAATGACTTCAAAATGACACAGTTGACACTTTTTTATTTATTGTTGAGTCTGACAGAACTGAAACTGGGTTCTCCAATCTTTTTTTCAACGACTTTCAAAAGTGTTGGGGCAAAATCAACTTTGGCAAAAAGTGGTGGGGATATTACATCTCACCCATCCCAAATGTAAATGACACCTATATATTCTTCTAAATATTTTTTTTCTCATTGATTTACACTTTCAGGGATATTTAGTGAATATATTTTAATAGTATATATGTATTTTAAGAAGTAAATGCATATTTTATATGGAAACTATGAAGGAAACAGAAATAAATTGACAATGGTCTTTTCATGTAGTTTTGACAAAATACCAGAGATCACAGCCGATTAGCTCAACAACACAACAGTATCGCAAACCCTTTCCCCAATTATTATTAATAAATACTTATATTAAGTACTATACAGAGATGGGTATAGTATCCAAAAAATTGTACTCAAGTCAGAGTACAAGTACTTGTAAAAATAACTCAAGAAGTAAAAGTAATAATGCTAATAATTACTTGATATAAATATAAAAATTAATAAAAAAAAAAAAAATCTGTGAAATGGCTACTCATGTAATGAGTTATGAGTTACTCTTGATTCAAAACAAGCAAGATTATGATGATGGTGAAGTCATGCATTACAACAGGGTTGTTTTTTCCCCATTATGTTGGCAGCAGAAATCACACAGAACAGAAAAAAAAATTACGTTATTACGTAAATGAGTAAACTTAATTTAATAAATGTAATTGAAAACATAATGTCATTAATATGACAACGTATTACAATATAATAACATGTTAATCCCACAATTTCAATATTCACAAGGATTCATTTGTAAGTCTGTAAAGTTGTTCATACGTAAATACTAATTTATCTTTTAGGTGTTGTCAGTCTGTCAGTATTGTATATTTCAGTTTCTGTGCAAAAGTAAATAAATGTACGTTTGGCAGAATCACATTTTATGTAAAATACATACAAATTCTCATGAGATAATGTTGCACAAATTATGCCTATGGACTCTACTAAAATACTTTTTTGTTAAAAATGTTACAAATTCAAATATATAAAATGAGAATAATTAAATATAGATGAGGTAGATGCTATAGATGATTTGTGGGCATGAAGTAAACTAAAGCACCTCCTGAGAACATCTGCGGTGCTCACAAGAGAAGAGAAAGAGTGAAAACTCTTCACATGTGCATGCCATGAGAAGAGGAGCGCTCGTGCCTGTTACAGAACATCTGAACATACACAACAAATCAGACAGCCGTAATGGATTTTCTTCTGTCTGGTTTTCAAAATATAACAAAATATGTATGCAAATGCATGCAACTGTGTCTAAGCAATGAGATTTCTTGTCAAGACAAACAGGTCGTCTCCCACTGCGTAATACCCACATGTGGCGGTCATTACAGCTATGTTATACTGGGAGAAATTCCTGGGAATCTGTTAGTGAGAGACCAAATTCCCAGTCATATGTAGATGATAGATAGATAGACAGACGGACGGACGGACGGACGGACGGACGGACGGACGGACGGACGGACGGACGGACGGACGGACGGACGGACAGACAGACAGATAGATAGATAGATAGATAGATAGATAGATGCAAATAATAAACCAAAAATCTACAGAAGATATCACCACAAATCAAAATCAAATCACTTTTATTGTCACATCACCACAGCACATGTGCCTTGGTGAGTGAAATTCTTGAGAGCGTTCTCCAGAAACAATTTACATATAAACATTACCATACATACTTACAGACTTATACAGATGACAATAATATACACATACATATACTCAGTACACACAGTGTACTATTAGACATACTTACAGTTATCAATACACATTATACACCTTATGTACACATATATACACACAATAATATGCGAAGATGCAGCAGATTATACATAAGCTTGATACTCAAATGTCATGGATGTGCATTGTTGTATTAGTGCAGTGTGTACTGGTAGTCCAGTTTGAACTATATTGGAATTAAAGTGCAGTGCGTGGCATACCGTAAGATGGGAGTATGCTGTAGGGTGTATTAGTTCTGACTGTTCATTAGCCTGATAGCCTGAGGAAAAAAGCTATCCCTCAGTCGGGGAGACGTCTTCCTGAGGGGAGCAGAGAGAGCAGTCTGTGGGACGGGTGGCTGGAGTCATTGATGATCCTCTGGGCTTTCCTTATACACTGCCTGGCGTAGATGTCCTGGAGGGAGGGAATCTCACCTCCAACAATGTGATAGGCAGTTCGCACGACCCTTTGCAGAGCTTTGCGGTTGCCAGTAGTACTGTTTCCAAACCAGGTGGTGATGCAGCCGGTCTGGATGCTCTCCACAGTGCAGGTGTAGAATGTTCTGAGGATGCTGGGGCTCATTCCAAACTTCCTCAGCCGTCTCAGGAAGAAGAGGCGTTGATGTGTCTTCTTCAGCACTGCATCTGTGTGAGCGGACAATGTGAGATCTTCAGTGATGTGAACGCTGAGGAACTTAAAGCTGTTTACCCACTCCACAGGTGTCATGTCGATTGTGATGGGTGTGTGTTCTCTGCTCTGTTTCCTGAAATCCACCACCAGCTCCTTGGTCTTGTCGATGTTGAGTGAGAGGTGATTCTCTTGACACCATTTAGACAGGGTTCTCACCTCCTCTCTGTAGGCCGTCTCATCGTTGTCAGTGATCAGGCCTATCACTGTTGTGTCATCAGCAAATTTGACGATGACGTTGGAGCTGTGTGGCTGTACAGTCATGTGTGTACAGGGAGTACAGGAGTGGGCTGAGGACGCAGCCCTGAGGAGCACCAGTGTTGAGGGTCAGCGGGGATGAAGTGTTGTTGCCCATTCTGACCACCTGACATCTGCCTGTCAGGAAGTCCAGGATCCAGCTGCACAGAGATCTATTTAGTCCCAGAGTCTGGAGCTTCTCAACCAGTGTGGCAGGCACTATGGTATTAAATGCTGAGCTGTAGTCCACAAACAGCATTCTCACATAGGTGAGAGAGAGCAGTGTGCAGGGTAAAGGCAATAGCATCGTCTGTGGAACGGTTGCTGCGATATGCAAATTGCAGCGGATCCAGTGAGACAGGCAGCACAGAGCAGATGTAGTCTCTGATGAGTTTCTCCAAGCACTTGCTGAAGATAGGTGTCAGAGCAATGGGCCTCCAGTCATTCAAGCATGTGATTTTATTTTTCTTTGGTATGGGCACAATGGTGGATTTTTTGAAGCATGAGGGAACCACAGACAGAGAGACGGAAAGGTTCAAAATGTCTGTGAAAACCCCGGCTAGTTGGAATGCGCATGCTCGGAGCACACGGCCTGGGATGCCATCAGGACCCACAGCCTTGCGGATATTCACCCGTCAGAAGGATCGGGTTACATCTGCGACGGAAATGGAAAGTGCGCTCGCCTCTTCTCCTACAGCCGCGGGAGAGCGCTCTGTGTGGGCGGTGTTGTGAGCCTCGAAACGAGCATAAAAATGATTAAGCTCATCCGGTAGAGAGGCAGCAATTTTCACAGTAGCTGGTTTATTCCCTTTGAAATCGGTGATGTTATTGATACCCTGCCACAGGCTTCTTGCGTTGTTGGTGTTGAATTGTTCTTCAACTTTGTTTTTATATTGTCATTTGGTGGCTTTGATTGATTTCCTAAGATTGTAACTGGCTTGTTTGTGATCGTCAGAGTTTCCGGATTTAAAGGCAGATGTCCGCGCTGACAAGGCTGCTCGAACATCGCTGTTAATCCACGGTTTTTGGTTGGGGTAGATGCGGATTGTTTTTGTCGGTACTACGTCCTCTACACACTTCCTGATGAAACACGTTACAGTATCTGAGTACGCCTCTATGTCATCATCAGACGCTGCCCGGAACATGTCCCAGTCCACTTGATCAAAACAGTCCTGTAGTATAGCGTCTGATTGGTCCGACCAGCATTGAATTGTCCTGAGGGCGGGTGCTTCTCGTTTCAGTTTCTGCCTATAAGCATGCAGGAGCAGAATGGAAGAGTGATCCGATTTGCCAAAAGGTGGGCGGGGGGAGCGATTTGTAGGCGTCCCGGAAAGGAGAGTAGCAGTGGTCAAGTACACGATCACCCTGCGTGTTGATGGTGATGTGTTGGAAGTATTTTGGAGCTATTGTTCCGAAGTTGGCTTTGTTAAAGTCCCCCGTAACAATAAACGCTGCATCTGGGTACGCGGTTTCCTGCTCACTTATATTCCCATGCAGTTCCTTGAGTGCCTGGTCTGTGCCGGCTTGAAGGGGAATGTAAACAGCTGTGATTATGATCACTGTAAATTCCCTCGGTAGCCAGAATGGTCAACACAGAAGCATATGAAATTCCAGATCAGGGGAGCAGGGGGATTTAATAGAGAGTAGGTTCCTTTCATCAGACCACGAGTTGTTGATAAAGAAACAGACGCCCCCACCTCTGCTTTTCCCTGTGAGCTCTTTCGTTCTGTCTGAGCAGTGCACAGAGAACCCCGTAAGCTCGATGGCTGAGTCTGGAACCACTGCAGACATCCAGGTTTCTGTGAGGCAAATAATGCAGCAGTCCATTGTTTCCTGTTGATATGAGATGTGCGCCCGCAGTTCACAGAGTTTGTAGTCCAGTAACTGAACGTTAGCCAGCAAAATGGTTGGGAGAGGAGGTCGGAGGGGACGGTGTCTGAGTCTGACAAGGATGCCTGCCCTCTTCCCCCTTTTTCCTTGGTCGCTATCGTGCAGCCCAGACAAAGGGCTCTGATGCAGTGTCTGTAAACAAGGCGCCGGCGTTCAAGAACTCAAAGTCCGGTTTACGTTGCGCGATGAAGGAACCAATGTTTAAAAGCGTGTGTCTATCATAGAGAGTTATACTAACAACATCCAACACGTAAAACAACAAAATAACAAATAAAACATAAGAAAAACTGCAGAGTTTTCTCGGAGCTCGCAACACGGCTGCCATGCTCGGCGCCATCTTGGTCATTTATGCCATCAAATCAATATATTACAACAGAAATTTAATTAACCTGCCAGTTGATTTCACTAAAATCTGCAAATTTATTGTAATAAATTACAGTTTTAGCTTGTAAAACCCTTCATTTTACCATGTGTGTTTTTTGCTTTTCTATTATTTTCTATTATTTTATTTTTCCTTCAAATTCACAGAGGTTTGAAACATAACACAGTAGTTTATGAAATGCTCTGAAGAATAAAACACTACAGCAGATGGCTACCTAGGCAGTGTGGAAACACCAGTGTCACTATTCAATAAGGATTTATTGTGTTAAGACAACCAGAATGATGAAAACACCATATTCTCACTCTCTATGACACTGTAATTCTCACCTTTGTAACTTACACCAGTCAAAGACACAATTAGGATCTGAAAAATAATATTTTTTTAGGTGAATGTGTGTGCCATCAGTGAGCGGATCAGCGGACGGCTTTGTTTCACACTTGCACACTACTACTATTAATCTGCTATAAATAAACAGAGGCAGGGGTGCAATTCCCAACTTATACCAGCGCACCAAAAAAACTGCATGGCGGCAGGTCTCATTTTCTCATCACAGTAACTGTGTGAAGCACCTTTATATCACATGAGAGGATTGAGCGGTACAAATTTATGAGGATGTGGAATCATTACAGATTCCTAAAAGCCAACATATCTGGGTGTTAAATTAGCAGACTGTGCATGAGGATTTAGGGCAGTTCACCATTAGTCAGGTTGCATTTGGATCAAAACTAATGTTTAATCGCTTCTCCATATCCCATTAAGATGCACTGCTTGCAGTAAGCAAAAGTCTGTTCTGAATTGTTTGTGTCATTACCATTTTATCACATTCATTACTAAAAATATCAGCAGTGAAATGAGCCTATTAAGCTACAAGCTAGCCAAGCATAATTCTCTAAACATCTCCCTCCATTGCATCAGATCATCATTTAAAAATTCTGTGAAAAAAAAAGAGATGCCCTGGCAGTTTATAATTTAATTTCATTTTATTTCATTATTATTATTTTTTATATTTTGTTTTGTTTTCATAATTTTATTGTATCTAAAATAACTTTAATCCTGGCAAAGAAAAATAAATTCGGTCCATTGATTTTCCAGGGTTGAAAAAATGTCTCCTGTTGCAGCTTACATCCATGGTAATACATATGCAAGAAACAGGCTTATTATGACTGCAAGTATTTGATAATTACCATAATTAATTAATTATGTTTGCACAGGATATATGCGTTATCAATGAGATCATCAAAGCATCTGGAGATGTTTATATTACACTAAACATTTTCTACTTCAAAGTGGAAAATGTAAAGTCAGACTAACACTTGATTTATACAAGGCTAAATAAAATATTCTGCCTATATGAGTAGACCAATTTAACAAGTGAAGAATATGCACCTAGTTTGTCTTAATCCTTAGCATATATTGTTTTCTTTTATCAGGCTTTTAAAGATTATATTTGAAGAGAAACAACACATTTTTTAATGTTAGACAGCATTTCAACAAAACAGATTCTACACACAAGGATAACTAATAGCTTTCTCTAAGGAATGGACATCCTGTGTGTCATTCAAACTACTCTCTGGCCATATAAAATAGATTTGTTTGAGGTACAGAGAAAAATTTAAGTTGTTAATTGCTGAAAATCTTCTTGTGATAAATGAGTTGGCACCAGAAAACACACATAACAGAATGAAATGATACAATTTTGATTTGGTTTTGAAATTATTAAACAAGGATTCGTAAAAATTCATACTTTGTAAAGTTGTTCATAGGCAAATTATTTAAGTTTTAAACACAGTCAATACTCCAGTTGTCAGAGAGTCACAGTCACCGCCATCAACAGCAATCACCAGATCACAATCGCCTGAGTTCTAATCACCTGCACCTGAAATCCCTCATTAGCACTCCCATAAGTACCACTCTCTCTCTGACACTCATCGTCCGGTCTACGGTTCACGCACCAGACTCCTTTGCTACTAACCAGTGAATTACTTACCTTGTTGTTTTCCCAGAATCTCTCCCGCGACTCTCTAGCGAAGACTCCTGTTCTCCCGCGTTCAAGATCTCCTCGAATCCTGTGAAAGAGACTCTATTCAGTTCCCCGCCGTAACTCTCTGCAGTGGATAATTATACAAGTCACTCATCTGCTTCGCTCTCCTCACCATCAGCATACAGTCAATAAACACTCTGTATTACCTCTCACCTGTTTTTCCTGGCTCTGTTTGTGACAGAAGACCGGACAAGTACAGACACTCATGGATCCCCGGCCTTCGTCACCATCTGATGTCCTGGAGGAGCTGGTCAACACTCTTCAAGTCTCATTCATGCCAGCTCCATCTTCGCAATCTGCCTCTGCCAGTCCCATGGTGTTACCGGCTGCCTATGAGGGTGATTCAGCTCGGTGTGACGGCTTCCTCCTGCAACTGCACCTCCAGCCTTGTGCATACTACCCAAAGAAACTGACCCCAGCAGAGCAAAATTACGACATCGGTAACAGGGAGCTGTTAGCCATCAAGCTGGCACTAGAAGAGTGGCGGCATTGGCTGAAGGGAGCTAATCATTCTTTCACTGTCATCACCGATCACAAGAATCTCCAGTACCTCAGGGAAGTAAAGAGGCTCAACCCTCGACAAGCCCGCTGGGCCTTGTTCTTTACCAGGTTTAATTTCACCATCATCTACCATCCTGGAACCGTAATTGCAAGGCTGACGCCCTATCCCGTATTCACTCGCCTGATTCTCCAACGGACCCCGAGCCAATTCTCCCTCCAGCCCTCATTGTCAAACCCATCATCTGGAAGATCGATCAGGACATCAGAGCCACCACTCTCTCCGAACCTGCTCCGCTGGGTTGCCCAGAAGGGAAGACTTTCGTTCCATCATCCCAACGGCAATCCCTTCTGGGCTCAGTTCACAATGTACCGGGCTCTGGACATCCAGGCAGCCAATGGACCCTCTCGCTCCTCCAAGCTCAGTATGGCCCAGTATGTCCCGTGATTTCAACAGGTACGTCCGCATTTGCTCAGTCTGTGCCATGTCCTCGACTCCTCGTCATCTGCCGGTGGGCAAGCTCGTACCGCTCCCCATTCCTCGTCATCCCTGCTCACACATGGGGATTGATTTTGTGATGGATCTCCCTGAATCTGCGGGAAATACCTGCATAATAGTAGTAGTGGACCGCTTCTCAAAGGCTTGTAAATTGATTCCTCTCTGTGGATTGCCAACAGCCCTAGAGACTGCGGAAAACTTATTCCATCGTGTGTTCAGGAATTTCGGAATACCCGAAGATATTGTGTCAGATCGCCATCATCAGTTCATCTCCCATGTGTGGAAAGCCTTCTAGGTGTCACGGTGAGCGTGTCCTCCGGTTACCATCCACAGACAAACGGCCAGGCTTAGCGGTAGATCCAAGAACACGGTCTGTACCTCTGGGCATACTGCCAGGAAGACCAGCACAGCTGGAGCCGTTTTCTCCCATGGGCCGAGTATGCACAGAATTCCCTCCGTCAGAACACCACGGGCCTTACGCCATTTCAGTGCATACTCGGCTACCAACCCCGCTCTTCCCGTGGACAGGAGAGCCATCGGAGGTTCCACCTGTAGACAACTGGTTCTAATCACGAGTTCTAATCACCCGCACCTGCAATCCCTCATCAGCACTCTCATAAGTACCACTCTCTCTCTGACACTCATCGTCCGGTCTACGGTTCACTCACCTGAACAGTCACCAGACTCCTTTGTTACTAACCAGTGAATTACTTACCTTTGTTGTTTCCCCAGAATCTCTCCAGCGAAGACTCCTGTTCTCCCACATTCACAATCTCCTCGAATCCTGTGAAAGAGACTCTATTCAGTTCTCCGCCGTAACTCTCTGCATTGGACAATTATACAAGTCACTCATCTACTTCGCTCTCCTCACCATCAGCATACAGTCAATAAACACTCTGTATTACCTCTCACCTATTTTGCCTGGCTCTGTTTGTGACACCAGTATTATGTGTTATTTGTTTGAGTGTCTACGCAAAAATTAAGTGAACGTGTGAGTGTGTGGCAGAAATGACATTTACGTAAAATTAGTACATATTCAGAGCTAAGCCCAGACTTTTGTAGATGCATATCATTCTTTGAATAAATATTCAATATGATACGTATACTTCATGATCATTTTTTTTTTCAAAACTTTACACACAAATTCAAGAATTGCGCACAAAAAAAAAGCAAAATGCCTCACGTCTCTTGAAAAATTAAGCATTGCATTCAAAATATCAAAAAAACATATCTCAAAAGCAAACATAACATTATTTCCTGTTAGATTGAATATAGAATTGTGCGTTGTGTTTTGCAAAAGGTGTTTTATGAAATTGAAAGCTGAGCAACGGCCGAGAATTAGTGTATGGTTTTGCAGATTTGGTGTGTGGTTCTGCTGTTTAAGTGTCAGCTTTCAGAAATTGTTTGATCAGTAAATATTTTGTGTAAACAGCTGAAAAAAACTGTTATGGTTTAAAGTAAAAAAAATTAGGTCCCACTTTATATTAGGTGGCCTTAACTACTATGTACTTACATTGAAATCAATCATTTGATACAATGTACTTATTGTGTACATACATGTTTTTACATTGTACATATATATTTAAAAATACCTATATGTAATTACATCTGTAATTAATTTCTGTAATTACATTTATAATTACACTGTTAACCCATTCCTTACACCTTAACCCACCCTTAAACCTACCCATACTACCAGACCTGTCACTAACCTTAACCATATCCCACCTCAATAGCAGCAAAAGTGTTTTTAAATACGATATGACCACAATAAGTACATGGTACTTATTTTTTAATGTAAGTACATAGTAGTTAAGGCCACCTAATATAAAGTGGGACCAAAAATTATAATCTAAAAAGTAGCCGAATTACATTACCTAAAATGAGTAACTTAGATAACGTTACTAACTACAGTTTTCATCATGCAATCTGTAATCAGTAACGGACTGCAATTTGTAAGTAATCCACCCAGCTCTGATGCTAAAACGCATTGTGCCATTTGTGCATGCCATCCAGCAGACAGGTGGGAGATTAACATAGCATAATGAGCAGCACGCCACAATATGCTGTCAATCCCAGCAGTTGCCCTCGTGACAAACAAACAAGCCTACGAGCTGCTGATGGCTGCACATTGTACTCATCTTTCACTGTCAGCAAAACGCAGGCAGCGCACTGCCAAATGACACGCCGTTTCTGGATCTTATTTCTGCACCCCTCCGCCTGGATGGTGGAAGCGCTTATAGCTAATTGACTGACAAGCAGCGGCTGAATCATTTGGTAATAAGGCCTCATAAACTCTTGTTAGGGTGTTAGTGTTTTGTCATTAAGTGACTGAGGCATCTGCCTCCAGTTGGTAGCACATGTGCAACAGCTAAGACACTATGATTCAGCATGTGCTTATCACTAATGTCCCAAAGGGATGAAACTCGCTTTCCCAGCAAGACCCTCGACTTTGGGTCTTCATAGCACCACCTTGCAAACCTACTCTCTCCACATATGTGGCTGAATACTAATGTACTCTCTAATGGAGCCGTCTAACATGCCCTGAATACAATCTGCATCCTAGAGCTAGGCAGTATGATGGCAGAAATGATGTGACAGAAAATGAATCTGCTATACCTTCTCGCAGGCTATATAAAAAATTCAACACCAAGAAGAAAAGTATATTGTTTACACTGTTGCAGACAGTGTTGTTGTGGCTGCCAAGCAATATTGTAAATTTGATTTATGAAACTGTAACAAAATGTGTAACCAAAATCTCATTTACAAAATGCAATTCACAAATCCGTGACTCACAAATACACACATGTGTGCGCAAATGTTTATATGTTTTTACTACACTCTTAAAAATAAAGGTGCTTCACGATGCCATAGAAGAACATTTTTGTCTAAATGGTTCTATAAATAATCTTTAACATATGAAGAACATTTCTATTTCACAAAAGGTTATTTGTGGCGAAAGAAGGTTCTTCAGATTATAAAAAGGTAAGCAAGAGATGGTTCTCTAAAGAACTTTTGACTGAATGGTTCATGAAACCAAAAATGGTTCCTCTATGGCATTGCTTGAAGAACCTTTTGAAGCACCTTTATTTTTAAGAGTATAAAGCTGTCAAACGATTATAAATAATCTAATTACATGATGTACCAGTTAATTAATCGCTAATTAATTACCCTCAGATAGATCTTTTAAAGCCATTATTGTGTTAAATGAGAAAAGCATCAGAAAATGTTTAATGAAATGATACTCTAAATAAGAAACTAAAACTGCTAGTAGGTGGCGGTACATGTCTTAATGAGTAAGTCACTGAGTCATTCATTCATTTGATTTGTTCAAACTACTGATTCATTCAGGAATTAGGTAAATGACTCTCTTTATGAATGAGCCATTGAATCATTAATTTTCAAAGACGCTTAGTTCAAAATTCATTCAGAAATTGTGTGTTGCTTGGAGATGCACAACAGTTATGCTGTGGCTGTATAGATTAAGTAAAATTGAACAAAAACAGGCAATATTATGCCAAATATTTTATAAAATATTAAGCTTTTACCTTTTAAGCTACAAGCTACGTGTAAATTATTTAAATAATAAATATGTTTTCCCGGAGTTCGCAGAGTTAACGGAAAATTAATTTTAGGGGACATATTGGGCAATTACTAAAGAAGTGCAAGAAGTCATAATTGTAGTCTACCAAGATACAGAACGGCCGTTGGCCAGTCATCATTTCCATTCAAGGGAGTACAATTTCAACAAATTTCAGATTGTTTAATGATGTTGTATTTCTTAGGTTATTAGTAAAAGCTTTATCAGGGACAAGTGCTGCAAATTAGCTATCAGATATAAGCAAATACAGAGACAGAGAGAACATCTGCTGATCAATATTGTGCAATTCTGTATTTTTCCCATTAAATAATAAATAAATTGCTAGTGCAATTCAGGTTTAGAATATACTCGTCCACTGGGGAGTGTAAAGAGAAACCCTTCGGTGGTTTCGAAGGCTAAATCACATTGGCCCATCTGTTTGGATCCACATTGTCTTTTCCTGCTAAAAGAATATGACTAAACTGGTATCTGTGGCAATTTAAGACATGATGGCTGATTTCTAGTCGGTTCAAAATTATCAGCTGGTTTAAAAAAGGTTGTTAGGTGGTATTTTGGACAAGCAACAAACTAGCCACAAGTTGGTCATGCCAACTCAAGGTGGTCAAGCTGTTTTTTGGTCAACTAGCTAGAAATCGTCTACTGTACCATGTTAGAAAACATGGTGGAGACGAGGGAGCTATGTGCCAAGGTGGAGCCGATGGTTCGAAGGACTGAGATGGAATCCAGGGCTCGGAGGCTGGAGGTGGAGACAGGGGATCCTCATGCCTTGGCAGAGCTGGAGGCTGGAAGTCCCGAGGTGATGGATCAGAGCGCCCAGCTGGCGCAGACTGAGGGTTAGCTGAGGGGCTGACAGGCACCAGTGGGACTTGGGCTGAGGAACTGACCAGTTTAAGAGGAGGCAGGAGAGGGAGGCTGGGAGGGGACCCAGGAGGACTTGAGCTGGGCCGAACCAGCGGAGACAAAGGAGATTCAGGGCTGGACTGGACCAGCGGAGACAAAGGAGATTCAGGGCTGGACTGGACCAGCGGAGACAAAGGAGATTCAGGGCTGGACGGAACCAGCAGAGACACAGGAGATTCAGGAGCACTGGGTAATACCTCCCCAAACCAGTCTATAAGATCCATTTAGAAGATGTCCTTAAGTTCCTCAAAATGGTTCCCAGACACCAGTTGCAGCTCACCCTCAATCGTGGGAGTGTGGGTCGGGGCTTCCCTCCAAGCCCTCGATCACCACCAAAACTCCCTTGGGGACGGACGATGTTGCCGGCTCACGCACTTAGTCAGACAGCGATTGAAGCTCCGGCTCTGTGGCTATGATTGGCTCAGTCGCGGCGGGCTCAGGCTCTCCGTCTGCAGTGGGCACAGGCAGCAGCTCCATGCAGCGGGATGACGGCTGGCTGTTCTCTGGTTTGGAAGTGGGGCTGGAGATATCCTCCTCAGAGGGGCAGATGGTAACTGGAGATCCGTTGTTCTCCAGCACCCACTCCACGAAAGCGGCGAAATCCTCCTTGGGACCATTCGCTGGCAAGCGTGCCTTACCCCGCTCGCACAGGCTGGTCCAGGAAGTGCATAAGGCACGCCAGATCTAAAAAGTCCCTGGTGTGTTCCTCCAACGAATGGTCCTATTGCTCCAGGCACAGGAGTTGGTCTGCGGGCAGATCCATCCATGGAGAGGAACGAGGAGAAAATAAAAAAAAAAATTAAAGGAAAAACGCCACTAAACTTTACTCACTATGAGGGTCTGCTATTATGTTACGTTGGTGCTTGCTAAAGAAGCGCACAATGACAGATAATCAAAAATAAAGTATTTTAATGAAAAGTCAAAACAGAGATAGTCCAGGAGCGAGGGATAGCAAACACATGAATCAAACTAATAGCAGACAAAGGACTTGGTGAGAACACAGGCTTTAAGTACTGAACGTAATAATGGGGAAACAGAAACAGGTGAGGAGCTAAATTAACTAATCTGGGAAACTAAGGAAAACTAGGTCAATGGAAGACATGGCAAAACACAACTAAAACAGATCAACATGTAACAATAGCACAATATTTAAATAATTGTAGGCAAATAATAAGCTTGCATAAGAGCCATCAAACCTAAAACACAGTGTAATGATGATTCTTGATGCATTATAAACAACACAATATGATGCTTCCCTTGCATCTCGGTTCTTTAATATATAATGAAAAGGATTCTCTTTTCTTTGTCACATTGTTTTGTGATTCTACTCTGTAAAATGAATTCAACGTTTTTGAAAGGGTGAGAGCCATTTCAATGATTCCTGCAAATGACTTGGAGTAAAAAAAAATCAGTAATTTCAAATATTTAATTAAAAACCCTGGACATGGTTTGGAAGGCAGCTTAATTTCACAGCTGAAAATCCATGAGTGCTTTCAGATGCTGCTGATCAAAGAGCTCTTGAGACCGGGACTGGAGGAATGATGAAGAGAGAGAGGAAGACAGAAGCAGAGGAAGTGATGAGAGAAACAGCAGGGTGTTGTAAACAGGCAGAGGAAGACAGGAAAGCAATAGATAGAGAGTGAAGGAGAGAGTTCAGGACAAGAAATACTAGAGAAGAAATCAGTGATGGGCCAGAGGACATAAATCTCCAAGACAACTTTCACACAGCAGCAAAATGCGGTTGTCAGTTCAGGTTAATGCATTTTAATTTTAATTTTATGAACAAGAATTATAGTATATTATATTAATATATCAAGACTTATGTCCAAATAGTGTACCTTTTATTAGTTTTAGGGATGCGCCGATACCGATACTGGTATTGGTATCGGGTCCGATACTGAGCTCCTGTACTCATACTCGTACTTGATAAAATGTCCCGATACCAAACACAGATACCACACAGCATGTGATAAGTGCCGTATTTAGACAAAGAAACACAGACAACAGAACTACAGACAGCAGAATGGAGTTATCAGAGATTAAGGATGTCTACAAAGCATATGTATGCAATTATTATAATGTTAAACATTCAGTATTAACACCTGTATAGCTGATGTGCGAAAGCTGATAAACAAAGCACGCTGAGTGGATTGAGCGCACGGCGATGCAGATGTGCGAGCTTGTGTACCATAGAGCAAACAAAATTTACAGCGAAAGTAACTAAACTTGTAAAATACATTTTAATGGACATAATTACGTGTGAAAATAACTGAAGGATATATCTGTTTGATAAATGAAGTTAACCAAATAACATTATAAATATTATTTTGGTTTTTGTACCCAATATTTAAAAAAATTACAAATACAATGAAAATACCAGTATTGGTTACTCGGTATCGGCAAGTACCAAAAATAGAAGTATCGGTATCGGATGAGTACTGGAAAAAGTGGTATTGTGCATCCCTAGTTAGTTTGTGCTGTGTGAATGGAACCCCAGTGGAAAACTAATAGCCCACCTGAGACTATTCAACATGTTGCCTTCTCCTTGTGACAGAACAAGTTTTTATAAGACACCAGTGGAAAGCAAAAAGGCAACATTTCTGCAGATCTGTCTGTATTAGATCATTCCTTCTGTCTTCCAGCAGAGGAGTATATTTAATTCTGGACAACATCCCATACGTCTCCAGTCTGCTGTGTCTGCAAACACAGGGTCTCCATTCCCCTGACTTCTGTTCTCTGAGAATGGCTGTCTAAATTCAAACATTTGACTAAAACACAGAGAAGAAGAAAAAATCATGGGGAGAGGGAAAACATATACTTAATGTGAGTGGAATATTTGATATACAAAAGTTTGCTACATACAGTATTTCATATATCTGAATGTTAGTACATTCAGCTGAATGTTTGAATTATTAGTTCACTTGAAAATACTGTCATTATTTACTCCCTTGTGTTGTTACAACAAACCTCTATGACATTTATTTCTTCAAAATGTTTTGAAGTTTGTCTGGGTTCTGCCATACAGTGGCGAAGTCTAGTGTGATGGATGTTGTCAATTTATTGCCTCTTTCAGCACGATAATGCACCTGCCACACTACAAAGAAAGGTTCAGGAATGGTTTGAGGAACATGACAAGAGTATGGCTTTCTCCTCCAAATTTCCCAGATCTCAATCTGGAATGTGCTGGACCAACAAATCTGACCCATGGAGACCGACCTCGCTGCTTGCATGAATTAAAAGATCTGCTGCTAATGTCTTGGTGCCAGAAACCACAGAACATGCTAAGTAATGAATTACTGTAATTGAATTATTTTCCCTTGAAAAGGTAAAGTAAGGGATTACTCTTAATTGTTTTGTAACTGAATTACAATTACAAATTAATTACAAATGTAATTGCATTATATACTGTTCTGACTATACAGAGCAATACTATATAAAACAACGATTTTAATGCAACAGTCTCCCTTTAAATACTTTGGTCCGTTCTAGAATACTTTATGCAATTTTATATTATTGATCTGAAATAATTAGAAGAGCAGTTTTATGTATATCCTTGAATTGCTCAACTGGTCGAGGTTAATATGGGATTTATATAGAATGATATAGATAGTAATGCAATTTTTAGAGAGAGTGTAATCTGTGTTAAAGATGTAATTAGTAGCTAGTAATTAATTCATTTTATAGTAATTTCCCCAACACTGATAATGTGCATTATTACAAATACAGTACCTGTAAATATAACATCATGTGCTTTTATTTGATGCCTGAAAACGGGTTTCTCGCAGATAATCTTTTCACAATGCTGTTTTGTTATTTATTCCACTGTACCAAAAACATAGTCTTTTGCCATTTTACAGAATAAAATGCTGAAAGTTTTTCATATGTAGCTTTCGGGAAGTTTGAGACATCATTAGCCAGCTTCACAAGTTCTGTCATTATCAAAATGTAATGATTATAAAGATTCATGCAATCATCAGGTGTCTTTCTATGAATTTATTAAATGCATCTGCAGATGAAGTTTGGTTCAACGAATCAGTGTTTCCCAAAACCAGAGTTCAAACCAACATTCTCAAAATGCATCGCAAAGTTGTGTGGCTGAAACTACAGTGTGATTAGAAGCATCATTTCTCGTTAGAATGACATGTGGACTTAAAAAGATCATGCTCTTGAGCAAGCTGACATGCAGTACAATCTATATCTTTCATTCCGTACATAGAATTTCTACATCTTTTACTGTCAACAGAATGAAAGCACTGTGTTTGAAGAGAGTGCATGTACAGTAAGTATGCTTTCTACCCCTAGGGTACCGCATAGTTTGATGTACAGGGAACTCGTGATGGAATCAAACATCTAGAAATAAAGCTGATTTTATGGAGGCCAAAAATAACAAAGTAGACTTTAGATGATGTTCGTTATTTACAGCAGCATCACATATATTTTCACCTTTATATGCAGTTTCTCCAAGTAATTTCTCTATGAACGAGCACATAAATGCTGTTTTTCAACACCTGACGTCATTAACGACAGTTGTGTATTGCTGAACCAACATCATTATGTGCAACAAATTTATTACATTTCAAGAAACAATCATCACTAGCTAGCTACCTGTTTTTTTCAATATAGTTGCTTGATTGTAGTTTGAATACTTCAAATCATGTGTAGCTTGTAGCTTGACACGTTCCAGTTTCAAAATAGTTAGAATAGACAAAGAATGTAGGTCCACTAATGTATCTGTCTTGCACAAAAGAGACAAAAGCGTACTTCTAATAAAGGGAGAATCTCCCAGCATGCTACAACAATGCTTCTCTAGCAAATCATTCCGCTCTGAGTGGATGGCGACTGAAGATGTGACAGAATTTTTAATCTCTCTGACACTTGTTTCTATCAACCTTGTTTCCAAGCAACCATAAACCTCATAAGCGCAAGAAGTCTGATCCGGTCCCAGTCATAAACTCATGTACCAGCTGACATTTCACTCTCAGAACTGTGAAGTAATGCAATGACAGCTCATATGTTATGAGTAATCAAATGAAACTTGCACACATTATGTAACTGCTCAAATCTTCCAACAAATTAAATTACCACATATTTGTCATATTATGTGCAGCATTTATAGGGAACTCCTAGAAATTTATACATATATAACCATTGTGAGCCAATTTGATCATTATAGTCTTTAAACGTTCCCAAGAGTGAATTTTTGCCATGAAGTTAAAATAAATATATTATTTCTAATTGAGTTGAATTTTCCGGTAGCTTTCTCTAATTCATCAAACAATGGCATTGTTAAATTGTGCATGCACAATAACAATTAAAAAGCACTTAAGAGCCCTTGCGTGTGATCGATACTTTCATCTGGGCTTGTATAAAATTTAAAAAAATCCTTAGGGGAAAACTATATGATGTTGTTGTAATATTGTACTGGCACATATGAATGAATGCTTGTAAAGGATGATTTTTATTTTATTTTCTTTTAATGCTCATAATACCAGCACTATGTCCCATTTTGCATATTGCTAATCTGTTGTAAATACGACGCAAAATTAAAATTAATTTTGTATGCCAGATTATGCCAGTGGCACCTTAATTGTGTTTTATGCTAATAATTATGAGACATTCTACTACTCAATCAGGGGTTGAATGATAATGCTATTCTGCTATTACATTATTTATTATTATTAAAGAAAAGAAAAGAAAAGAAAAGAAAAGAAAAGAAAAGAAAAGAAAAGAAAAGAAAAGAAAAGAAAAGAAAAGAAAAGAAAAGATGAGAGAGACAATTTGGGGAAAGGGTTTACACTGGATTCTTTTGAGGTCTCAGAGTGTTCTTTTGTTTTGTTTTTCAAAACTGATGAGCATTAATGAGTCATTCACACAAAACATGTTCTTGTCTTAAAAGACAACAACAACAAAAAAAGACAAATGATGAAGAAATGGAACAAAACACAGGGGTATCAAGATGTTTTAAGGGTTTTTAAGTAACATTTTTAACTGTTTTGACACAGTGGCTCATGTTGAGCAATGATGAAAAACGGATCAAAGACGTCTGTCAAGCGCAAGTTTACATAGGAAAAAAATTGAAGCAGTGCAGAGGGACACACACAAAATAAAACACCCTCCAAGATGAGCCAAAGTGAGACCATTTCAGGAAGAGCTCAGATTGCTAATATCCACTACTGCACAAACAATAGTTAGTATGGTTTTACCAGGGTTGTTTACTATGAGGTAGAAAAGGAAACCTGCTTCAATGCTTCATCCAAATATTTGGATGAAAAACATGAAATAGTGCACAATTCTCTATTTTATTTCTAAAGTGACAAACAACAGCCACACCAGTGGATAAAGTTTCTAAGGGAAGGCTCTTGTTTTTCTCATATCTGCAAATCAGCCTGAATGGGTCAACCTGGTGAAAAAGGACTAATTACTAAATAATCAACAGACTCACTCTCACAGCAGGACTTAATCACATCCAAACTGAAATGAACAAAAAATGATTTGAAAAGGTCTTTAAAATCAGGATTAGAGTCAGACCTTCACTATTGCATATAATTTGTTGCAATCGTTTGAAGTCGATATAGAGTCAATGCAAGTAAGTATGCAAGTAATCTTCAGTATTATAATTAAGTGAACAGAAATATTAATTTAATACCGTAAGTATGCCAAGATGACTGTAAGCACAGTTAGCACCTGTTTTTTCATTAAATGCATATGAGTAAGAAAACTTATATGTTTTTTTCTTAATGTCAGCAACTGTAGTAGGTTATTGTTGTATTGGCATTAGAAGTATTTTACAACTTCAAAGACCTCTATAGAGAGTTTTTTACGAGAATAACCAACATACAGTTTCGTACACGTGGCTGGACTGAGTCCATGGTTTATTAATCCAATGAAGCTAACAATTCACTGGAAACGTATTACCTTTCCCATATCTGAGGCTGTCATTGCCTCTTAAATGAAACAAACCAGCAGTTGTTTCATTAGCTGTAGCAATGAAAGGGGTTCAGCGCTGGAAATTTTGGAAAGCTGTATTGCAGTAATAACTAATGATCAAAGCTGTTGAAATAAAACACTGACATCAAAGCACAAATGCAGCTGTTCAAACATAAAAAGCACTGCATTTATAGACCTTGTACTCATTAGTACAATGGATATAGTCATGTCATGTCAAATCAAAATCATTTAATAGACAACCTGGGAAGATGTTCAGTGAATAATGACTTAAACACGGGTCTGTTCCTCACACAAAGCTATGTGTTTGTGGTGACGAACTTTGTGAAAATTAGGCTTTCTTAATGGAAACTCTAGCCCTGTAAATCATACTTTGAGTGGAAAGGAATAAAAGATGTCAGAGTTTTACTGCATCTAGTGATCATTTCAACTGGACACTGCAGCGATTTGTACGAATAAATGCATTTTAGATGCACATATTTCCAATGAATTGGATGTTAATCTAACAGCATTGAGGTTCTGAAGTTGAAATGCACTTTTGGTCAGTATTATGATATCTGTTGCTGCCTTTTCCCTCTTGCAACTGGTGCTTATGCAGATGGATAGTTGCAAACCAAACTCACTCTGAAATGTAAGATATATGCTTTTTTTTTTTCAATCAACTGAAAAACCATAATGCCATATAAGATTGCCCAGATCAATGCCACAGTAATCTACTCCACAAGTATACAGGAGTCTTGTGAGCAGAGAGTCATTAGGTACCGAGCTGTATAGCTGGTATAAAAGTACTCAAGTTTCTCAGGTTTCTCTTTCTTCTCTGGGAATTGAATTTCCTCGCTCACCACTGTTCTTGAGATTTTGTTCTTCAGCAGTCCACCCCAACCTTTCTCTCTCTTTGTAACGCCTACTCACCAACACAAACACCAGCAGCCCATCGCACAATCCAACACCGCTCTTATTTTTCATATTAAAAATACATTAGGATAGAGATGGGAGCCATTATGTGACCATATGAAAGCTATTGTATAATCCAGGGATGCAAAAAAACAAACAATACGTCTAGTTCACATGTCCACAAAGTCTATTTGGCTCTCTTTTGCTTTATAAAGCCTATTATTTCAGAAACGACCATTTAGCTGATTGGAACAGAGGTGTTTATCTTTAAAACTCATGCTGAACTTACACCATCCTGACAGCACAGAGCCGTACATTCATCAATAACCGTCTAAAGGTTGTATAATTACAAGACACGTCTGAGAGGCCAAGAATGGTACCTGAAACCTACAAGCAATGCCAGCAAACCTCTTTGGGTATTTTAAAAAGTGTTCACTCAAATAATATAACACACAGTTTCATCAGGTATTACGTTTCTAAGTAGATGTTAGATGACACCTGAAATGGATCATAGATTTGCTTGAGTACAGGCATTCAATCTACCATCAAGAGCATCAAATGCTATAAGTGCTATCATAATGTATGCACTCTGCCATCAGTAGTGAACATAACTTTGTTTTGTACGGTACTTGTCTTGTTTTATTTATTCTCCACTGCGTTTATGTAATCTTATGTGCCTCTTTGTTTTAGCCGTAGTTGAGCCAACTGACACATTTACAGAAACGTCCATAGACAAAAACGCTCTGACATTTGAAACCCACAAATTGTGCATGAAAGCTTAACACAATTACAACGTGGAAACTGTTATCTTAAAATCACTTTTATACACAGAATTCAATAAAGGATTGCTCATTCAGTATATATACAGTTGCAACTAAATATTCACTCTTATTCATATTATCAGTAAGGTTAGCACTAGTGAAATATGAGTTCATAGATTTATTTTAGCACTATTTAATATACTTTTAGCCAGACTGAGATACAATAAAACTGCTTAGAGGCCAAAAAAAGAAAACACATAAAGAACATCTAAATGTGAACTTCGAAAATGATACATCTATGGGTTTGTTGGTAGTCATTAGTGTTCTGCATTTTTTAGATAATTAACAATGTTATAACCTGAGTGGGCAGGCCAGGGCAGCAGCAACCAGCTGAAGCTGTCAAACATAGTAACACTCGCTTAATTGTTATTTCTTGTAGGAAACACTCATGCTTGCAAGGTAGAAAACATAGTGTTAACATTTTACACAAGTTAATGATTTAGGCCTTTAGGCTCTATGTAATGTTTTACAAATAATAATCATCGTTCATTTTAATTTTACATGAGATCATTTAAAGTGTGAATATAGTCTGTTCAGGATAAATTAAGTAAATATGTCTATAATCAGGGTTAGAAGTTCAAAACAAACCCTATCAAGAATATTTTAAGAATAAATGCCATGCTGCTTTGCAAACTCAAGTCCATTAAACGCTACTGGATTCTGTTTCAGAAAACAAGCGTCACGTGTATATTAGAAATCACGGTAACACTTTAGAATAGGGAACACTTATTCAATATTAACTATGACTTTTCACTCAATAAATTCCTAATTTGCTGCTTATTAATAGTTAGTAAGGTAGTTGTAAAGTTTAGGTTTTAGGGATGTAGAATAAGTACTAATAAATGGCTAATATTCTAGTAATATGCATGCTAATAAGCAACTAGTTAAGAGACCCTAAAATAAAGAGTTACTGAAACTACTGTAAATGCCAAAATTTAAGTTATTTAGTGCTTGACCATGAGGTGGTCAAAGAGAGAGAACAAGGAGAACTGAGAGGTTGAAGCTTGTTCTATCGGTGCTTGAAATGAGTAGATCATTTATTTTCAATATGACACAGGACAATGCAGCTCTGTCATTTGTTTTATAGTAAATAGCTACTAATCTAAAATAAATGAAATAAACATATGGAGTGCCCCCAGTTTGTATGTTAGAGAGGCAAACATGCTCCTTATCTCAAGTGTATTGAAACAGCACAGTCCAGCTGGGTCAACAGAAAACACAAAAACCAGCACATGCTTCAGCTAGAACAGATACGCCACTCATCCTAAAACATCACCCATTTCACGCTCACAAATTTTCATGTTTTCAATCAGAACAGCCAGAGGTCACCAAAATGGCATGTCACAGGATTTGTGGCACATTATATCATCAAACTAGCCCATTATTATCAGCATTCCTACACTCAAAAAAAAGATGAACATTTCTAAATCTGAGGATTAATGTGTTTCCATTCTTTTTTTTTGGACTTAAAAAGATTGGGATGGATTCCAAAATCCTCCAAAGCTCTCAGCCTCTTGGTTTCCTGAATATTTTGATGTGCTTAAAATCAACTTGTTCTAGGAGACTTTACAAACTGATTGTTGTCCATTCGCTCTCTGTTAACTTCTATCAGCAGTAAACTCTGTTTTTGGAATCATGTAGTTGTAGACAAGGAGCACCGGTGAAATAACAGAACACTCTCCAGAGGAAAACTCTGTTGTTCAGAAGATGATCTTGTGTTGTTCTGCATTGTATGAGACAAACTCTGACATACAGCAGGAACTATAAACTGAATGTGGATGGCATAAGAAAAATATTGAGCTCAAACTGACTTTGGTCTTGGAAAATCAGGCCACTGTTTGAGACATTGCTGGGACATATTTTGAAGCCACAGTTTACTCACAGCTGAAATAATTGATTTAAAAAGATCTAATGTGTGATTTTTTGTGGTCATGGTGAGAACAAAGAAAAAAAAACACGTTTGCACTTGCACACATCAGTCTGCACCTATGATCAAAAAGCATCAGGCTTCACTTGAGCCTAGAAGCTACAAGACCGTTCATTAGCACTTGGTTTCAATTTCACCCCTTTGTTTGCATTCATCTGTCCTTCGGTGAATCACACACACCCGAGGCGCTGCGAGGAGCACGACCTTCCCTACAACCGCACCCAAGAAAATGGTAGGTTGTTAATGTCATGAAGCTTTTGCAAGTCTATGTCGGCGAGTCATATCGCCCTGCGGCCATGTGTGACCTTTGCTCCTCTCTCTGGGTAGACCTACTATACCATCTAACACCTACTGTGGGCGATGCAGAGGACATTTGATGATGGAGACATGTAACCATGTTCGTACGTGGACAGAATTGAATGAGTCAGAAGCAATATAGGGCTATAAGTTGAAAGCACAGAGCCTTTTTGCTTCGGCGCAGTTCCAGCGGGGTAATTCCGAGCAAGCCTTAATATAAGTTCATATTTAATTTAATAATGCAATGGAGCCCCAGTTCTGAGAGCTCTATGGGAACAGGGTAACTTTATTTCAAGAAAATGTTTGCTCTGCTAACAAAGATGGAATGGGTACATTTCAAAACTCTGCTTTAAACTTCAGAGAGTCGAGTCATGCATTCACAATGATTCACAAGTGGAAAAGATTAGGATGCTAGTTCCTCAAACAGAAGTAAAAATTAATTTAAATATGCTTATGTCCAATTTACTTTGCTCAGGTCCATGTAGCTATGAAATGACATCTGATTGTTAGAAAACCATAAATATATGGTTTAAAATCCAACTGGAAAAGCTAATACAATTCTTTGTATTGCATTTCAGTCTGAACTGTCAAATTACCTTTAGTAGTCTGACTTCTTGTACACGTTGCATTCTATAGATGTGTCTGAATTCACTCATTTACACTCGCATGCACCATTTAGTGAATAGTGAACCAGTGAGTGCAATTGAGACACTGCATTAGCTTGAATATGTAAATAACACAGTAATGTTCAGCATTTCAGTGTACTGGGATATAAAGAGTTGCAAGAATGATATGTGTATAATATAAAAGCCTCTTCTAAAGAATCACATTGCTAATATCCTCCTGTAACGGAGATACACGGAGAACAGGAAAGAACATAACAGTGGCACTGGTTATTCTATTCGGAAATGAGCCTGAGATTTAATAAACATTTATGTCTTGTTTTATGATCTAACCTAGGAGAGTCAAAAAAAAAAAAACAGTTGATGCTATACTACTGGCACCAGGAGAAACTATATTCATTACAAAATTCCATAATTCTGTAAAACAAATGCAAACGATTGTTATCTCTCATTCTCGGCAGATGTATGGAATTTAAGCTTTTACTGTTTATTCAGAGAGGAACGACTGGCCAACTCCTCTTCTCCCATTATGACGATGGGCTGATGCATACAGTGCCAAAGTGCCAAAACCTGATATTCCCCTTTGCCACGGGGAGCTGCATGACATCAAGGTTCATGCTGATTTGGACACTCGCTCCAGCTATTTATCCAGTGCAAAAGAATGTTTAATCCAGATGAATGCATGCAAGATCCCAGCCAGGAAAATGTGAAAGGGTTCAGAGCAGTGATCTGTGTATTTGTGCTTCCTTGGCCTAATAGTGACATCACTTAAGCTCGCGGACAAACACAAACGCGCTCACTCAGAAACGGCATAAATCGCAATCATTGTTTTGTCCTAAAGACATCTTGACAGTACTAATGTTTGTGTGCACTGTTGCATAAAACATTAATAATTACAGTGACATGGGATTCCAAAGACTATAAGCGAGTACATGAGCCACTTGCAAACATGTGCATCTCAAACCTTGTATTCTCTGTTTGCAGTGAAAAAATAATTTAAAAAAAAGAATCAATACATGTAACACATAGAAAATATTGCTAGGCTATTTTGAGAACAATAGAGACAAAAGCAGCCCCAAAATGCAGCAAGAGTACAAATAACTCAAAATAAATTGCAGCCAGGTGCTGCTGTATCCAAATGCACCAGTTCTCGGTTATGGTCATGAATATCTCCTCACTTGACCAGACCTCAAACACAAAACTTCATGTTGTGCTTCAAAACCATCACTAGGGGATGCTCTTGTATCTAAGGGGGAAAAAAAAATCGTACCAGATAACCAAAAGGGTGGAAAGAGTATAAAAATCCAAAATGGAGAAATTCCTGTTATGCACTTGTTTTGTGATTTTAAAAATCCCAGCAAAAAACATTCAGTCCATGTGCAGAAGAAAATATGTTGCCATAGAAACCACATTAGCTCCTCCTGACCATTACTGGTGTTCATATGTGAATACTGACTATAAAAGGTAGTACATGCTCTGAAAAGTTTTGTTACAGACCGTCTCTTATAAACACTACAGTATGCTTACTGCAACCATACAAGCACCACTGATATGAAGTGCACACCCACAGATGTGGGACAAACTGTTCATGCAACTAATTTGATAAAAATGGATAGACTATAACTCGTCAAATGAAACATAAATTACCTGGGAGAGAGAGCTGATAGAGGGGAAAAAAGGGGTTAAAGGAGCTCACATACTTTGTCTCCAGCTGGACAGCATGATGACAGACTTACCATATTCACTTCTGAGACCATGTCTATGCTGGCTATGTCTATATTCATCCCCACTCCCACCGGAGGACCTAAAAAAACAAACCAAATCATAGCAGTGACGTTACAGCTAATTGATTTAGTTTTGTACACTGAAATGATTGGACATGTCATGCATGAGCCATTATTAACTCAACATCAGCCTGATAACATCCAGCATGAGGTAAAAAGTAAACCAAAGATAACAAACTATGATCATCCAGAATGATAAATTCACAATTTATGGATTCGTCATGATGAGCAACACTGATTTTACTATCACTGATTATTTAGTGCAAATCAGAGAAAGCATCACATGGAGCTATCATTGGACAGCACGTGCAGATGTCCAAATTGTGTAAATTCATTCGTCAACTTTGCGAAGCATTTCTAATCAAACATCGCGTGCGGCAGATTAAGCGATGATTTTAAGATTTTAAGTGAAAGCAAGTGTGCCGATCGCCTCCAAAGCTGAGATAACTGGGATATATTAGCGCGAAACTCTCCATAATAGCGCGCTTATGATTTTACTATATGAAAGTTAAGAGGTGATGTTAAAAGGCTGACATGATGGACCTAATTAAAAACGTGCGTTACCTCCAAAATCTGGCCTCAAGCGAATGTCATATCCTTTCAATAGTCTATCAACAGTTTCTTTTACGAGAGACATATTGCTTGGATCATTGACACTGCAAAGAAGGAAAATGCACCGTTAGATTCAGATGCATGCTTGGAGATCATTTTAGTTGTGTGTGTGGAGTACAGACAGCCATATGAAGTGAGGAGAGCTTTGGTTCAGACTTACCTTTGCGCGCACACCACGGCCACGATCACGGGAAACGTCCAGACGCGCACGAGACTCTTTTGTCTTATTCTAATGATCGCCATACTTTTATATGTTTTCTGGTTTCCGTGAAGACAGAGAAGATCCAACTTAGAGCGCGCTGTGCAGTAATTCCACTGTGGTGCGCATGCGTACATACTCCAGGAGCGCTGTGGTGCTGATGGTGCTGGAGGAGCACTTCCAGACCAGAGACAGGGAGATATTAAAGGGAAAACTACGAAAACACCAAAGTGAACAGTGAAACAACTGCAGCCTCTGTGCATCATGGGAAAAGCAGCCCTTTCTTGTCAAGTGGGCTTTCAGTAGCCACTTCGTTAGCTGTTTCGGTGTATTTCTTTCATCTCTGTCTCGAAATTTGACACGAGGCACAAAAGTAATTTGTCTTACACAAAGTGGAGGGGTAGGCTTGTCTTAACTGTAAAAAAACATTTAAAACGGGACTTCCTTGTTGACTTTTGTATGTCCATCATTTGGGTAGATGATACATGGGATGCTTCATCGATATAGGAAGATTACAGCACCGAAACATGACAAGGGGGATCCGAGGCAAACCCCTGCATTAAAGTGAACGAGTTGAAAGAAAACATAAATAGGCTGTATATTGATTTGTAGAGGCATGAGCTGGTCAAACTTATGTGCCATAGTAGAGAATAAATCAATAAATAAACAACAACATTAATAAATCATTACTGCAGTCATGAAGATGAGGTTTGTGTATCAACAACAAATGTTTCCAATAACAAAATAAAAGGATAACAGAGGGACATGTTTTCTCCTCCCTTTTAACACAGTAGTGTCATTTATTTTGCTATACATTTTCATTATGATATATCATTTTATGGGAAGGGAAATAAGTAAACACAAACATTAAGTGGCATATGGATGAGGATGACAAATTACCAGTAAAGCAAAGTAATATTAAAAGGGTTGACTTCAGAACAAAACCAATTAAGGGTTTTCAGCTTTTACACTTTTTTTGTTTTCTTTTGTATTTTTAGTATTTAACCCTACAAAGACAACTGTTTCAAAACTTTGTACACAATCTGCTACATGCTTTTTGCTCTCTCGTTTATAGGTCATGTTTTTTTTAGTAAGTAAAATGCATTTCACAATATTTCTAAAAATGACCCCACATCAGGTTTTGATATATGTCTGTTTGCTTTGAAATATGTACTGAATTTTATAAGAGAACATATGAATAACTTTAATATTGCTAGAATATTTCAAGATGAGCACTTGCTGGACTGAAGCACCTAGAAAAATCATGTTAAAATGTGAGCATCATATGTGACCCTGGAGCACAAAAAAAGTCAAAAAGGTATATTTGTAGCAATAGCCAAAAATGCATTGTTTGGGTCAAAATTATTGATTTTTATTTTATGCCAAAAATCATTAGGATAAGTAAAGATCATGTTCCATGAAGATATTTTTGTAAATTCCCTAAAGTAAATATATCAAAACTTATTTTTTTTATTAGTAAGAGCTGATAAAATGTAAAAACTGTAACTTGAATGCAATGTAAGTCGCTTTGGATAAAAGCGTCTGCTAAATGCATAAATGTAAATGTAATAATATGCATTGCTAAGAACTTCATTTGGACAAATTTAAAGGCGATTTTTGTAATATGTTGATTATTTTATTTATTTTTTTATTTTTTTGCTCCCTCAGATTCCAGATTTTCAAATAGTTGTATATCGGCCAAATATTGTCCTATCCTAACAAACCATACATCAATGGGAAGAGTTGTATAAACCTCAATTTCAGAAGAAATAGACCATTATGAATGGTTTTGTGGTCCAGGGTCACATATATTATACACAAGGCTTTTGAGGAGTGTTTATCTGTCCATCTTTCAGTCATCACTGCATTCTATGTTTTGCCCCCACAATAAAAACTACAGAGATTGATAATAAAAATAAACATTTAAATGTCATCTTGCTAAGATATTTTACTGGGAGATACAGAGTGAGAAATTATATACTTTTTTTAAAAAACTGTTGGGTCTTATTGATTTACATTTGCTATCAGCTATTAGAATTTCAAGCTACTTTTTGGCTATAATATAAATTAATTTACATATTCATCGACAACTGCACAAAATTAAATGAATTATGTTCATTTTTGCACAGTTTGGTTCTCTGGATAAAACTGAGTTTTTATTATTTTTTTTTTCAACTCCTGGAGTACGTATTCTCTTTTATACTATATGAGCCAGAAAAGCTATCTATCTATCTATCTATCTATCTATCTATCTATCTATCTATCTATCTATCTATCTATCTATCTATCTATCCATCCATCCATCCATCCATCCATCCATCCATCCATCCATCCATCCATCCATCCATCCATCCATCCATCCATCCATCCATCCATCCATCCATCCATCCATCCATCCATCCATCCATCCATCCATCCATCCATCCATTTTGCTTTGGGATCAATGTTTATTTTGTGATAACAACAGGTAGGACCTGACAACACATTTAGTGGCATATCAACCACCTGTGGCATTAATTCTGGGGGGCACATATGTACCAGTCCAGTTTCAGTGTGTGTCTAACAAACTGCTCCTCACGTGGTCTTGGGGCTCTGTTCTGTACTGTGTCCTCCCTTACGAAACAGTAATATATGGTAATATACTGCAAAATGTAATGCAATATATTGCATACACACTTACACAGCAAACTTTTACAGAGTAATACATAATGGAAGTTCAAACACAAATAAAAGGATACAGGTCAAGGCCATTTGCCTACTGCATCTTATAGTCCCTGCACCATCGGGGCTGCGTTTCCCAAAAGCATCGTAAGCTTAAGTTGATCGTAAAAACGATCGCACAAATCATCTTAGACTTGCAGACCGTATCCCAAAACCATCGTAACTTAAGTAGTACTTGAAAATCTTCGTAGATCTATGAGTGCTCTGGAGTAATTGTAAATCCCTACGTACATCGTAAGACGTAATTATGAGATCACCTGCAGGACAGTCGGCAGATTACACCTTTAACTTTATTCAAGTGCAATGTGATTATAATTAAAGCTTTTGATTGTACTCTATTGTACACTTTATTACTCGTTTTTTGTTTAAATGAATTTATAGATTAAATAATTAAAAATGGCATAGAAATTAATCTTTACTTGACCCTCTAACTCTAGCACTTTCTATTCTAATTGTATTTTATCTATGTATTTTTATTAAAAAATAACAATAATAATAATAATTATCTGTACTGCGTTAGGCTAACCAAGACTTGTAATAGCACTTGCACGTTGTTGCTCTTTTGTTGGTTTTGATTGCTTCTTATGTCCTCATTTGTAAGTCGCTTTGGATAAAAGCGTCTGCTAAATGACTAAATAAATAAATAAATGGTAATAGAAATACACATTTAAATTAAAATACTGAAAAAAAATAATAATAAAAGAAATCCTGTAGGAAATATGCTTCAAAGACTGGGAAAAATAGGGATAAACTCAAAAAAAATAAAAGAAATCTGTTAATGACGAAAACCAGCCATGTATTGGACCCGGAAATAATGTCTCTATAGATATTACAATAATATAATATTAATCTACAAGTATAATATTAATTTAATATATATATATATATATATATATATATATATATATGTTATAAAATATTATTATATATAGTAGATTAATATTATACTTATCACTATTATATTATATTATATTATCCGAGCTGTCTGGAACGCAAAATTAGGTTAACATTTCAATAAACGAGCGTGTACTACAAATACGAGCCATTCTATAAATTGACATTTCAGTACTTCACAAACGGATAGCGACTCCTAAGTAGCACTTAAAGCACGACTACGTGCGATTGTGTTAAGTGCATTTTTGGGAAACGCACGTGAAAGAAGAACGAACGCTCGTAAAATGACTCGTAGAAAACGCTTTTAAGTGCTAAGATCAATCGTTATCAGGAAACCCAGCCCAGGGTGTTATATTGAGACAGCTGAGAAGCAGCCAGCTCATGAGAGGCCTTTGTCAAACCACTACTGGGATCCACCCTCACTCTGCAGTGACTACTACTAACACGGGTGATGAGGAAGCCCAGGACAATTCTGACAATACACAATACTACCAAGGTCTCTGGAAAGAGGTTTGGTAAAGTGATCAAGCGATACGTCTGATGGTGGGTTTCACTGGTTGTGCTCGGCCACATTGCAGTGGAAAGGAGTTGGGTTCTGATTCACAGTCTTTAATACCAAGTGCTGGGGAATGCTGAACTCATGGAGCACTAAGAAGGTCTGAAAGTAATTTAGTCTGGAAGACACCGATGCAGGTACCTTGGGGGTGAAGGTTCTGGCAATCTGGAATTTGCAGAAGGAGGAGACTTGGAAAGAAGGTTCTCAAGTCATTGAAGAAGGTCCTAGACAATCTGGGAGATGCAGATGGAGAGACTTTGAAGAAAAAAAAAAGCTTGTGGGGGGCATAGGCTTGTTGTGGTTATTGTTGTTCTTCCAGTAGCTTCAGTGCTTCTCTTTGTTTTAGACAAATTATTCAGACAAATGTATCTCCCTTTCTGAGTAGAAGGGATTTGAAAACTAGCACATCATTGGCTGTCTTATAACACACACTCTTATTCGGACATTCTAAAGTTCACTGTTTGAACAATAGCTGCTTTATTTCGAAATATGGCACCCTCCAGAGGTCACATTTATTGGCCACATAAATCATCAAGGTAGACTCATTTAAAAAAATAACCATTATAAAACTGACGGTTATTCCTTGTAAAATAAATTAGTTATCAATAAAGGCAGCACAACCTATTTAACTGGTGCACACAACTAAACAAATGCTTTTGTCTATGTGAGTGTGCGATAAATGTGTAAGGGAAACAGGTCAATTATGCTCAAAAGGAATCATTTATGATTTTATAGGGAATTTGAACAGAATCACTGTTTCACGGCTGATCAAGGAGTCGGCCAGTGATTCATTGAACGAGCCATATAAAATCAACTCTGCACTGGATATTAAGATCCAACATATAGTGAAAACACTATTAAAAAGCACAGTAGCAAGATTGTCAGTTTAAGACATTAACTTGTAAGCACAAAACACAAGATACTTCTCTTTTCAATATAAATAAGAATTTATTTAATAAATCTAAGACATGTAAACTAATCTAACAAATGAACACACGCATTCTTGCATTCACACAAGTTGCAGGAAGAGAGAACGTGAGGAAAGAATGAGTTTAAGAGAATGAAAATGTGAAATCCCAAGCTTATGGCAATATGTGCTATTGCATAGACCTGAACAACCATCAATCGCTTATTTAACGCTTCGCATTGAGTTTCTCAGTGAGACTAACATTTATATTAAATAGCCCAGCTCGGCAAGAATCTGGAGTTTGTACTTGTGTTGCCTTTGTGTTAAGGGATTCCCTTTTGTTGTCATCTTTGCAGAAAGGGTTTTCCCAAGGTTGCTGATTGGCTGAAAGTTCAGTGGTCATTCCTAGTGAAGTCTTGGGAAGCCAGTGGTTGGGCATTGGATGACGAATGCTTTCGGAGTCAGTTGCTGGTTGAAGTTTGAAGTGGGTGCAGTCGGAGCTGGACTTAGCGGCAAACTTAAATTAGAACATGAAACTCTCAACGGAAAGAAAATAAATGAAAAGGATGTAACAAGACTAGGTGGTCTTTCTTCTCATCGTGGTGTTAAGTAGCAGCTGTCATGTAAGCCAGAGCACGCTCAAAGAGCGCTAAAAAGCAGCGTCAAAACGTTGTGTGTTTTTAAACTTGCTTTTGGACACATCCCAAAATGGTGTCTTGACCAATTAGATATTATTTTAGTTCAGGGTGTTGCTCGGTTTCTTCTCCCCAATCCATAAATCAATATGTTGTCTGGTTATCCGAACTTATTTATGACACAAAGTTCAAATGATTTTTAATGGTCGCGTCCAGTGTAGATGGATTTAGCTGTTGTGGCGGGGTGCATCCAGTGTAGACGGGGTTTTACCTTCTTAAAAAAAAAAAAAGAGAAAGAAAAGAAAGAAATCACAGTTCTGATCAATATAGGCTGGTTATGCGTATGATCACACTATGACTAGCGCAGTTTTTGGCACTGAGCCAGAGAGGGACTCATCCACATAATGTTTAGGATATGTTTTAGATTTTTTAAATACACATAATCAGTATAAACCATTTATAAGATGAAGAATAAGAGGAAAAAGCCTAACTGTGATCATTATGAACTTGTTTAAAACACAAAATACATTTACTTACATATGTAGGCAGGGCTGATGCCACCTAAGATATAACCTATATAATGTGGATGTTTTGCCACAACTACATGATGTTTTATTAACAAAGTTCGGGAGGAGCACATCAGATACTTAGCCTAATTAAACACAAGTGGCACGCAATCTAATCAATCAACCCAAGGATATATATACAGCTGACTTACCTCCACTCATTTGACGGTCTATCAGCATCCCTCCACCACCCCTTCTCCACCAATATCACCAAGTTCTCACCATACTATGGGGGGGATACTCTGGGTTCAGGCCATTCCCGAGCTCAGAGCCCTTTCCCCAGGACAGCACGCCAACTACGCATTACGTAACTCGTGCTAAATATATGTAAGTGTGAACTCATGAAAGGGTTTCCAAACAAATGGAAAGAGAAAGCAGAGAGGTGCACAAACGATCTTCTTTATTTGACACTTAAATATATTTAAAAATATAATCATACAAAACATACAATTCATAAAAAAAAAACACGAATCATGAAAGTAACACTGTTTTTTACATAACAATAGTATTCAGTGGTCACCTATAATGTTGCATCTTGACCTGACAACATCAATATCCCTTAGGATAAGTTAACATTTGGGATGGAAAAGAGAGAGAGAAAAAAACAGAAAACCCCAGTAAATGCAATACAAACAAAACCCTCAAAAATTCCCACTTTTAAAACCAATAAAGCAAAATAAAATTTCCCTCACTCAAAATAAATAACCAAAACCACACAATAAGCCAACAAAAGCAAACAGTGAACCCTCCCCACAGATGACAACCCTTGCTGGTTATAAGGGAAATGACAGTCAAAGATAACAATAGCTACTCACAATTCGTACAACAAAACAAGAAACAAAATGAAAGAAAACACACTTAAATCAACACAACAAACACCAATTAATGTTAACACACACACACAGCATACGAACACACACTCCCACAAACACACGATTAGTTCACTGTAATGCGACTTGAACACACACACAGTCAAGTGCCCTTGAAGAAGACGAACTACTTCTCTGCAGCACATCGGCACAGTCCAACCACCACACAGCAGCAAGACAGCAACGGACAAGTTTCTGCGGCACAATTAACTGGCTCTCAATACAAGTGGTGAACGATCCACCAATCCTGCCAGAATCTAGCCTGAAATGCGTTGATGCGGTTGAACACCCTCAGGCCCACGCCCGGAGTTAGAGAAGAATTCCAACCTTATTCACTTTAATGTGCTTACTACAGACTCACTGCTTAACGCACATCAAGTAGTTTTTACAACAGGATCAACACACCGCCAGTATACCATGCCAGAGGAAAACAGAAGTAAAGGAAAATCTTTTTTAAAGGGGCCGTGGACTCAACTTCCACCCCACTCCATCCACCCACACAGAACGGAAAATCCATTAAAGGGGATCACCCCATTACACATAGGCTATATTTGTGATGAAGCCGTGAATAATTTTGCATGCCTCATTTCTTAAATCCGATATAGTAAACTGAACAAAGATCATTATAACCATTATTGCGCTCGTCTCCTTGACTGCATGAAATCAAACAAATCATGCAAAAATCCATTCACTGACGGTTTCTTATTTTTATTTAACATTTGTATATATTAGAACTATTCTTATTTACTTGTCTGCATCATTTCATGCTTTTTGTGTTTTTTATTAACGTTCTGTATCAACTTATCAGTTTAGGACTTGAAGTAGCTTGCCATAAATGTTTTGTAGACCTATTTCAGTTGATGGTGATAAATCAGCATCTGTATTACATATTAGCAAGTTATTAAATATTTTAAATAATAAATAGACTCAATTGATTCATTAAAACCTCTGAAGCATTAAAATGTGAAAGTGGACTTATAAGAGATTATTCATTCACTTAAGCCTATATTTGTTTACAAACATTGATTCATTACTCAATGAAACACCACTAATTATTATATCTTTAAATTTACTGTAGTGATTTATACAGAAATTCGTTTGGACAAACAGCAGTAAATGACTTGAAACTTAAAGTTGAGGACTTGCAACTCGACTTGGACTTGCCTGCATTGACTCGGGACTTGACTCAAGACTTGAATGCAAAGACTTGAGACTTGTAAAACAATGACTTGGTCCCACCTCTGTCGTGGACAGATTTATGACAAACATCCTGTTGTCTGGTTATCCGTGGCCTCTTTGTGGGATTTGCTCTTTTAGTGGTTCTACCACCAATATGATCGATTCTTAAATTGTCTGATTCGCTCTGATATCCTACAAATGTACTGTATGTATGTATGAAGCTGTGAGCATTTATGAGATGATTAATGGAAAATACAAACATTTTAAACCAGGAATCAATACACTGAAAAACATGCGCAAGCATTGACTACTGTGATGAAGCTTAATTTTTGTTTTCTGCCACATTTATTGGTGGGCTGAATGCCCATCTTCAAATACAGCTCACAGATATACTTGCCGACCACATGTCTTACCTGATGTGCCAAGGGATAATGTAACCTGATGTGCCACTACATAAACAACCCAAGCAGCACCTACACTGGGACAACGATGCATTCGGCAGAGAATGATGTCCCCAGCAGCATATAGGGTTGTGCATGATGACCTTTGGTTGGTGTCCAGTGATAACATGTAAACAACTCTCATATTGCACAAAGCCCTATAAAGGAGAGCTGACTTAACCTGTCAAGGTTTTGATGCCAATTCTCAAATGACTTCACAGTGTCAACTCTTCATGAGGCAACAGTACTTTGGGGTGCAAGAAGACTCATGTCAGACTCGGTTCTGCATGAGCCTCTGAAACTGATGCAAACTCAAGACAAAGTACAAATGCTCTCAAGTCCATGAAAATATGGCTCAACATTTTCTTTAATGGAAAGTTCAACAAATACAATCCCTCAATACAGTGACGCCCCAACGTCACATTCCACACATACACTTCACACACAAGCACTGAAAATATATATTGGAAGATACATAAGCATAAACATCAAGAAAGTTGCATTCTCCAAAAGGGACTGCGCCCCTTCCCTGGACCCTTCCTTTCTGAACACTGCCCTCCTTCACGTACCCCGCAGCACGACGAGGACACCCGATCCCGTTTATTTTGGACACTTTTTTCCCCTTGGACACTATTTTGATTATTATTGTTTAATAATAACCTCTCAGAGGCTTGACGCCATGCCCACTGTGTCTGTCGTTTGCTCCTCCCGCCACAGTATGTTTACATGCTCATGTACTACAAATCATCCTGCACTGTTCCCCAACCAGCTGCTTGACTCAAAATGTTTCTCCTTGCACATGTACAGTATTTGTGAAGCATTCGTATAGTTTGTATTTTTTTATCTTTTATTTTTTTAGTTTGTATAGGGTAAATACTTATATATAGTATACTTATAGTTAAAATCTGTCTGTAGGTTAGTTGTGTATAGGTTTATAGTGTTTTTTACTTCATTGTTGTATGTCTGTATTTATGTAGCACCGTGGTCCTGTGAGGCACGACATTTCGTTCCACTGTATGTCCCCACATGTAGCGGAATGACAAAGCTCAACTTGAACTTGAACTTGAATACTGTGTGTATAATACTCTATATTATATTTTTTATGGTATGTACACTGCTAGAAAGCTGTTTGAACCCACAACACAACATTTAAGGTAGTTTCTGAAAGAATAACTGGAAGGATGATTGGCTGAACTGCTGGGGGCAGGTTAGAATGGTTGAAGTGAGGCGAGGAATATCTATCAGGGTCAGAATGCTATCTTATATTGCGTGATGATCAGGTAGGGTGAGTAAAAAGGACTGCTACGCACAAAGATTGAGCTGGTCATTGAGCAGGCTCATTCCTACACAAAGGCTGGATATATGGGGGCGGGCCAACACCCTGTAATGACTTTGGGATCTCTTTAAATGGCCAGGGAACAAAATTGAAGTCCAACAGTGCTGCACGGTGTGCCAAAACTGCCAAACAACAACATTTTTGGTTCCTTGCCACTGTCACCTTTGGCTTGCTTAGTTGGGGATGCTTGACTGATTGCACAAACACTATTGGAAGAGAGTTGAACTGGATGATGACATCACTGAATCATCAATGAAATCAAGCATTCTGCGTTAGTTCAGGCAGGCCTCATAGTCAAGCTCTGCTATCAGATAATTGGGAAAATTCAAACCCAGCCCCTATCAGCTTATCGGACTACTAAGCGCTCAATTGGCAAATCTCAAACTGGGTCCCTTACTTAAATGCAGCTTCTGTCTGCCTGCTTTGCTGCTTCCTCTGCACGCTGCTTGCAACCCATCTCCTCCTTTAACTTGTGTTTAACTTAATGTAATTATGTTGTCATTGTTGCATGCTGTCAAAGAGTCACCACAGTCAGCACAGTCTGGCAGGGTATTCTCAATGTTTTATCCCCACTTTCTTATCTGTGGAATGTCTCCTTTTGGACCCTACCAAATAAAGGACATCGAGAGAAAATTTCCTGGATAGAAGAAATAAAGAAGGCCGTCCAGAGGGTGAAGACAGCGCTGATGTTCTGTAACTGCTTCATGCACCTGACTTTACATTGCCCTGCATCCTTCAGATTGGCACATCTCACACAAATTTAGGAGCCATCTTGTCCCAGTGCTCAGAGGAGGAGGAACTCCCAGTGTTCTAGATCAGCTCTTAAGCCATGTAGCCATGCAGTGGAAAAAGGGGCATTGACTATAAAATTGGTAGTCCTGAATCTGTTAACTGCTGGGGAGGATGTTTATGATCACAGTGGACCATGTGCCCCACCAATGGATGGTATACACCAAAGATATGAATACTTCCATTTCTCCATGCATCATATGGCTGGGTCAGCCCATGGCAATGCAGATTGTCTCTCAAGTATGTTTGGCAGGGTTTGGGGGTGACAAAGTGCCTACTCTTCAATCATCATTGGTAATCATGGTTGCTTCCCACAGTGATCAGAGACAGCTGTTCCCATTCAACTCATCAGGGGAGAAAGATATAAAATCCACAAGAAGCCTCAGTCAATAAGGACGCGTTCAATGGGTTCTTAATTGACATGTGTTTTCTTCTTTCTAAGCAGTAACTGAGGTGACAACGAACTTGGCCTCACACACAGACCCACAAGACGTATCCTCAAAACCGTTGAACACTCCATAGCCTCTTTGACTGCCCCTTTTGCTTCTGTCCTGGCCTTCTGGTTATTACAATTAATCAAATATCCTAGAAGAGTCACACATACCTCTCTGTCCTAGCCAATGGTACCCGTGCTGTTTGGCACTGGGATGAAATCCTCAGAGCCGCTGTCAGATCTTACGCTGGTGCTGTGGGTTCCTGCTGGTGCAGCACAATGCCCAGCCCCATGTTTTCTAGTGATTATCGTCAATTTGATTTCGCAGATACTATTTAAACTAAACTGAGCTAGACAATGACATCTCTGAATTCAATAATGAAATTCCTTAACTGAAAATTGAGTGTTTAATCTTATTTATATACATTACTGAAACTCTATCCTGCAATTTCAAGATTCAAGATTTTTTATTTGTCAAATACACAATTATACAGAGTATAACCAGCCGTGAAATGTAGGTCAGGTCCGCTCCAAGGACAGTGCAATTATAAAGTATACAAATATTAAGAAAAAGAAAAGTAGAAAAAAAATAAAATAATAAAATAAAAAATATAAATATAAATGTGCAGGTCAGTATGTTGTTGACTTAGTAATAAGAGGAATGTGCAAAAAGATATTTAAATAGCTGCAATATGAGGTAGAAAAAAAATTCTGAATAGCTTTGATACTGTTTGATACTGATTTGATACTGTTAAGTGCTTTGACACAATCTGTATTGTTAAAAGCGCTATATAAATAAAGGTGACTTGACTTGACTTGACATGTGACAAGAGTGTGCGGGGAGTTTCTGGATGATGAAGGCATTGATGCCATTGACTGGCCCTCATGTTCCCCAGACCTGAATCCAATTCAAAACCTCTGGGACGTTATGCATCGTGGCATCCGTAGCCACCAAATAGCACCACAGACTGTTCACTCACTGATGCCCTGATCAGGGCCTGGGAGGAGACACCATTCATCATCTCATCAGGTGCATGTCTAGACATTGTCGGGATACACACAGGCACATGGGGGCCGTACACACTATTGACTTACCTTATAAGCTGATGTGATGAAACTCATGCAAGCTGAATCAGTCTGTTATTTATTTATTTTTATTTTTTTTATTTATTTATTGAACGCAGCCCTGATGTGTAGTTGATTTTGGTTTCCATCCACTGTACTCATTGAATAAAGTACTACTGACCCATATTAAAGTAGCATGAGATGAAGATGGACATAATCTGCAAAATGCTAATAATTTTAACAAAATAAGAATTTATTAATTTTTTATTTATTTATTTACTTATTTACTGCTGCCCTGAATAATCTATTTCACGTAACAGTCAAATCACGTGACAAGTCAGGTCGCAGCTGATCTCCTTGAGACAAGTCAAGTCGCAGCTGATCGTCCAGAGTTTCATCATGTCACAGCTGATCGTCCAGAGTTTCATCATGTCACAGCTGATCGTCCAGAGTCTCGTCAGGTTATAGCTGATCGTCCAGAGTCTCGTCAGGTTACAGCTGATCATCCAGAGTATCATCAGGTCACAGCTGATCATCCAGAGTCTCGTCGCATCATCCCGAGCCACGCAGACTCCGTGTTCTCGGGCTGGCACTGTTTCAACGTTCTTGGGCCTGCCGGCTGCTACTCACTCCAGTTCCCCAGCCAAAGCGCCTTCAATCTCTGAGATAGGCTATGCACTCTCTGTCCTGCCAGTTATGGCTTCGGCCACTCTGTGTGAAGGTCGTTTCTGAGCCCTTTGACTGTTCTGTCATGGCTAAGGAGGCCGCCCATAAATTTACTATGTGTCTTGCTTCAAAGACTGGATCTGAACTCTCTGCCTGTCCTGTCACTGCTATGGAGGCCATCTGTGAACCCTCAGTCTGTCCTGTCACGGCCATGAAGGCCACTTGTGAGCTCTTTGCCTGTGCCATTATGGCTAGGGATACCGTTTCTGAACTCTTTGTTTGTCCTGTCCCGGTCGAGTAGACAGTCAGTGAAATTCTAGCCTGCCCTGTCATGCCCGTGAGGACCGTCTATGTACTCTGTGAATGTCCTGTCCTGGTCAAAAAGGCCGGTCCCGAACGCTCTGTTTGTCCTGTAATGACCAAGGAGGTTGTCTCTGAACTCTCTGACTCTCTTGCCCTGTTACAGTCAAACTCCTCCGCCATTACATTCACAAATGCTTGGAAGAAAATATTAATTATTTTAATTGCCTTTTTTTTCCTTTTTTTTTTTTTTTTTAGATCAACTGTGTTCAAGCTGGAAAACAAAAATAATGATTTTGTTTTTCTATATAAAAATATATATATGTTTTAACGGGGGGGGGAGGGGTTATCAAAGATAACTTGTGTTATCTTTGATTGATATTTAAATTTGTTTGATGATCTGAAACATTAATGTGACAAACATGCAAAAAAATAAAAAATCAGGAAGGGGGCCAACACTTTTTCACACCACTGTAAGTCACTTATTGCTTTACTGAACTTGTATAAAATGATTATTAAATGTGTTATCATGCGGATATCTGCAGAACAAACGGTACTCTTTGCCTTTTTTTTTTTTTTTTACTTTTTTTTTGATCAACTGTGTTCAAGCTGGAAAACAAAAATAATGATTTTTTTTTTTCACCATTACTATTGCCAATGCTTAGAGTGATGGATTTGTCCATATCATTAACTGTACGTATAATGTATGTGAGTATATGTAATATATCATAATGTAAGTTCTTGAGAACAACTTCCAATCAGTGTTATATTTGCAAAAGAAATCTATAGATTCATGATGATTAATCAAAACTAACTGCTCTGCACTACATGGTAAGAATTGTAATGTATGTATTGCGATGCTATTAAACGTTTTATGAGTTCAATATTAGTTCTAGGATGATAATCACAAGAGAGTGAATTGGGTTGAAACATGCCTTTTTTTCAATATCTAAACATGATAAGCCCTCGGGACTATTCTTAGCTGCTTTCTTTCATTTGATCTATATTGAACAGCTCCCAAAGCCTGTCATATACCTTTTCATCAAAATATATATTTATTTGAATCTGTAAAGTACATATTGGTGTTACCTAAATGTTTTAAATCACATTATTATACATGTGATTTATTATGAATGCAGTGGCAAGGAAAATGTGTCTCTGTGTCCCCAGCTTCTTGAAAAATGTGCTGCAGTTTTCAAAGATTAAAAAAGTGGCTTGATATTTAACGTTTGCTTATTTTTTTTCTTTTCAAGATTTTAAAATTCATGTCATAAAACATATCAAGTCAATCTCAAACTTAGAGTAACTGGCCCCACACTATTTGTGCTAAGGCACCAAACCTGCTCCTGAAGGGCCACTGTCCTGCAGAGTTTATCTCCAACCCTAAACCCTCATGTTGTGTTTGAGTCATTTTGACCCGGAGATAATTTTCTTTCTCCCAAAAATGTTACTCAGTGTTATCCATTTGGACTAAGATTTACTGACTTTGTTCACACAGGGTATAACTACTTCCACCGCAAAAAGTGTTAATTTACATAAAACAAAAATGACCAGCCTACAAAAAATAGCTTATGAATCCCTTGTTATGCTATAGTATCACCAGTGGTGTATAAAGTGCCTGAAAGCCATACTTAAGTCAAATTACAGATATCTTGTAACCAGAAAATGACTTTGGTAGAAGTGGAAGTCACCGTTTAGAATATTACTTGAGTAAAAGTCTTAAAGTATGTGATATTTATTGTACTTAAAAAAAGTATTTTTTTTAATCTTAAACATACTTAAGTAATGAAAGTAAAAGTACAAGTACATGCACAATGTTCATACACAGCTTGAGTAGCAAGATTGTATTCAGTTTTAACTCTTTCTTCCATTTTGTATTTTTGGGTAAGAATAAGAAGCATTTCATCCTGTAGTGCATTTTTTTTTTCTCGACGCCGGATTGCTGATGTCTTTTCACGGGTAAAGTTGCCAATCAATTATGATCATTTGCGTTCAGCTGCAAACATGAGGTGCAAACTGTCGCGGATGCCGGAATAGTGCGTCACGTGTTCTTAGCCTGAGTTCACTGTAAAATGCCGTATTTGTATTTCTGTATATGCACGTTAATATTAATATAGAACAAAGTTTTTTTTCGAGCAACTGGGATGGTGCCCCCATGGGAGTTGGTGGCCTATGCAAACTGCATGTGTATAGGGAGCAGGGACGGATTAACGCATGGGCCTGGACCAGAGGAGGACCCAGCCGAAATACCGCTACTCCCAGAACTCGATTTCAACCGTGCCCCCTCAGATTTTTGAGGCAAGTGGATTTTGAAAGCAGCTTCCAAAAGACAAAAAAATATATATTTAAAAAATAGCCGAATAATATTTTTTAGATTTAATAAACAATCACACTGGTGTGATTAGATCATTCAGTGCGGCACATCATCAGCTGCTAAATTAAAATCTGTGCTTGCTCAACTTCGCTGGCTTCGCTGGCAGAGACAGCCGCGTTTTTCTACAGCACTGTGCATTATAACCAATCACACATGATTCTAACAATGGCCAATAAGAGGCGTCCAGATGAGTCATTGCTGAAACAGCTGTTTTGTTCAGTGCTCCCTGAATGAATTCTGCTCTCTGCCGATTTCTCTCATCAGAAACAACAAAGTGCAGAAGTGCGTACGATGTAAACAAGATATTAATTTCACAATGTAAGCAACTTCAGTGATTAATGGAAGTTTTTGAGAGTGCCTTTTGGCAGAGCTATTTACACTAATTCTGCCCACCAACGTGAGATTGGGAGTGTCAAGATTACAAACAGCGGCCATAAACTGACAGCTCCAATAGCGCAAATGGTAAAGCGCGTACTGTGGTGATTTTGACGTGATCGACCAGGGTTCGAGCCCCCCTTTTGGCAAAAATTTTTTCTCCCTTTTCAAATCTCATATCACATCGTAAAGGCATTTGCGGCTTTATTACGAGGAGGGCTTTATTGTATCAATAAGGTGGCATCTATTTAATAATCTGAATTAAAATTATAATATACACTCACTACGTTATTATTGCATACTGTTTTATAATGTAATACAATACTGAAGTGCAGATAATTGTTTTGCAACAAGTAGTATAAATAGCAGAAAATTTGCTATTTTAGCATAGTGTAAATATAATCCATAGCTATTTGCACTTAAGAAAAATGACCGCAATTTCAAATGAGGGGGGCCTATAATCAGTCCGTGCCCAGGGCACCTCTGCGTCATAATCCATCCCTGATAGGGAGCGGTGGTACTGACTATTACTGTCACGTCTCCACTGGGTTCTCCCTCTCCATTCACACTTCTATGACTCAACCCAGATTTTTAATCAGCCACACCAGCACACAATTACACACCTAATTAAGAATGGCCTATTGTAGTCAACAACTTATTGTAGGGCAGTGCTTCTCAAACCCTGAACACTGGGAACACAAGGCTCAAATACACACATACACACTAGGGATGTGCATCTCCATAACTGAGGCCGATGCGATACGCATCTCAATGCATAGCCAACGATACGATACATTAAAGATACATATGAAGCAGCTAGCAGTGCAATGTGATACAATTCACACCTATTACGATGCAGTGCGATTCAATTTAACACAATGCGATTCAATGTAATATGATGCAATGGAAAAAATATGATTGCTTTTATTTCTTTGGTCCAGACAGCAAATCATAAATTAACTTGGGTCTTCTGACTTTTAACGCTTCAAAAAACAAGTTTACCACATAGGCCAGGCTTATTTCAGTTAGTCTGACTCACTGTGAAATTATTTGGTTCCATAAAGCAAATTTAATAAAGATCAACCTCAGTCACTGTGGCTACTTATGCTGGAAATCTAACCTGGTTCAATGCAGGATAACTATCAGGCTAAACTGAGCTTACTGACCAATAGGAACACAATGATATTAACAGTGACTCTCTCAATAATATCATAGCCATGCAGCTGTTCTCTCTGGTTTTATAACAGCTCTACCTTTTATAGTTAGAACAGATAGCATTAGAACTTTACAATCTAACATTGCTCTTTAAAGCATTAACCACTAAACTAAAAGTTAAAATCACTAAATTAAAACTACATTTGAACTGCTATAAGAAACACACATTAACTCATCTGAGCTTAGTAATTAGGACTGTTTTAGCTTACATTTTATTTACCCATTACAATAGTCCCTTTACAGTTACTGCTATCATAAAGTGCATATTTGACTCAGAATTATTTTGCTCCATCTGTTTAGCGCGCAGCAGCGCTCGTCCACTCGCATAAGCCCACTCCTGACAGCAAAATGGATATATTTGCATGACTTTCTAACATTTACAGATGAAAAATATACTCGTGACATGTCAGTTATGCACTGAGGAAAACAAAACGTATCAAATGCATTAAACAGCACAAATATATTCGCTGTTTGCCATGGTGGATTGATTTTATCCATCATCGACATTAAGGTCTGCTTAAGAATAAGCGTGCACAAATTAGTTAGATTGTGTTAATTACATTGTTGTTTATAACCGCTTTAGCCCCGATTGATTTGGTTATTTCAAGTCAGGTTTTGGAGTTTAATCCCAGCTTTTCCTCGGGTCTCCGCAGTGTTGCTGTGATTCGTCATATTCACGCGCAGCGGTGATGAGAGAACATGCTTGAGAAACAGTTTTGAGAGGAGAAATCAATCTACATATAAAATATTGGTCACAGATTATTGGTCACTTTCTAAACAATAAAAGTGTAGAGCATCCACTAGTAATTATATATAATTATATATATATATATATATATATTTTACCAATGCAAATATGATCGAAACGATGCATCGCAAAACAAATACCAACTTGTATCCGATGCACACTTTTTAAACCGATGCATCGCATCGTTAACGTTTTTTGCCAATGCACTGAGCGAATCGGGGAATCTTCCCATCCCTAATACACAAAATAAAAAAAATACACTAAAAGAATAACATAATATTGGCAGGTAAAAGATATTGGCCCTGTTTCACAGATAGGGTTTAGACTAAACCAGGATTAGGCCATTGTTCAATTAGAACATTTAAGTCAGTTTTATAAACATGCCTTAGAAAAAAAACATTACTTGTGTTCATCTAAAGACAAAACAAAGGCACTGATATGTTTTAAGATCAGTCAGTGCAAGTTTCTTTCAGTTGAAACCACTCAGATTTACATTTTAGTCCAGGACTAGGTTCAAGCCTTGTCAGTGAAACCGGGGGATTATGTTTAAGTATAATTATTACAGCTACATACTATTTACCACATTATAAACGGAGACCCACCCCAACACTCAACCTAACCTGGTCCGGGTATGCACGCCCATATCTCAGCCAAAATCAGACCAACCCGAATGGTCCATAATCGGGCCAAATGTAGCTAAATGTGCCGTGTCTCAGTGCAGACCGGTCCAGATCCGCACATCCAAAGCCGAACCAAATCTGGCAACTATTACTAGGCCAGAGCTGCCAGAACACAGCCGAGTGAGCTGACACTCAGCCGCAATTGGCCAGATTGTGCTGGCTACCTGAGTTGTGTCACTTTCTCATCAGACTCCATTTCCCTCACAGTTACTGCCCACCTTCATTTAGGATCACCTAGACAGCTCAACCTTCGCGCAATTCTTTGTTTCCCTGTTACCATGTGCATAGGCATGTGCCAGACATTTTCCACCTCTACTGTCATCCTTGGTAGATCCTGGTAGTACTATAGTCACCAGCAGTGTTACGGATGTTGGGTCAGGTCCTGTCCTGGGAGACTCCTGCTCCAAGAATGTCTAGTTCTTCCTCTTTACAACCAGAATCCCACCCTCCGTCTAGAGCCACCTTCTTTACCATCTGTGCTTCAACAGTAGAAAGCCCTCTGGGTGATCTACAGCTTGATATCCCTCCTCTTTTTTATAATCATGTCTTTAGTCCCAAACAAACTTCACAACTACCACCTCTCAGATCATGAGACTGTGCAAATGATCTGGAGCTTGGAGCCCTTTAAAGTCGTGACGTATTGTCAAGTATGGTGACCCATACTCGAAATTGGTGCTCTGCGTTTAACCCATCCAAGTGCACACACACAGCAGTGAGTAGTGAACAAATCCACACACACACACACACACACACACACACACCGTGAACACACACCCGGAGCAGTGGGCAGCCATGCTGCAGCGCCCGGGGAGCAATTGGGGGTTCGGTGCCTTGCTCAAGGGCACCTCAGTCGTGGTATTGAGGGTGGAGAGAGCGCTGGACATTCCCTCCCCCCACCTACAATTCCTGCCGGCCGGGGGCTCGAACTCGCAACCTTTCGATTACTAGTCCGACTCTCTAACCATTAGGCCACGACTTCCCCACAAGGGGAAGGGGAAAGGGACGTTCTCTGCATTTAACCCATCCAGGTACACCTGGAGCAGCGGGCTGCCATCAATGCGGCGCCCGGGGAGCAGTTGAGGGGTTCGGTGCCTTGCTCAAGGGTCTCACCTCAGTCGTGGTTGCCGGACCTGAGACTCGAACCCACGACCTTCGGGTTACAAGTCCAACTCTCTATCCATTAGGCCACGACTGCCCCCTTAACCTGTATTGGTTGGCCAATGTTCCATCCATATTCCAAGGCATTATGAACGAGACCTTCCAGAAGCACCTTCATAGTTTCGTCTTCATTTACACTGACAATATCCTCATTTTCGCCTATAACCTCTCTGAACATAATAATAGTGCAGTGGAAAGGAAGCATTTCAATAGCCTTGAACAAAAAGTGTTGTGGGATGCTGATTTCCTTGAGCATCAAGGGAGTCCTAGCAATCTGGAACATGCAGATGACAACACCTTTAAGTGAAGGTTTGACAGCTTGTACATACATGCAGCTTTACCACATCAAAGTATATCTTTATGGGATCTCCTATGCAACTGTTAAGTTGATGTGACTTCTCAGGTTGAGATGCTGTGAGGACACACACTGGTTGTCAATTGCTGCATGTATTCTCGCCATTTACAAAAAATCAACACAACTGCAGATATAGCTGATGCTGCTACATTTTTTTTTTTGTGAAACTCACTTTGCTTTTGTTGGCTATTAGGTAGATAAAAGACATAAATCTTTTAAATTTTTCCCTAAAAAATATTTAAGTAGTTTGAACCGGAACTACAAAGTGCTGTGAAAATACATGCTAAAATCCAATTACAATGTAAATGCTATATTTTATTTAACCTGCATTAATCTAACAAAAAAAAACAAAAAAAAACAAGACAGATGTTTTTTTTTGTTTTTTCTTAGAAATTAATCAAAAACTCAAGAGTCATGTCCATAGTTAAGTGGCAGTGCAATCAAATAATATTGAGTGAAAATGTGATTAAAAAGCAACTGTTACATAAAATGCGCTTAAATTGGATTCATAAAATTTGAAACCAAAATAAATCTGTGTTAAAGATTAATAGTCTTTTCAGGCATCTATATTAAGTGGCATCTCCCCCAAAAAACGATGTGAAGTGTGAACTTGAGAGATGACAATGAGAAACTTGATATTTGTAAATGTATAATATATATGTTTTTTCATAGAAGGTTATTTGATTGCATATCAATATTTCAACATGTGGAATTCTGTACATTATTAAAGTAAAGCTCTCTTTCAGGTGCTATTTGAAAGAGTTTGTTGACCTCACCTTAAGCTTTCTGAAATCCTGTCAGTCACACACTGCATGTACATAGTTAACTTCCAAATTCTGCCTGCTGGCCATGTGTTCTCCCGTGCTTTGATGCTCTCTAATTCTGGATGAGAATTGCATGTGTCCATGCCAATACCTTTGATGTCTTCAACCTTGACAAAGCAGCTAACTATCAGCCAGCTTCAATGCCATATTACCTGCCTCCCAGCCAGAAAAGAGCCCACCTGGTGCCTTTTTCAAGGCCATGTTGACTTTAGCGATGTTTGATCAAAATCAATACCCATCAAGTCAGTTATTACATGAAGTTGACATACTGTAAGTAACTGTGTAATGGGGTGAAAACGTCTCTAGGTTACGTATGTAACCCTAGTTTCTCTAGGAAACGAGACGTTGCGACCGAAATTGCTGGGGAACACCTCCAATATCGTGTGCAACCTGTCCAATGGATGGGCGAGACGTCACGGATGGAGTGACGTAATGACCAGCTGGTATAAAAGCATGTGTGGTGAAACCGGCGTCAGCTTCTAGGAATGCAGCAAGTGCTGGCAGGGATGCCAGAAGTATGGCCTCGAGACGCAGAATCTCGTTCCCTTGAGGAACTAGGGTTACATATGTAACCTAGAGACATTCCTCTTCAGGAGCGAGAACGAGAAGAGCAACGAGAACGAGAACGTTGCCAGACTTTCAAGTCCCTGCCCAGTGTGTATCCCCGCGGAGCACATCTAGGGCGAGAGGACAGAAGAGCCTGGAGTGGCCCGCATGTCAAGGCCATAAAACCTGACAAAGGTCAGGGGCGTAGATCATCCCACAGCGTTGCAGATGTCCTGTATTGGGACACCTGCGACAAAGGCCTTGGATGCCGCCACACTGTCGAATGAGCTCTGACTCCCATCGGCGAGGGGAGCTGAGAGAACTCATGTGTTCTTGAGTATAGGGACTCGCCCGTCTCCATTCGCTCCAACAGATCCAATTGCGATCCCCACGAGCGCTGACGCCACTCCACCTCGGCGGCAGCGGGACCAGCACAAACTGTGTGTGTCATCTGCAGCCACACTGCTTGCACTGCGAGTTGCTCTCACCCTTATCTCGCGGATATATGCTTGACATACCTAATAGCTGTATGCAAGGGGATATCAGGGAGCTTATAACAGTGGTTTGGACAAATAACACTAAATAAGACTCACAACAGAGAAATATCATACAGATACACACAGAGCGCTTCGCTGAATGACAGAAAGCTGATGCCGGTTTCACCGCACGTGCTTTTATACCAGCTGGTCATTACATCACCCCATCCGTGACGTCTCGCCCATCCATTGGATAGGTTGCACACGATATTCAGAGCCACTCAAGCTGGAGGTGTTCCCCTAGCGTTTTCGGACGCAGCTCGTGTTCCTGAAGAGGAACAACATATATTTTATGTTTTTTTTTTTTTTTTTTGGGGGGGGGGGGGGGGGGGGTTCTATTCTATTCTATTCTATACATATACTAAGTCCAAATGTTCCCCACATACACAATTGCACAAAAAACATGGCTCTCCAAAAACTAAATAATTTTATTGCATGCATTTTTCCTTCTAATATGATATCCAAGTACTAGATCAAATTGAAGTTGTTAAATAAAAAGCAATATTTCCATACTAGAGCTGATTATTCATGAAATAACTGATTTAATCTTAAATCGGTCATGTCCTCTGTGTACAATGATCAAATAGCAGTATATTGTGTACAGAAATGGGAGATTAATCATAATAAAAACAAACAATAAAAACAATAACAGTCAAGATAAAATGAAAACGGTGTATTTCCAACCATTCCTGTGCAAGTAACTTCATTTAACTCATAATTGTGGCAACACCAGCAGCGCTAACAATCACCTCACTCAGATAATGTTGCACATTAAAATGAAAGATGACACACATAGCAGGGTATCATGTAAGTGTAAATAAACTGTTTAAATTCTGAGAACACTTTGTCTCCAGTAAACTTTTTAATGCATGACTCTTGGTCTTTATTTTACATACTGCATACTGGTTGCTCTTCAGGCCAGCTGTGTCCCCCAACAGTAGTTCTAGAAAAAATGTGCAATGCATGGTGCAGGATTCAAAGCCAAACATTTTAACATATACGATAAGCACAGAGCCATTATTTCACAATTCCAATATTCTAAGCTCTTGCATCTCAGCTCACAACAGACTGAAATGGAGAGGGGTGTGTTTAAGGATTAAATTATAAACATTAGGAACTTTCCAATGAATGATTAAAGGGAATGCTCTTTTGTGGGCTGTTTAGGCTATATAAAATAAAAAATATAGTATATTTAGAATTTTAGTAAAAGTTTTGTTTTTCATGCAAGCAGCCTGTTGCGCAACTACATATGCTTCAAAGCAGGGTTCACACTTGAAACTGCGATTACTGACACAGTATTGATATGTATAGCAAAGGACGAGAAATAAATACCCTCACTAATTTCACCCTTTGCAGATTGATTCTGGAACCAGATTCAGAATTCAGTCAGTGACAGCACGCATACCAATCAACTGCTGAATTTTCCACATTGACGAAAAAGATGCATCTGATTGGACACTGCATTCATAAGCTCAACAGAAACGTGCATGATTGGTTATATTGCTCAAATCTGCAAACTACGCTTAAAATAAAAAAATCTGACGCAACGTAAGCAAATCTAAATGCAATGCCAATGACGGGTTTCATTTTCACATTTCACTTTAACCCATGCAACTTAGCTTTAACTTTAAGGCATCACATAAGGCAGGAATGGCTAACCTGCTGGGCAGGAGGAGGAGCTTCTCTTTTACCTTTCAGGAGGGTTCAATCCATTTAAGTTGTGAATGCTCTGCATACTCAAGCGGACTGATGTAGCGGATTGGCTAAATAATATTACAATGCACAAAATGAAGATTTCTGAAGATGATTGTTGTTTTGTTTGTATTTCCTATATGCTTGACAAATCCTGCATGTATTTTGTTTGATTGTAAGAATGTGGCACTGCCACCTATTCTTGGCAACAGCCCTACTTTTAAATCGACACCTGCCTTGGACTTTTGTCACACCCCAGGTCTGTTTGTTGTGTTTTCTCCCTCATATGCCCATGACCTAGTTTTTTTGCGTGTGTTACCTGCCTACCTTGTGTCAACACCTTATATGTGGATAATTAAATACTATTCGACTTCGTGTGCTTATTATACACTGCACCTGTGACAGAATACGGACCTAAAAGGAAAAAAGAAAAGGAAAAGGAAGGGAGAGCCATCACCTTGTGTAGTTTTGGGATACACTCGTCTTTCCATAACGTCCCCTTTTGACGACGAGACACTGAATTCCCTGTTCCGGATCGGGGGAAATTACCATTGCCCCGTGGACCTCCAAGACACCATAGGACTGAACTGGAAGGAGGACATGTTCCGTTGTGTGGAGAGCGTCCTACCCCGATCCGGAACATGACAAGACCCAGGGCCCAGCCACTTGCACGGAGCAAGAGCCTGAGCCCACCACTGATGGAGAGCCAGAGCCTCACGCAACGTCAGAGTAGGTGCGAGAGCCGGCTACAGAGCTCGCCACGGGGGAGAGCTCTATGGACAGCTAAAACGCGGAGGCAAGCTCCACCCATTGCATAATAGCTGAGGGTGAGCTGAGCTCAATGGACTGTATTTTACCTACCCTTCCTTCATCATCATCTGCCTGTCCTGAACCATCTATTTGCCCTGAACCGTCAATCTGACCTGAACTGTCTGTCTACCTAAAAATATCTATCTACTCTGAACTGTCTGCCTGTCATGAAACAACCACGGAGGTCGTTCCCCTATCGCTGGCCCTCCCAGTGCTGGGAATGACCTTATGGTGTGTGTGGGTAGCACACACCGTTTAAAACGCCCCAGGTCATTCTGAACTCCCGCCCGGCCTCCCTCTCCCACCACCTCTACACCAGTCCTCACCATCGCCTCTACTGTCTCCTGTGAGCCCCTCTGCTCACCCTCAGCCCACCACCTGTGTGGTGGGATCGCCATTGGTCTGCCAGTCTCCATCGGTGTCGTGGCTGGAGGATCCCTTGTCTCCACTTCCGGCCTCTGAGTCCTGGACTACACCTCACCCCGTCGACCCAGCGGCTCCACCATGGCTCCTAGCTCCTTCCTCTCCGCCGTGGCCCGTCAGTCCAGCAGCTCTGCCGGGCTCCCTCACCCCTCTGGCTCCGCCTTGGTCAGTTGTCGACCATCCGCCAGAACCTTCCTGCCAGCCCTTTTCCATCCCCTATTACCACTCCTTTTGTCCTCCTCCGAAGTCCCCCTCCATCCCTCCATTTGTGTCTGCGGTGTAAGGTCGAGCCTTCCGGGTGGGGGCGAACTGTCACACCCAAGAACTGTTTGTTGTGTTTTCTCCCTCATGTGCCTGTGACCTAGTTTTTCCTTATGTCTGATTGTGTCATTCTGTTCACCTGAGTGCCATTAATTATTCTCATTTGCCTCCCTATTTTAGTTCTAGTCTGTTCAGTTTGTCTTCGTCCGGTATTGAATGTGAACGTTGTGCTGTGCGTGTGTTACCTGCCTACCTCATGTGGATACCTTATATGTGGATTTTTAAATACTATTTGATTTCATTTTCTTCTTTGTGCGCTTATTATACACTGCACCCGTGACAACTTTATATGTCTTATTATATTCAATTATGCAGCATACCTGGAATGTAAGAAAGTCACAGATTGTCACTGCCTTTTATATATACTAATGTGTGTTCATGGAACCTTAATTAGCATGCAGCTATTGTAATCTTAATAGTTTGAAGTGATAATATTTAAAGTTAAAGGTGCTGTTTGGGGTTTTTTCATACTTTTTTCTGTAGCAAATTAGCTCAAAGTGAGATGAACATAATTAATCATAACGGGTCGTTATCAATTATATATTCATCTTCAGGAATTAACTGTAGCATTAATAGTACAATAAAATGATTTGTTCGTCCACAGTACAGACAGTTTTAATCGTCTATTGACTCTAAGGAAAATTATTTCTCTGGCCACAAAAAATAATTTCCCCACTAATACATTGCATGTAACAAAACCGGAACATTAAAGTGACCTTCTGTGAGCAGCAGACACAGACAACCAAGCGTGAATACATATGGATGTTTATTAAACTACACTACAGGGGAACATGCAACATTGAACAAGACACAAACATACACACATTAAATATAGATGCCAACGCAAGGAAGGCATGGAGAGAGAGAGAGAGAGAGAGAGAGAGAGAGAGAGAGAGAGAGAGAGAGAGCGCTCGCGCCCAAGAGAGAGCGTAATGGCAGGATTTCCACATCAGCTAAACACAACCTGTTAGAACCATCAAAGAATTACATCACCTTAATTAAAAAGGGGTCGAAGCCTAGAAACGCATCTAAATAGTTAACAAGCGGTTACTTGCATATTGGTTTTGTTGGTGCTGAGTAAAGTGTCCTGGTGCATGTATAATGCATAGATTCTTGATTAATTCCTTTAGTAGTCAAAGCTTCGTCATTCCAGCCACGGGTTGGTTGGTTGGTTAGTCTGAAGTAAATCGTCAAAGTCACTGGACTTAAAACTGCCAGAACCTCAGACTCCCCCCGGAAGTAAAGACACTGAAAGTAAAGAGAAGACTTCGCCTTTTGGGTGTGGGAGAAGTTTTATCTGGTTTCCCTGTAACACCCATTTTGGTTAGTTTCACCAATAACAAGGCACATAGTTTCAGCGGGAAAATGTTTCTTTGTCCCCCTTGACACCCCCATGTTTTATGAGTGTTTTGGCAAATCGGTGTACATTTTCCCACAGTACAGTAAAAATGGTATAATGCATTTCACGATCACATAGTGTACATAAATTTGATATCAAGAAAGAGACATCTAAAAGATATTAAACCAGAGATACATTCATACACACGAATATGAGTGTTTAGAGCTTACTAATACAAATAACGAGTGGTCACTAGGCTAATATAATAAGGAAACATACAAACATCACATGCATATACCAGATACCTTTGTAACTGATTAATTATGGTCTAAATAAAGAAAATGTCTCTACGTGTGTGTGTGTGTGTGTGTGTGTGTTATGTATCTTGTAATCGTGGGGGGTAGTCCACTGGTCAGCCAGGTCTGGTACTGAGGGTCTCTTTGGAATGTGTTTGAAGTCGGATGGAGAGGAAAGACAGTCAGACTGTTTAGCATCTTTTTACAGTGGGGTGTACAACCATTGGCAATTTAGCATCCATATAAAGGTCGAATGTGGGGCCAGGTCTGTGAATTATATGCAAATGTGAAAAGGCTAAAAGGGTCTCTTAAGACATAAAGTCCCAACGACCATCAAGGATCATAAACAGATGCTACATTTCTTCCGAAAAACACTGCTACAACCAGCTATTCTACTATATGATGTAAGTAATGTTAATGTAAGAGAAAAAGACATGATGAGGTTTATGATGATAAGATAATGATAAGTAAAATCCACACACACACATACACACACATTGGTGTCCATGTTTTATGGCTACATTCCATAGACATAATGTTTTTTTATACTGTACAAACAGATTTTTATTTTTTGTTGGTCCCCTTACCCCAACCCTACCCGTCACACAAAATAAAAAAAAATCATAAAAAATAATTCTGTATGATGACCTGACATAATAGATTTAGCTTTTATTTTTTATAATAATAGATTTAGCCCTTTCGTGCATTTAAATGTTTTTTTTTTATTTTTTTATGTTGTGTTGAAATGTGTTAAACATCCAGTTTAAAAACAATGTTTCTGCTTGGGCTCAATTTGATATGGAAAGGATTTATCATCCTGATACTTTAATGTTAAGCACATAATGAAAGGCCAACAACCTCTCCCAGACCCATAAATGAACATGCTTAAAAGAAATTCTGTATTCACAAATCTATAAGCTCAAGTGTGCCATAGTTAAGTTGATTTTGTGGATTTCACATGCAAGGTCAATCTGCATAACATTTGAATTAATGTTTGATGTGATGTTCGCACATCTGCCTGAGCAACATGTTCATATTGTCCCCCTCTGTAAGGGGCAGCTGCTACACAATAGTTTACAGAGTGCCATACTGACCAAACAGAGAACTCTTGCTTGGGTGTAGTGTTATTGTGACCAGAAGCTCAGTATCCATGTCTGTTGGCACACCTTTACCCCCATTCATGCTCCAGTGACCTGCTTGCTTGGTTTTTGCCTCTCAGTTCTCGCTATGCTTCAGTGCTCAACGGGCCTGCCTCTGCTGGTATTTCACATCCCAGCAATATCATTGTTCAACAGTCATATCAGAAACCGCCTCTGCCGTCATTATATTTTCTAAAAGCTCCGTGATTATCATGTCTGGGTTTGGTATAGACAGAACCGACCTTTTTTCATGAAGTGGACAACAACTGGAAGAAGTGACCCGGTGGCAACTTGTGACCCGGTGGCAACTTCTCTGAAACTGGCAGAATTTAAAATCCTGCTGATCCCACATCAATGTAATTGTCATTCCCTGACAATGCACACTGAAGGGCCCATCAAATTTGAGATGAGTCAAAAGATGTATGATGGCTTGATGCATTAAACCTTATGACTGTGGATTAGGATAATGGCCCAGTGTTGTTCCAGTGAGAGTGGTACAGGCTATGCCAAGAAGATTCAAACAGCATCATTTGAATAAGCTCCTGTGGAAAGAGCCTGGTGCAGATGTGATCCCATCAATTCTGAGTGAGTGAAAAAGGCTGTATCAGCATAGAGCCATTTTATCACCATTGCACTACATTACTATAAATGCTGGCCATTAAATTTTATTGCATCAGTGATTTTGTATCAAATAATCATGAAACAAAAATAAACAAGCATGGTTCATAAAAACACCCATATTTTATCCAAAACTATTGTGCATTATTTGCCAGTGCATAAACTTTTATCTCAGCATACATAACATTTTGCCTCATACACAGTTCATGAAAACCTTTTGACTGGTAAGTGACCAGAATTAATTCACTGTTTGAGAATTCAACATTGTCTTCTGTAACAATATGACAAAGGCAACAAAAACTAATAATGACAATATCTTAATATTATACACTCTCGTCCTAACTGTAAACAAGACAGCCATAAAATATAAACAAACAAAAATCTAACCTAGAAGCTGTTTATAATGTGTTGATATTACATAAGATAAAAACTCTAAAATTGATTATTTTGTATTTAAATAGATGTTGGCTATATGCTTTAGTTGGCAAGCAACATGCCTTAAACCAACACTCAATAATCAATTTGCAAATATGATATAATGCCTAAAAATGATGTCTTAATATCATAGACTGTAATCTGTAACTGTCAACAAGACAGCCATAAAATATAAACAAGTGAAAACTGTCACAAAAGCTGCTGAAATCTAACCTAGAAGCCATTTTAATGTTTTGATATTACATAATATAAACTATAAAATTGACTATTTTGTTTTTTAAACAATGCTTATAAGTTTTATTTAAAACAAAGCTCATTAATATTATATAATGCCTAATTGAATTATGCATATAAAGATATATTGATTAAAGTTTCATGAAATTCTCAGTTTTTGGATGTACATTAACTAATGATCAAAGTTTGAGAGTTTAAACGGATAAAATATCACACTGACCATAACGCAAACTCAAACAGCAGAACATTTGTGCTTTTTTCCAAATCTTTGGATAATTCCCTGACAACTCTATCGTTCTCCTCTAATCTCTCATAATGCTTTATTCGATCATTGTCAAAGTCCTTTGGTTCCATCTACTCCGCCTCTTTGAAAGCACTTTAGTTTCCCATCAGAGTGAGTCAGAAGAAGCGCAACCCAACTGAAGAACTCCAGCAAGACTTCACGCATAAAAGCTTCAGGATTTACGCACACAAGACTCACGACCGCACCAGCTCCTTTCGCACACATAAATTATGGGATGTGCAACTAACACTAGTTGACAAGGGAACACTTGGATTGAGAGCGCGCGCAAAGCATGGCTTGGATACGCACATGTTTTTTCCTGTCTTGGTAAGTAGCAAAGTGCTTTTATCGGACTTTTGCATGCGTGTTTATTTTTCTGCTTTGCTTGTTCGTGTGTGAAAATGGAAATAAAGTTTTGAGTCTGTTTACAGTGTTGGACAGGTGTTTGCAAATAAGACAACCGAGACGAGGATATATTTGGATAACATTACGCGCGTTTTGGACAGATTATTAGATGGATATGACAACAGACTCCGACCTGGATTTGGAGGTAGGCAGCCAGTGCTGGAATCACTTTACATATTAAAGTCTTACTTTAGGGAGTTGAATCCAATTTTCCCATGGAATTAAATGGTATGGACTTTGCGTCTGAGACTTCATCAGCCTTATCGCTTTGCAAATTTATTTTGTTTAAAATATGTGTTATGAATAAACTAAGGATTTTTTTTTCTTCTTTCTTTTGAACTAATTCAATTTTATTTATTTAAAAAAAATAAACTGTAGGTCCTGTCACAGAGGTTAAAACAGACATCTTTGTCACCAGCTTTGGTCCTGTTTCTGATGTGGAAATGGTACGTGAGTAAAGCAATTATATATATGTGATACATGCAAACATAAATCCACCGTAATTGCATGTTTTCTATGCCCACTGCCTCTAGTCATGTCGGCCCTGGCTTCATTATTCTGACATTTGGGCAGGATGTCATTATAGCAGCTTAGGGATTTTAATCCGGTTGACAATCCCTGACAGTGAGGGTCCCAGCTCGGCTTTCTTTCCTCCCTTACACACTACTATTTTTCTACAATGTCCAAAGCCAACTCGCTTGCCATGTGATGCACTGTGACAATCCGAAAGACGGTATAGATAAGTCTCTGCAAAGATTAGTGGGGGAAAAAAGATAAACATACCATTCCAGAGTGAATGTATACCAGCCTGAATCAGATACATACCCGATGACACTTTGCTGATGTGTTCACTCATAAAACAGTATTGTGGGTTGCTGTTTATATATCTGTTTTTGCACATGCTCTGCACATGAAAAATTGATGTGTGTTGATTTCAAACTGCAGTCACAGAAACGACATCTTATAAAACCCTTAAAACCATTTCTCAGGAATACACAATGGATGTGTTTTTTCGGCAAACGTGGATAGACGACCGGCTGAAATTTGAGGGCCCCATCGAGATCCTGCGTCTCAACAACCTAATGGTCAGCAATATCTGGACACCGGACACTTTCTTCCGAAATGGCAAACGTTCTATTTCGCACAACATGACCACTCCCAACAAGCTGTTCCGCATCATGCAGAACGGAACTATTCTGTACACCATGAGGTAACCTGCGTGCCAAACATTTGCTCTCCAAGTCAAAGATGCACTGCACACTTGCTCTCTAAAATGGCAGTAGAAAATAAACACTTAATAACACACTTTCTTTCTTAGCAGTCCACAAAAAAAAGAATAATAATACACTGGATTCTATTATATACCATGCACTGCTTAACTGTAAATATGCATTGCATGCTTAACATTTTTAATGCCGATGATAAAAGTTGTAGAAGAAATTGTGTTAAAATCAGTGCAATGTTAAAGAGATAAAAAAAAAAAAAATCTGTCATCATTTATTCACTTTCATGTTGTTCCAAACACGATTTTTATATATTTTTTTCCTGTGGAACACAAAAAAATAATATTTTGAAGGATGTTGCAGTTGCTGGTAGCCATTGACTTCCATAGTATTTTTATTCCATACTATGGAAGTTAATGGCTACCAGTAAGTGTTTTGTTACCAACATTCTTCAGTTATCTTTATATGTGTTCAACAGGAGAAAGAACTCAGGTTTGGAACGACACAAGGGTGAGTAAATGATTACAGAATCCATTTATCCCTTTAATGCAAATGCAAAACGAAGGATTTTTCCATATAGACTTTTGATGCGCACTATAGAGAAAATCATCTGTTATTTTGCATAAATTAAATGTGATGCTTTTATTGTTCTCAGGTTAACCATCAATGCTGAGTGTCCCATGCGGCTGATAAATTTTCCAATGGATGGACATTCGTGTCCTTTGAAATTTGGCAGCTGTAAGTATGTTTAAAATGGCACATATTCCCATTGCTTGGATTTACTGGTATGACTGACTTCCATTTGGATTTGTGCCTAATTTAGATGCCTACCCAATGAGTGAGATTGTTTACACATGGAAGAAAGGGCCGTTATTTTCCGTGGAGGTTCCTCAGGAGAGTTCCAGCCTGCTACAGTATGATCTCATTGGACAGACAGTGTCTAGTGAGAGGCTGAAGTCAAACACAGGTATGAGCTTTGGGACGTATGATTCAGTAACAAAAGTTTTCTGGTTTGCCGAGCACCAATTCTTAATGCAAACCTCTGAAAACATTGTCATGATTTCAATAAATTTTTAACATATGGGTTGAATATGTGTTGCAATGGATTTTTATCTTGAATGTGTTTCTACAGAATAATCTATGGTTTGTAGTTTAGGATTGCCTATTCCACTAATGTCCCATATCCATCTCTCACAGGTGAATACATAGTCATGACGGTGTACTTCCACCTGCAGAGGAAAATGGGTTTCTTCTTGATCCAGACATACATCCCGTGCATTATGACAGTTATCCTAGCACAGGTCTCCTTCTGGATCGACAAGGAGTCAGTACCGGCCAGAACTGTGTTTGGTAAGCCACTGTATTTTATTTCCTATTTAATTGTTAATCTGTGGGGTTCATTTTGCAGGCACCAATATGCTTATACTAAAGTGCATGGCATTTTATACATACAAAATCAGATTTGAAATGAGACCTTGTATTTTAGACCTAGTGAGCTGGAGCATTTTGAAGCACAATAGATCATCGTTTCCTGACGTTAAGGCTGTTCTAAAAGGTAGGCAGCAACAATATGTCTTCTAAGATCATTATGGCCTTCTTTTGGCCAAGTTCCAGTGTATTTCTCATGCAAAATTCAATCCTAGTATGCATATCAACAAGCTCAGTGAAAACAATCCAGGCAGTGAACGAAGAGATAGAAATCACTTATAAGAAATCAATATCATTAAACAGACTATTGACACTAATGAATCATTTCACTAAGGCTATTTAGACTGTTTTATCTATTTGTTCTTCATTCATAGTGAGCACACTAATGCTGAACATTATAAGTTGCCACTGATGTTGAATGTTCAAAATCAGTCACTTATGAGTCTCCGTTTGAGTTAGGATGCTGTCTATGTAGGCTGTAGAGTGCAAAGCAGTTCACTAAGTTCTGGAACTGAGCCACAGAAAGCAGAAGGTGTTTGTATTTTAAACACACCAGATTTGAAACAAATGAATCTATATTGGTACTGTATAATTTAAAGTGAAGCGTTGTGAATTGTGAGACCAATACTGAAAGTTCTCATAAAAATGGTGCCATCATAAATATACATCAAAGTCTTTCTTCATAAACAAAATAGAAACCAGATGAATTTGCTAAACAGCCTCTTATAACTTGATGAGATGATGCACATTTTCTGTTGCTTTTTTATGTAGATCTCCATTGCTTCATTATCTTAATGCACTCTTCTTGGCAGCTGTTGGCAATGGTCCTAAATCACTTAAAGTGCCTTGGCCCTTGTTCTGTTGTGGTGTAGGATAAAAGCAAACATACTGAGATCATCTTCCTTGCCTTCCTCTGTTTGCCCTCATTTCCAAACAGAAACATGAGAAGAAGATTTGTTCAGTGGATGCAAATATATATTTTTACTGTTATTTTAACTTTGAATGAACCAGACTGTTCAGGCTCTTAACTTTTACTTTGTCCTCATTGCTTTTTCAGCTGATTAATTTATGTGCATGAATGAAGCATCTGTCTTTGTGGTCTCCCGCTTGCATTTGAATGAGACCATTTGAATGAGCTTATTGGGCAATTAGGGGTGCATCAGTCTATAACCTACAGCTAAAGTTTTTCTCTTTATGAAAAACACATCAGCATGAAGCAATTAAAGCCCTTGAAAGCTGTCATATTCCATTTGTGTAACATGGTAAAACGTTTTTGGAAACAAATTTTAATTTTCTGAGGAAATGTGTTTTGTTTGGAGCACTATATACTCTACCAGGAACCTATGCAAAGATTGAGATAATATAGAGATAATAAAGATGTCTTGAACTGCAGACACCCAAACCTGAACATTCTGTCATCATTCTGTCATCAAGAGCTGATAAAAATTTATAAACTGTAACTTGAATGCAATGTAAGTTGCTTTGGATAAAAGCGTCTGCTAAATGCATAAAATAATAATATTAATAACTTCCTCACCCTCAAGTCCTTTTTGAACGCAAAATAAGATATTTTGAAGATTGTGTTTGGAACAACACGAAGTTGAGTAATTTATGCCAGAATTTTCATTTTTGGGTGAACTATCTCTTTAAATGGGTTAATTGGGATACGTTCATGTTTTGCTGATAAAGTCACAACTTTAGTATAAAAATGGCTTTGCTCTAAGCGAAGTGTGAAATACATCATGTCAGAGGAGTTGTTTCTGCAAGCAAACATCGCTCATGTGGAGAGGTGAGCAACCTACAGTGTGTTTCTCAGTTCTGAGGTGAAAGTGTTATTCCTGTGAAAAGAGATGTGAAAGAAAACTTAATACAGTGTAAAAAAGAAACGGCGTGAGAGTTCTAACAAATGACTTGCTTTAGAGAGTAGAGATGAATAGGAAGAGGCACTCACTGTCCATTTCCATTGTAGTTGCTCTACATCACAATCTTCTTCCTAAAAGCTGAAATAACCCAGAGCATCGGGTTCAGAGATGTAATCAACTGAGGTTAATTTGGACCAACTTTTTGCCCTTAAAAGCATGCTTTTACCCCTAGGAGTTGTGTTTGTGCCTTTGCTTTATACATTTCCATTCATGCTCAGGATCCGTCAAACGTGTTCTCATGTAAATAGGATCTGTCTAGATATTAACCTTTGATTTGCAGCTGGAGGTGAATATTCAGTGAGGTTTTTATTTATTGATTTTGTTATTAGATTGTGGAGATGAAAGCTCAAGTTATATTTATCTGTGAAAGACATCAGTTTGAAGTTGAAAAGCGTGAATGAGCTATGTGGATATTTATATGAGTGTCAGTTATGAGTCAAAGTTAGTCCATTGACCTATTCAAGAGCATTGCTTTTGGACATAAAACTATTTGCATGTCCCATCTGTAAGAAATTGTACTTACCTGCATTTCCCAAAAGCATTGCATGATTGTAGAGATCACTGGTGCATGTGGTTTCTGCGATCTGCTTAGGCTAGTGATGCTTTTGGGAAACACAGCTCTGTGTATTGGACATCTATCGGATTCTATTGAACACCTGAGAAAAGTATGAAAACAGTAACAATGAGCTGGTTCAATTCATTTAACCAATGCAATTCCCAGTTAATATATCAAATAAAAATAGGAAATAGCTATTCACTAATGTTGTTATTCACTGAAAATATTCCCCTCTGCTCTCAAATCTCATGTGCAATTGGAATATGTTCAAATTCAGTGGTGACACTTCAGTTCTGAATCACACAAGAACCAATGAAGTTTGGCATCATTACTGTTCAACCTGGCATCACATGCTTCCACCATATTTGAATGTACGAAAGTGTGAATGAGATCTGGGGCAGAAGAAATGATTATCAGTGACACATTATACTTTTTCCCTCACAAAAAGCTATTGCATGGCATCAAAAAACTTGAAATATTTAGCATGTGTTGAATCAACTATTTTATTATTATTTTATGGTTCCTTTTGTCATTTAGAGCTTGACAACCCTTCACCATTCAGACAATTAGACAGGTTTGGAATTACATGAGAGTTAATAAATTATGATTACTGTGAAATATTCCTTTAAGGCCTAGTGTTTATTCAGCTCTGTCTTAGTGAATATTATTACTGTGTGCTACATGCAAACCTGATCCCTGACAGCTCAGCTTCCCATAAGGTCCATTTATAATGGACTCCTGTTATGTCTCTATAGGGCTCAGTCATCTAGAATCAAGCTTTGTGCTTGCCATAAAATGTTGATGTCTCTATTAAGGCCTGGGTATGTTTCATCGTTACTGTGCTCATAGCAGGTACTCCCTCTCTTGAATGTAGTCTCTCCTTGGGTGAGAAAACGTATCTAATTTCTATCTGCTCGACCCATTGACCATGAGATGCCCTATAGATCACCCACAGCAGGCCAACAAAAACACAGCAGACCAGTCCTGATGTGGAGAGCTCGGCAGATTGGATCAGCAACACCTTTGCCCTTAAAGTAATAGGTTTTGAGAAGGTGAGGTAATGGGGTAAAAAACACAGAAAGACCAGATTTGTTTTACTTATGTGAGATGTGTGTATGAAGTAAAGTGACAGTTTATGACTTGGTAAGACATAGAGTTTGCTCTCAAAAGAAAATAATGGAAGTTGCAACCCAGGACTCTACCATTTTTCTCAGTCTGTTATGAAAAGGTGTCTTCTAATTGGACCCTAATATCATGTAGTTTTATGTCATGTATAATGATTATTTATTTTTCAGAAGCCCTAGTGATACTAAACAGGCACCATCCACCTATTTTTATGCGCATGATTCCATATATTGCATTTTAAAAAATACTGGATGAAAACGCCAAGATGCACATAAGTTCTAAAAATAAATAACTTATACGCTCAACTAAGTTGGATAAATTTCTTACCTGGTAAGAAAACGTGCATAAACTACGATGGAAACACTTTTACTGAATAAACTCCTTATTGTGCATCAAAAAAGACATGTGACTTTGCAATAGGACAGCATAAAATTGGATCAACTAATGGACCGATCTCATTGTACAGCATCTGAAATGCTAGTTTTGTCATTCTAACATGCTTGAGCAAAGTCTCGTTAAAGTGCTTCGCTATAATTAACTCTCAGAACTGCGTTCCCAAACAGCAGGCTCTGAAAATAAGGTACCCACGTTTCATCTCCGTGCTCTGAAGCTCTTAGTTTATTGTATACAAAAATTATTATATACAGTGCCTTCTCCTACCGCAGAAAATTTCCTTTTTCTTCGTGATATTTAGCATAAGTTAATATAAAGTAAAACTTCAACTCACTGGATGCAAACGGTGCTTTGTTCGCAAATGTTTTATGCGATATTCCAATTCTGCGCATACTGTAAGTTAAATTCGTAACTTTGCTATTTTGAAGTAAGCAACTTATTCCTTATTAATTTATCTCTTCATGTCATTCTTGTCTTTGCCTTTGGGTTACTTTTCTATAAATATATTTTATAAAATTTAGCAACAGATGCGCTTCTTTAGATGTAAAATAAATATCACAAAGCTTATTAAATAATGTTATCTTTTGGGCAAATTGCTTTGAATCTCAAAGGCTTTTCAGCCCTTACTGAACTAATGCCTATTATTTATCCTGGAGCTATTCCACGGTGTTCATGCAGAGCTTTGAGTAAAGGACCTATTCAATAGAGTCAACACGCAAAGGTTTTCTAGGACCAGTCAAGCTAACTGGATTTTGTGTTCATGTGTTCCTGACAGGCATCACCACAGTACTAACCATGACCACGCTAAGCATTAGCGCTCGTCACTCGTTACCCAAGGTCTCCTATGCCACCGCCATGGACTGGTTCATCGCCGTCTGCTTTGCGTTTGTCTTCTCAGCCCTGATCGAGTTCGCTGCTGTCAACTATTTCTCCACCTTGCAGGCCAATAAGGAACTTCGTCGGGCCAACATGGCCTGTGCTGTGGCCAGAAGTGATGGAGAAGTTGTTACGGTAATTCTTTGTGTCTCCATTCACTCCAATCTCTCTTCTCTCTCCCTTTCATGGTTCGCTCTCGTGATAACAGGCACATTAGACGAAAGGAGACAGCCAGTGGCCTCCCGAGCCATTTTACTGCTGCAGATTATATAATCAGTTCAATGTAGCAAAACATCCAAGCGAAAACATGCCAGGCTCAAAGCGAGGGGATCTATCCTCTGTCTCGCATGATTGCTGGAGACGTTAGACGCAATGCCATCGTACTCTTGCCCGGAGTGAGTAAATTAATGTGTGAAGTCAGTTTGTTTTATTTGTGAAGTCAGAAGTTTGGAAGGGCTTCTTCTTACTTAGGTTTGCTCAGCTCGACATTGACTTCATTAAGACTTCTATGTGGTGTAAAAACAGCTCCACAGTAATTGGCTCATGACATAATCGTCCCATAGTGTTTTGTACACTGGTGTTATTTGTGCTATTGCCAGATAATACCTTTTCCAGCAGGTTTCCTCAGTACTCCCCTATTAATAGGACAAACCGATAGGCCCGTTCCAAACTCACCCCACTGGTTGAACCAATGTTGTCTATGTTGTCCTGGCTGGGATGCTTAAATGTTTTGAGTGGGAATCAACCTACAAATGGCATTTTGCATTCATTTGGGGTTAGCCTTTTGTTTGGGTATCAATTCTTACTATTAACCTACCATAAACCCTATCTTTTGTTTCAATAAGCTCCTAATTAGCTGCTTGTTAATAGTTAGTAAGGTAGTTGTTAAGTTTAGGTACGGGGTCGGGTTCAGGGATCTAAAATATGATCATGCAGAATACTTTATAAGTACTAATAAACAGCCAATGTACTAGTAATATGCATGCTAATAAACAGCTGATAATTGGTCCCTAACCTGAAGAGTTACCTGATTTGGATATTTAAAAATCCAAGTTTCTAATTTTTGGACAGGGTTAGGGTAACTCATAGATATCACCATTTTATAAGCCAAGTTAAAATTGCTTGTTTCATTTTGTTGAAATTAGAGTTAAAGGTTTTACAGAAAGGATTGTGGAATTCTTTTATTTTTATTTTATTTTTTTTCACTCCATAAATCTAAAATAATGTCAATAGCCAGGAGAAAAAAAAGGTGTATAAAATTGCTATAAAAGTGGATATTTCTGGAACGTTGTTGGATCACTGAGAAAACTGCCTTTAAATATATTTTATTTTATGTATTGTAGCCAAATTGAAATATAGAGATGTAAATAGATAAAAAGTAATAAAACACACATTTTGGATGTTTACTTTCCACTAGTCTGAAATAAGATATTATTGAAGCAAAAGTAAAAAAGTAAATCAAATTAAATTAATTGAATTTAAAAAAACATGTTCTTGCCATAAAAATGCCTGTAGTTTGACTTCCTTAAGAGTGTAAACACTGTGGCATCTTTAAAACACAGCAATTCAATATGTCAGCTTCTTGCTCAACCAATGGCAGCAGTAAGCAAATATCAGTCAAGTCAAGTCAAGTCTGCTTTATTGTCAATTCTTCCACATGTACGGCGCATACATACAGAGAATTGAAATTGCGTTACTCTCAGACCCTTGGTGCATACAGTTAACATTTAAAACACTGACAGTAGACGTTCAAATACAGATAAATACAGTTTAAACATATGTACATACAACTATACAGATGTACAAATGAGGACATTGTAGAAAAATAAAGAAAGAGATAGATAAAGTCACATGGCAGATAGAGTGCAAACCAGTTAAATACAACAAAACTGTGCAATTATATGTGTATATGTATAGAGTGTATATATGCATATAGTGCAAGAGGAGCTTATCAGTCTTAGGACATTGTAGAAAAATAATAAAAGAGATAAATAAAGTGGCATAAGAAGCTAAATATGAATCTAAAAAGCTGGAATAAGCATATATGATGGCTCTTTTGGAGAACAGTGCAACAGCGCACATTCATGAACGACATGAGAGCCAGAGACGGGATACAAGTGCGTGAACGTCCCATTGCCTTGGGTATTTAGCCTGCGTTAGGTGCTGCCTGTTGCGGTGTCAAAAATAGCTGCGTTCTTATGGCAGCGTGAGCAGGTGCTCCCTGGTCGATTTCACATTGCAGCAGGGCGACACAGTGATCTGCAGCTGACACTCACAGCTTGGAAACCTGCTCAATGATGGAACTGAGTCAAAGTTGGTGCTCCATGCCAAAACTTTCCCCAGCCGGAAAAGGGCTGAGGCGCTGCGAATAAAAGCCATAAATAACCTTGTTCACTCAGAGCAAAGGCTAATTAAAGTTAATTTTACAGATGTTATTGTTGCCCACCTGCTCTAAATATCATATTTAGTGGTTAGGGCCTCTTAATAATGTTACATTATTACAAAAAAAATACTATGTTGCATATAACATTTCGGTAACACATTAGTTTAGGGACCAATTCTCACTATTAACTAGTTGCTTATTAGTAGTACATGTATATTACTAGCATGTTGGCTGTTTACTATTACTTATAAAGCACATATTAATCCCTTAGGTTACACTTTATTTCAATAGTCCACTTTAGACATTCTACTAACTATAAGTAACCTTTTAACTACATGTCAACTAATTCTCATTAATTTGCAACTACTTGTCTACTAACTCTCAGAGTAGACTTAGGTTAGGTTGAGGTTTAGTAGAATAAGTTAACAAATACTTGCAAAATTTCTCATATTCAGTATGTTGTATGTTGTGGACCCATCAAAATAAAGTGTTAGAAGATATTAAGCAGACAGTCTACTAATACTCTAATGACTGCTAGTTGACATGTAGTTGCAAATTTACATACTGTTAGTTGAATGTCTAAAGTGGACTATAGAAATAAAGTGTTACCATGCCTCATTCTGCATGAGAATATTTTGGATCCCTTAATCCACGCCATACCTACATTTAAAAACCACCTTACTAACTAATAATAAGCAGCAAATAAGGAATTTACTGAGGCAAAACAACATAACATAGCATAAAATAAAATAAAATAAAATAAAATAAAATAAAATAAAATAAAATAAAATAAAATAAAATAAAATAAAATAAAATAAAATAAAATAGATCATGGTGTTAGAAGATACATCAGATCCTTGAAACAAATAATTATAGGGCCACAGAACAGCATAGTATAGCATCAACTTACATTGTACATAAAATTGAAAAATTCCTTTTTTATCAAGTTTGCTTTCATGTAGCAGTATTAATCTCGCAACTCTTCAACACCAGCCAATACTCCTACAACATCACTAAACAACGCTCCCTAAAGTGTTGTTTTCTATTACAACAAATTTACCTTTGCAACAAAATCAAAAGAAACACTACGAGGGTGAACATTAATATTTTGGTGTTGTATTTGTTTGTTTTTATCACTGGAGCAAAAAGGATCACTGTAATAACATTTTCTGTGGCCTGTCATTACACCTTTCCTCTCTAGTCTGTGTTCCAAGCTGAAATGTGAAAAGCGTCCGTTGTGTCACCAGACAAACACTTTGATAACTGTTTGCTTGTCCTTGTGTCACAAATGAATCTGTCTGTGTGTAGAATCCTCTGGACCCTGGAGTTGTGCTGAAGAAAAGGCTGAACTCTCTCTCTCAAAGAGATGCTCCTGACAAGTTCTTCAGACCACCACAGCCTGATCTCCATCAGCAAGGCTCCACTGTCCCTGCCAACAACATGCTGATAGGAACTAGTATTATTGACAAGTACTCTCGCATCCTTTTTCCTCTGTCCTTCGGGGCCTTCAACCTGGTCTACTGGATTGTCTATCTTACCAAAGACACTATGGAGTCCAGGTAGGAATCTGCTCTGTTTGTTTGGTAGAGCTTGCTTTTTCATTTTTTTTAAGAATATAAAAAACAGTGTAGGTCAAAAATATAGTTTTTTTTTGTTTGTTTGTTTTTTGACACAAATGGTCTAGCCTTCAAAACTGGCTGTGTACAACTTTTATTAATCAAAGTAAAATTGCAGTGGGTGTTTATCAGAAACACACAGAAACAAGGACTCATTTGGCTGTATTTTGTTTTGTACCGTCACTGAAAGTGAGGTGGAGTGTGTGTCTGTTGCTCTAAGGATCATTGCCAGTCTAGGTGAATGTCATCTCTACCAGCCACTGACTAGAGAAAAGCATTAAGCATGTACTGCATTGAAATGGCTTAAATAGAAAAAGGACAGGAGAATACATTGTTATATTGAGCTCCTCCCCGGTCCAAAAAGAGCATTCAATAAAAACTAAGCTGCAAATAATCTAATTTGTGAGTCTCATTCGAACCACATTCACAAAGGACTGTCCATATTTACACATTGGTAGGGCTTATTGGTTCATAATGGACCCTTTTCTCAGACTGTGATCACATGTCTCTACAGTTCTATTTTAAATATACCAACATTTTTTTAATTATTATTATTACACTATGATATATTTTTATAACACTATACTTTGTATTATATAACTATAATGACATTAAATTATGCAAAACTAGTTAACGCCCAATGTAATCAATCGCTTGATTTTTTTTTCCCGTTTTTTTTTATGCATTATTAGTAGTAGTATTTATTTATTTATTTTTTTACTATTGGAACAATTACTGAGCAACACTATAGAGGTGTATCCAACTATGACAACATACATTTCTGAGAACCGCGGGAAATGTGAAAAGCGTCCATGAGGAGGATAGCTATTAATCGTCACCTCTCATTTCCCATGCAAAGAAAGTGATTACAGAGTCACAGCAGCAATAAATAAATGAATAAATGGTCTATTTATTTCTAAAGGTCAGAAAGAGGTGATGGAAACAGTCCATCTTTTGCTCTTGCTATTACAAACCTTGATTTAGTCTCAGAGTAGGACAGTGTATAATCAAACTGCTGTTATGATACTGTAGTACTGCTGTATAGAGACAGAAAGATGCTACAGTATCATATACTATTGCATGCTTGACTGTTCGGCACAGTTGTGGCAGTCCTTCACAAATCCTCAAACAGTATGAATTAGATGTGTCAATGACTGAATAGAATTAAGAAATGCATTAATGAATTTTTATGATAGGACGTTTATATTTAATAGACATTTAATTCCTGACCAATGCTGAGACTAATTTAGGGTTTCATGGAGCACATTTGTTCCCTGTCATTTTCTTGTTCACCCCCTACTCTCTATTAACCTTCATGAAAATCATATTTTTCTCCTAAAGCCATGATCACTTATCATCTGATAATAGGAGTGCTGTTTCTGAGCAAGATCAGAAATTCAAGAAACGTATTCCTTAAAGTAATAGCTCACCCAAAATTTAAAAATAAATAAATAAATAAGAAGAAATTCTGTAGTGATTAGCTCAACCATGTTATTCTAAAACTGTATGCTGCTATTTTTCCTATGAAACAGGTGAATTTTAAAGAATCTTCATGCAGATGCCTTCCATATGACAGTTCACAGTGAGCACATCGACTTTTAAAAATGCTATAAAAATATCATGCATCTAGTCCATAAGAATCATGGATATATTTCAAGTCTTCTGAAGCCATATGATAGCTTAAAGTTTTTCTTGATTGCTTAAACACATTTCTTGAAACTATGCCTTGTATTCTCAAAACAGTAAACACAAATCCATAACTTCTAACTCAATTCCCCAAACTTCCTATAGTCAGGTCAAAATGAAGCTATCCACTCAAAACAACTCAATCTTGCTGAAAAACCAAACTTTGCTCTCAGATATGACACACAAACAGTCAACAACACACACACTATAATACAATTTTTACACACAGATCAATTCAAAACAATACTACAAAAACCGGTAATAAGTGTTGCTTTTGGTACTCCCCAAGTGTTTTATTCCTCAATTTAATGTACTGTAGAGAACAGTACAATACAGCAAACAACAAAAATAACTATTCTGCCCCAGTATACCTCTTCAACATCACAGGCTACACTGGCCCTGGCCATGCAGCGGGGGTAAAATCCACCACGCACGCCTGATGTCCTTGTGTCATTGTTCACAAACAAGATGCTTAGTCATGTTGTCAATGTAACAGTGCACTCTGTTAGTATTACCTGATGTAAACTATGGCAACAGTTTGGATGGCAGTTACTGTATTGAAATACAGAAGGTTGCACTTCCTATGTATGTCATATATCCTTTCAAAAGTACAAATGTACACATTACTGTATGTTGGATATTGATTGAAGAAGACTGGATATAATTCACAGTTACACTTTCACTAGTGGTCTGACCAAAAAAAAAAACAACAACAAAAAAAAACACATTACAACATCATTGTGAATAGAATAGAAAAAGAAATATGTGCACAAAGTGCACAAAATATGTCCACTATCAGAATTTGTAAGTCTTGTGTTGTCCTCTTTCTATATATGCTTTCCAATTGAAGGTTGATGAGATGTACCTTTGAGCTATTTCAGAGAACTGGTTTGTCATTGGTTGATCTATATTCTCTTCATTACTGAAAGTCAAGATTCACTTGAACAATTCATGGCAAATTTATAAAAAGCCTAATATAAATGTGTAGAAAATATGCTTGACATTTTGACAACTAGATCAACCATTTTGCATTTACCGTAATGATTTATACGATGAACTAATGACTTGAGGTTTTGAGGGGTAAGTCTATAGCACAGAGAACTGTACATTTTGAGCAACATGACATTAGCAACTGATGATGTAGGAAACCACAGACAAATGTACATACAGTAATCAGTTGCTTGAATGTACCAAAGCAATCGCAACTTGTTGAAAAGAATGATAAATGATGTGCACAAGTGACTAGATGATGCGGAAGTTGAACAAGTAGTTTTGAGAATTTAATTTCTGATTCGAGAAATGCACCAAAGCCTCTGAGAAACACTGTAAGCTGACTTTGGCCCTTTATCCATCGAAGGTTCTGATTGGTGGTGATAAATTTAGACTCCTAGTGTTTCCACTTGGGTAATTGTGTGCTAACTGAGCTCAAACTGTGCAGACTTGAGTGAACAATATTGAATGCTAGTGCTTTCTAAATGATCACATGGTGTAGGGATTTGTGTGTAGAGTTTTGCAGTAACAGTTCACTAAATCTGACTCATGTGTCAAAGCAGGGAATAGTGTTTATAGTTCAGCAAAATGGGTGTGCTTTTTGAAAATGGCATTATGGTTTTGAAATTTTAGTTCAAAAGCCTGGTTATAGTGTTTTAGCAATCGAGAAAAACTGTAATGTTAGAAACAGACCAAAATTCTCTCAAAATGCTCTGAATTGTCATTCTGTGTTCGGTTACGGGACACACAAGAACCCATGCTGTTTGGAGCTTCTGCTGTGGTGTTTCTGTGCAGCATTTGTCAAATATTCACACCGACATGAATACGATTTCAGAGTTTAGGCAGAGGGGAAGATTATCATACAATAATGACTTAAATTCCAGTCTGATCCTAAGGCCATGACACAGCAAGCCGAGGGTCAGTCGATGTAAACAAGGCACACACAGAATGATCTTCATCTTCCCTGTGCATTCCAATATGTAAATATTTTCATATTCTAGTCTTATATATACACAGTTCTAGTTTCGATTTCCCTTCTTGAATGACGCGTATAGACGCCTGCCACCTGCTGGTGCAGACAGGTATTTCCAGGTATTTTCTCATGTAGGCACAGAACGTATGTGCTTGTTGGCCGACGGCTGTAGTCTTTTTGGTGTGTTTATACGCAACTTTTAGGCACAGATGCAGGCGACGTTGGGCGACATATCAATCGGCGTTTGTTGCTGCTAGTTCTTTGATGTGGGTTTGGTGTGTCACAGGTTTAAACCTTCCTCGGTTGTTTTCCTCTGTTTTGATTCCGCTGGATTATCTTCTCCTTCTAATAAAGCCTGCAATTAGATCCACCACTTGTGAGGAACTCTAATGTATGTATGGGTTGAAGCAGTTAAGTATTATTATTTTTATTTTTTTTAACTTGAATAAAAACCAGTAAATTTAGATATCAGTAAACACATTTAGGTAAACTCAGTTCAGTTCGATTTATATAGCAATTGATATTTATATGTTTCAAAACAGCTTCACAAAAGTGTGTGATCATAATGATTAGTATAAGGGTAGTATTTAACTAATCTTATTGTATTCATTATTCTACATGAAAAATCGGCAACACTTTAGTTAAGGGACCAATTCTCACTATTATGAACTAAATGTTGCTTATTAACATGCATATTATTACCATATTGGCTGTTTATTAATACATATAAAGCACATATTCTGCATGACCATATTCTAGATCCCTAATCCTACCCAATACCTAAATTTACAACAACTTTAATGAGCAGCAAATTAGGAGTTTATTGAGGCAAAAGTTGTATTTAATGGTTTGTTAATAGCAAGAATTGGACCTTAAAATAAAGTGTGACTGAAAAATCCATTGTAGCTTAAATATCTCAACTGAGTTAATAAATTTAAATGAAAAAGTGTTGCTGAGCTGAAATGTTTTCGACAACTGACTCATTGTTTTCATAATATTCTAGACATAAATAGTGTAATATTAAATAGTCTAATTTTGTCATGTATAAAATGTGAAAGAGTTTTGTTCCAACAAGTTAATTTACATTCAGCTTTTCGTTCACAAACTGAACGTGGGTCAGATTTTGCGTTCATGTCACCTTTCTCTTTTCAAATCCAGAGGATAAAAGGAATGAAAGAAAAAGTCTCAAAGTCTCCATGAAAGCGCTGCCACGGGACAAAGGGAAAATATGAGATATCTTCTCTCTGTCAGTATGTCTGACATCATAGTGGGCACTGCCAGCCTGCCGGTGGCTGTTTAATGAATAGTTCATTCAGGAGCAGATATTAAGGAGGCACATCGGCTGAGTTGGCTGTTGTGTATGCACACATACTGTATGCGGCAGTTTCACAGAAGCTACCTGTGGGTGATATGCTCTTCGCTTTATTGCCCACTGGAGTGCCTGACGCGAGAGGAAGCGCTTTCCTCATAAATCAAAGGCAATAAATGTCAGCGCAGCCCGAAATCCCCCATTTTTCCATCTTCACGTAGGCCTTTGCCATAACTTTGGTGTAATGATCATTCAATTATTACCCATCTATGCTACAGTCTCATCCCAACTCATCACCTATTGAAGCTTGGTCAGGACTTTTTTGGCGTCACTTTTCGACGTGAAGGGTCCTCCGTTGTTTTAAATAGGAAACCCTTAGCGTCAATATGCCTACGCGATACTGGGAATTTTATCGTCATAATTAAATGATATATTGGGCAATAAAATTGCCATTATTGCATATATGTAGGAGTGTGATTGGTCAATGTAAACAATCAAAACAGTTTTATTTATATTACATTATTTACACATTTATGAGCACATAACCCAACCCCTGCCCCTAAACCTACCATCTGTCAATACAACACAAGATATAGCACACTGTGAAAAATTATCGTGATTTTAACGGTAAAAGACTGTAAAAATGTCACAGTAAAAACCGGTTAAATGATTAACAGTAAGTTTTCTTACTATGTACAGTGAATAACTGTAATAGATCTAACCTTTGTTTCCGAGAAAGTAGCCTCAGAATTGACACCCATAGACTGTGGCTGAAACCACACCCTACACCCTCATTCACTAGTCCCTACATTAGTTCACTATATAGTCCACTAGACAGAGTGATTGAGAACATATGAGTGAATAGCGAAAGCATTCATTAGCATTCATCAAATCATCATTTAAAATAAATGAACATTCTGTGAACATTTTCTGAGCATACAAAAATCTTAAAGCCAATAAGCAGAGACAAACACCGATTGCATCGTCTTTATAAAATATAAAACATACTTTTTTGTGTGTTTATGTTTCCATGTTGGGTCCCTGAATTCCGGCTTGTGTTTAAAAAAACAACAACAAAAAACAAACAATGGGAGATTCAAGTTGAGCTTGACAGTTTTTCCATTAAACATAGCCAGAGTTTCATGATATGTTCTTTGTACAGAAAATATTAATTTAAATGGCATTTCTATTGTTGATGATAATGTAACGCAAATGTTCTGCAAATTTTGCTTTACGATAAATTCAAGCAATACCCCTAGTAAATACTCGTGCTGTTGAAGTTAGTAAAGCCTTCGAACATTATAACACATAATGTCATGTTAAAACAGGTCAAACTCAGTGCTGGGTGGATTAATTACAAATTATAGTCTGTTATTGATTCCAAATTACATGACAAAAATTGTAGATAGTAACATAATCCATTACATTACACATTTTAGATATTGTAATCAGACTACTTTTTGATTAATCAGTTACTACTCAGCACTAGTATACACTTTACAATAAGGTTCACAAATGTGCATTATAAAAAACTTTATTATAGATCAAACATGTTAGTAAAGAGCCCACAAACATCAGTAACACACAAGCATTAAATTAAAATTGTATGTCTTGTATTTGCTAAGGAGGGGAGACCAGCAAATGGTTATATAAATATACACTTATCAGCTGCAAGATAAAAACCTTTGACAGGTGAAGTGAATAACATTCATTATATTCTTACAATGGCACCTGTCATTGGGTGGGATAGATTAGACAGCAAGTGAACAGACAGTTCTTGAAATCTCATGTGTCGGAAACAGGACAAAATATGGGAAGAAGGCAGGTCGGTGGAGGCAGTGTTATACTCTGGGCAATGGTCTGCTAAGAATCCTTGAGTCCAGGGATTCATATTGATGTCATTTTGACAAATACCACATACTTAAAGATTGTTGCAGACCATACCCCTTCATGGCAAAGATATTTCCTGATGGCATTGGTCTCTTTCAGCAGGATAATGCACCCTACCACACTGCAAAATAAAATGTTCAGGAATAATTTAAGGGACATGACAAAGACTTCCCTTCGATCTTAATTCAGGGTACTGTTGGATCTTTAATGTTGTGGGCCTATTTTCTGCTGGAGGTCCTGGAAATCTTGTTCAGATACAGTGCTTCATAGATTCTATCACATACCAACATATATAAAAACCTGACTGCTTCTGCTAAACATTTTATAATGTGCCGTGGCTGGATCTTCCGTTAGGACAATGATCCAAAACAATCATCAAAATCAACACAAAAATGCATCACTGAGCACAAAAGGAAGGTTCTGCCATGGCAAATCCAGTCCATCCCCTGGCCTGAACATTATAGAAAATGAGTGGAGTGAACTGAAGAGGAGAAGCACCAACATGCACCTCCGAATTAGAATAATAATCATAATAATGATAATAATTTGTTATATTTATATAGCGCTTTTCTAGGCACTCAAAGCGCTTTACATAGTAAGGGGGTATCTCCTCATCCACCACCAGTGTGCAGCATCCACCTGGATGATGCGACGGCAGCCATAGTGCGCCAGAACGCCCACCACACACCAGCTTATTGGTGGAGAGGAGACAGTGATGAAGCCAATCAGTAGATATGGGGATTGTTAGGAGGCCATGATGGTCAGAGGCCAATGGAAGAATTTGGCCAGCATACCCCTACTCTTTTTCGAAGGACATCCTGGGATTTTTTATGACCATAGAGAGTCAGGACCTCGTTTTAACGTCTCATCCGAAGGACGGTGCTTTTTTACAGCATAGTGTCCCCATCAATACACTGGGGCACTAGGACCCACCCAGACTGCAGGGTGAGCACCCCCTGCTGGCCTCACTAGCACCTCTTCCAGCAGCAACCTAGTTTTCCAAGGAGGTCTCCCATCCAGGTACAGGTTCCAGAATGATCTGGAAAGATTTTGTCTCCGATCTCTTGCCAGGTGTTCTCCAACCTCATCAGGCATTATAGGAGAAGACTTAGAGCTGTCATCCTTGCAAATGGTGGTTGCCAAAAAGTATTGAATAAACATTTATCAGGTCTGTCCATGCTGGTGTCCCTCAGGGTTTGATTTTGAGTCCGTTACTTTTTTGTATTTACACTTACGGATCTATAAATGAACAAGATGAAGATATCAAATAAGACAGGAGAAAATACAATCCCAATTAAACAACATCTTAACATAGATACATCAACACAGAATCAGACAAATGTCTAAGTAAAAAAAAGTGCTATGTATACAAAGGGATAACCAAGAAACAGGTGTGCACAATTCGAAACCTGGAAACATAATAAGTAGCTATGGAAATGAGATCTAGGTGTATGACTTGTAAAGAATGACCACAAATCACAATATTTGTTTGAGGGCAGAATATGTAAGAACATTATCACTCACACCATTGTTCTCCTCTTAAGTCAGTGGAAGTTCACAGATCCCCTCCCTGAATGAGCACCATCACCTGACTTAGCACCGTCATCATTTGGATATAGGGTGTGGGCTTGTTGATTCCACCGTTTATTTAAAACACCTCTGCCCTGATTTTTAGATTTAATTTAAAGAAATACAATTTAAGGAATTGTAGTGTTTAATTGCTCTGTTCATGTTTCACTCGTAACACAATAGTATAAATGGGGGAAAAAATAGAAGATTGGCCTCTAGACATGAGCTGTGAGAAACTGGTTTGTCAGGTAGCCATTTTCATTTTCACAGAAATCTAGTGTCTAAGAGCTGAGAAATTCATCAGATTTCTCAGCAGCTTTCTTATCCTCTAGGACAGTCTTGCTGCATCAATACAGGAACTAAATCATATTTTATCTTCAGGAGAGGATCAATCTATCTATCTATCTAGTATCTGAGGATTCTCCCATTGTCACTTTGCTATAACTGCAAAATCCAGGCCTGCTGCAAATAGAGTCTATATCCAAAACCTGTCAACACAAATAAGCAAATATATGGCTGTATTCGGAACATAAATAAGAAACTTTTCAGCCATATACTGGATACGCCTTTTGCTTTGTTGATGAACTCTAGACAGTGTGATGTAAAATCAATGTTATGTAGAAAATAAAAGCTGCTATTCAGTTACATTTGCTAATCGTTGTCAACACAGTCGTTTTCAAGCCATATCATATGTGAAATGTGGTTAAAAAACGTGTTTTAAACTGTTAACCTGTTATCTGAGTTAAAATGTTATGTTTATGCATCTGTGATGTGTTAACACAGATAGTCTTATTTGTTAACCCATAGCTTCGTAGATGTGAATCTTTTTATTTACAATTGGTGCTTGAAGTCCCTGCCACTTGCCCTTTTTTGCTTATTTTCTTCTTTCTCTCTCTCTCTTGTTCAGGGAAGTGTGAGCCCTGTTAGGAAATCACAGAGAAAGGGGGTTGAAGACATGGCCATCTAATAAACTGGCGAATGGATGGATGGATGGATGGATTGATGAGAGACACATTCAGGGTCTGCTGCTGAAGATGTAACTGTGATTGTGCTGAGAGGGGACAATGTTGACTCTTCTTCACCTTTGCCCCTTCCCTCTCGTTCAGCCCGACAGCATGTATTGACCTCTCATCGCTCTCTGGCATGAAACTCTCAGACTGCAGAATGATTTTCCTCCTCCCTAAAGAGAGTCAACGTGCAATGGCACTTGTGGCACTCTTGTTTTGACACTTCCACACAATTACACACTCAACATCCTCCCTTCACACAACCATCACAAAAAAAAGCACTCTGCAGACACTTACAATGCAGGTAAAACTTTCCGGCAAATGCAAGCCTTACAGCAGCCATAGGGGCTTTCGCACTGTAGGAACCTTTTCAAAGTTCCTATTGATGGAAGTAGTGTTGTTAAAAGTACCGACCATGATACCATTTGGTACTGAAATTGTAAAAACGTCCATTTACTGCTAAGATTTGAGCGCTGTTTCAGAATCTGCTCAACAGTGCTCAAATCTTAGCGGGAAATTTATGTTTTTAAAATCTCAGTACCAAATGGTATCGCAGGCCGTACTTTTGACAACAGTAGGTGGAAGTTCCCGCTTGTTGGCGTGTTCGCACCGCAGGAACTAGGAACATATACGAACTGCATTTGGAGGAACTAAATTAGCTCCTACTTTAGAGTACAGTCTAAAACAGTTCTATAGGAGCTATCAGCAACGTAAATGTACGCTGGTTGGCCAAACGCATACAAGACACCGGCTATCTGGCATTTTTAAAAAGCCATGTAAAAATATTTACTCTACGAACATGTAAAACAGCAATAACGACATTTACCTTTTGTCTGCAGCGTTGTGTTCTTTTCTCATTCTCAATGATATATAACACAGCAAGTTGTCATAGGAGATTTAATCATAAGTAAATAAAGCATAAGTTGTGTTTTTACATTCCGTCTCCGTTATATAGAAACCCATGACACACAACAAAAACAAGCTCCGATCACGGCGTCCTCCATTCACCGGTTGTTGATGTTTGTAAATGCAGTGCATGAAGATGTCGCAGTTGGCCGCTTCAAAGTTCCCGCTGCTGCTGCGAATGCAACCAGGAAAACGGCCCGAGGGGGAAATTGGTTCTCTAAGAACTATCATGCTGGCTAGTTCCTAGAGCTGCATGGTGCGAAAGCCCCTCATGTTACTTTAACCCTGAAAAGAAGCACCAAGCAATGCAAAACTCAATTAAGGCCACTCTTTGCTATAACAGCTTGAGTTGATCATACAGATGATCATGAAGGCTGTCATACAGGTGTTGTGGGACAGTGTAACATTCTACAAGAATGTTTTTTTTGTATCTGTTGGTTAAGAACTCACTGACAATTGTTTGAATTGATGCATTATTATCAATGAAACATAATGAAGGATGCATTTTTTTAATTATAATTATTATTTTTCATGGGTTACACCTGGTCTTGTAAATGGCTCATATTCTTTGGCCCTTTTGACTCTGCAGACAATCATTAAAAATAATGTTTGGCCAAACCATTACAGATCCGCCAGTGTGCTGAGACATGCATGATGGTTATGAGGTACACAATGGATTTTAGTTTCCAATATGGTACAATTTAGCAACTACTCGGGCAGGTGTCCATTTTGTCCATCCGTGCAGGGGAACTTTCATTTGCACTATATTTTAAAATACGTCCACTTAGTGTAAAATTTACTTACACAACAAAGTACTGAATAAAATAAGGTGACTACAATTTTAGGTTTAGTTAACAGTTAATACCTAGTTATTACAAAGTTATTACCAGGGCTTGACATTAACACCCGCCAAATGCAGGTGGATTTCAGCTGTGCCAGGTAACACGGTCACTATTACTAGAATTTTAAATTTTGAATTTTAAATACAGTAACAGAGCTCGGCATTAATGCTTGTCCTGGACAAGTGGATTTTTTGAAGGGGCAAGTAAAAAATAATTTTACTTGTCAGACCAGACAAGAAACGTGATTAAAAAATCTAATTAGGGAATCACCAAAATTTCAGTGTGAATGATTTCTGATTACATTTGGTGCAAACGGCAATTCATAGTGGATAATGTACTGACAGGGACAAGGTCGTGCAAAGCTGTGTGTGAAAGAATATCATGAAGAAATCAAAACAAATGAACACAACTGCACACAGAAGAAACATACTGCAGTACAAATGTAGTTTTTTATATTTATAAGATATTATATAGACTAGTTAAGCAATATGACACGACCAAAAGAGTGCAGTTTACCCTGAAAACAAGTATGACTGCAAATTTGACATTGACTGCAAAAGTTCAAACAAGTAGTTGATATTAGGTGACTTACATTTTAGACACAGTCAATGCTGACTGTTAGTGCTCGATTTAACGAAAATAGTTCCAAATATCACAGCATTAGTCGCGCATGTCTGAGCAAAACGTGCGGTGTTTCATTAGCCAAATGATTCAGTGTATCGAACGAATCAATGATTCAGTAACCCATTCATAAAGACAGGCACTTGAATGAATCAGCAGTCTGACGAATCGTTTGAATGAATGACTCAATGACTCACTTGATAAGACAGTCACTTGCTGCCACCTACTGGCGGTTTACTTTCATATTTTAAAGTATTTCATATTAGTTTATTAAAAAAATAAAACTTTTAATTTAAAAAAGTAATTTAATACATAACATTACTTATGCAGTTGTTATTGTCATGAATCTGGTCTATGAACTTCTGTTAACTCGCCACCAGAGGTCACTCGCTCACCACATGGACTCTTGCACCACACTAACTGTTGCACGCCACCTCAGACTACAATTCCCATCATCCATTGCACTGACGACACACAGCTGATTGCACTTATCACACAGCTGATTGCACTGATCACACACCCTACATAAACCTTGGACTTCCTCTTCCTCTCTGCTGAGTATTGTATTGCGTTTATCACTGCCATGGAATCCTTAAATTAAATTGTGTTCCCTGCCTCGGTCCTTGAGGCCACATATGTTTGCTTGTCTCTTGTGCCTCAGTTTCCCCTAGGTCCCAGTCTTTGCCAGGGGTCTCTGCTCTGCCGTGGTGGTCTTCAGTTTGGCTCTGGTGGTCTTCTGCTCCGGTCTGGAGGTCTTCTGCCCTGTCTGCTCCGCACTGGTGGGCTTCTGCTCTCTCTGCTCCACCGTGGAGGTCGGCTGTCTGGCTCTGGTGGTCATCTGCTCCACCGTGGTGGTCTTCTGCTTCGTCTGCTCAGGTCTGGTGGTCATCTGCTCTGCCGTGGTGGTCTTCTGCTCCGGTCTGGTGTTCTTCTGCTCCGCCTGCTCTGCCGTGGAGATATTCTGCTCTGCCCTGGTGGGCTCCAGTCCCCGGCTACTCCACTTCCACGTGTACCTGGCCCTCCGTCCCTCCCCCTGTTCCGCCTCCGCTCCACCGCCCTCCTGGATTGTATAGGAGCGTCTGGAAGCCGTCTTTCTAGTGCTTTGATTCTTGCCCGTGTTTCCTGGATTTACCCTTTGCCTTGCCGTTTGGACTCTGTTTGCACCTCTCTTGGACTACTGCTCATATACCTGGATTATCTCTCTGCCTTGCCCTGTTGGATATTGTTCGCCGATCGTTGACTCTCGCTAGCCCTAGGATTGTTCTGTGTCTTGCCCGTACCATACTTGTTTGCCGTTGTTTGACCCTGCCTGTTTTTTGACTGTTTATTAAAAAAAGCTTGCACATGGATCCGCACGTCTCACGTCTCGTTCGCCCCGTTACAGTTATTTTGCAGTGTAAATGCATACATGGCATTCATGGCCTGCTACATTTGAGCTTCGTTACATTTGTCTGTGTAAAAATGCTTCTAAATGCCACTTCAGCTGCTTCACTTTATTCTGCAGTGGAAAGATCTCTTTTCTTAAATTGTAAAATGTAACTATTTGATTTGAAAGATTATGCATACATTTAATAAGGTTAGTAAAAGGACTGCCTTTTCTATAGGCCCAAATGACCTGGAAATCAATTTAAGTAAATTTTAATATGCAGTCGTGAACTTTAAAGGGGTCATATGAAGCGATTTCAAGTTTTCCTTTCTCTTTGGAGTGTTACAAGCTGTTCATGTATAGATAAGATCCCTGAAGTTGCAAAGACTAAAGTCTCAAAACCAAAGAGATATTCTTTATCAAATGTAAGACTCGAACTCGCCCCCCCTAAAACGGCTCATTCAAACACGCTCCACATATCTACGTCATGGTGTGGGGAGATTTTCATAACACCACCCAAATGTATACGCAAAGAAAGAGGGGTGATATTTATTCTCGCTGTAGTATTGTTGCTGCCGCCGGACCCATGTCGTGGAGACGCTGTGTTTCGTTGTGAAAGGGAAACTACTTTGTTTGGTCTTCCAAAAGAGTACACAACTAGAAATCAGTGGTTAAGTTGTATTTACAACACTGTTCCAGAACAGTTCAACCCAAATATTAGTGTGTGCAGCGCATTTTACACAGGACTATTTCCTGAACCGGGGAGAGTAGCCTACAATGCTGGCTTGCACAAAGGCTGTTTCTATAAAGTGGGGAAATTCCAACTTTACAAGAACAGTCTGGCGCTTCTGACTCACAGCCTGTAAGTATGTTTCTGCCACTGACTATTCAAACGCGAGTTTTTAGCAGTGTAGAGCAGTACTTGTTTTTTGTCGTTTCTCCGATCACAAATGCAGACATGGTAATGTTTACGTGGCGCGATGCAACGCGACGCATAAGAAGACAGACTGTTGCCACTGGAGGCAACAGATGCTTCGTTTGTAATGGGTTTTATTGTTTTAGTCTCGTCGGCGTTAGGAAACGGCATCACAATACGGTGAGGGGGCATAACATTTCTGTCACACGCTTGAGGTATTCGGCCAATCACAACTTTTTTGAACTTTAAACCACATAAACACATTGCATTACACCAAATGCAGAAAATATTGTTCTTTTTAGCAACGTCATATGACCCCTTTAATCATATAAAATGTAATTTCCCAGCAACAAAATTATGGCTGGTGAAAATGCTGAGTGGCTGATAATTATGGAAAACCACTAGCCACAGTGGCTGGTGAGCAAAACAGTTAATGTCAACCCTGGTTATTACAATCAATATAATAATTGGGTCACATTTTATTTTAAGGTGTCTTTGTTACAGTGTAATTGTATAGTTAACTGAGGAATATTAATTAACTACATGTGCTTACTATATGGATAGGATTAGGGTTTGACTTAGGGTTACTTGCATGTAATTATGCATTATTTATTGTTATTATAATAGTATGTGTATGCATAACAAGACTGTAAAATAAAGTGCTGGGTTTTCCTCTTGGCACATTGAATAAATTTGCACCTGCAATTTCTTTAGCCTTTTTTACGGCTATCTCAATTGTTTACAAATCCTGCTAATTGAAAGTCAACCAAATGTGACTTATCTTTGCACGCAGACATTTATAGTTGGTGTTTATTTTCAGAATTAAGATGCTTTATTTATTGTGGCGTTTCCATTATTTGGTCCACTTCCTCTAGACAACTGCAAACAGCTCTAGTCTTTCCAGACACTCGAGTCCACCTGGGGCAAAGAATGTGTGCTATCTTCAGACAGTAGCTGTTTTCTTGAATCATTTTGTCCTGCTCTTTTCGCTTCATTGAACTGATGGGGTTCTTTCAGGAGAGAGTTATTTTAGAACTCTCTCCCGTTTTGGACAAAGGCAGCCCTCCTGAGGAAAACCATGAGTATGTACAGTATGCATTGACATATTTACACACAGACACACTCTTACTCCTACAGATATGCCCTTTTCAAGAGTGCATCAGCAGATTCAGTGCTTTTTGCCATTGATAAATTGTTCTTCTTATATAAGGTGCTATTGTAATTGAAGATGATTTATTTGTTGGGCTCCATCAAAGCATATTATAAAATATATATTTAAATACTTTGCCATCCAAGCCTCCTTTGGCAGAAACCTTCCTGGCAACAGTCCACCTGCTGTGAAACGAGTTAATTTATTTATGTTGTTTTTAGACTCTCATCATCTCATCTTTTATTGTTATATTTATAAATGGGCTTGAAATTATGTTCAGTTCTCAGCTTATTATCAGGTATATTGACTGCCTTCTTTGCGTTTTAATACTCAAGTACATTATCACTTAATAATAAACTTCTTATTAAAAGCCAACTAATCCAGTTCACAAACAGTTATGATAATTCCAGTTTAGACAAGTCAATGCAAAAAATATGGAGTCTCATCATCTGGGGGTAACTGGATCCTGTGACGATGGGGATCCACCCATGAAAACTGTCCCTGGCCAAATGCATGTAATTTAATATGCTGTACGTACATGTGTAACTATGAGTTATTTATATTCTGCATAAGAATACTGTTTGAGTGTTTTGTTTTCTGGACTGCATGGCCTCTCATGCACACATACTGTACAACTGACAGGTTCTCTGACCTGCTAATCTTTGACATTATGCAGAGTTTCACCAGAAAAGTGTGTGTGTGTGTGTGTGTGTGTGTGTGTGTGAGAAAGAGAGAGAGAGTATAAGAGAGAGAGAGAGAGATAAATTTCTAAAAACAATCATTGCTGAGCTTTGAGCCTGTCACCATAAAGCAAAAGCAGAGATGAGATAACATGTTAAAAGCACAATATTATATATACACTAACATCTCCATAACATATAATGACACTAATGCCTCCATGTGATGTTTGAATTTTATGTCAGTTATTATTGTTTTTTATCCCCTTTTGTGCCAAGAGTTTATTTTAACCTCAGGGTTTCTTTTGTCATTTAATATATATTTTTAAATTGTTTCTCCTTTTCTGAGTGTCATTGTAAAATTTTATTTCATTTTTTATTTTTTTATTTTTTTTGGGGGGGGGGGGGGGGGGGGTCACAATAAAATCCATTTTAGTATGTCGATGTAATATGTTGTCAAATAAAGCCTTTTTGGTATTCATACAAAGCATGTCGACTGTTCTTGTATATGCTGCTGCAGTGTCTAAAGATTTCATTTATTTTACCATGAAATATATATATTTTTTTTGTAATGTTTGTTATTCCAATATTAATATACGTTTTTTCAGGAATTTACTTGCAATGAGATTAAATTAAGCAATTTAAAGATTAAAAATCTACTACTACTACAAAAAAGCAAAAAAACGAAGTTCTCTTCAGAAATACTGTTACAATTTATGATTGTGCCTTTCTGTTTAAGTCCATTTAATTAGGATGGAAATGGTGATATTAATTGCTGACGGAATAATTTTCTCTGGTCTAAAATCAATTCAAATACCGAAACAGAAATGATTATATCTAACATGTCCATGGACAGAAATGATCACCCTTTTTAAGCACATTTTGCCAATTTTAGCTTTAATATTGTATTCCTTGGGATATATACAGTATATATAATTTTTTTTTTTTAAGTTTATATGCACATTCACAACTATGCAGACATTATGTGCATTTTCTGAAAGTTCTCTGATTATCATTGGGGTTGTGTCTCAGAATGAATGACTTATGTACTGACATGGAGTAAGAAGATATTGGTCTGGGCAGTTCTCTCTGTCTCTCTTACAGCCAAATGGCATGAGATTATGCTCATAAACATCAACCATCCAATTACAGCTCCACACACAGCCCACACTGGATTTCAAGACTTGTCTGTATGGATAAACAGCACAAGTGTGCGAGTGCATCCAGTCCCTCCACCCTCCCGATGCCCAAATGCTCAAGGTTGCCCTTTCTAGTCAAAAAGGGTAGAGTGCCACCTATTGGTACACAGTTTGTAACCTGCCCTGTGCACTTACTCCTCCCTTCCATCTCCACCTGTCTACATGCTGGAATATATGCTCACAAGCAGGCACACAACTAACTTTTGTACCATGCTCAGATTGGGCTAGAGAGCAGTGTATTTGGTTGAAGAGCTGCAGAAGGCATCATGGTTTGATTCAGAAGCTTTTGCGTGTAAACCACTACATTATCATTAAAAACAGAACATTGTTGTCTGTTTTTCAAGAACCCCTATTGTGGCTTTCGTAATCAACCTAATCAACAGTCAGCTACCACATCAATTTATGACTCCTCGCATATGTTTTATAATTTAGGGATTTAGCCTTTTCTCTTCTTCTTCTTGTGATGACAACCAGGATATTTTTTTTCTTCTTTTTTCAAAACCATGCCAAAATTAGCTCATCCCTGCTCCAACAGCAGACTGTCACATGACATGTGATTCACTCTGCTTTCTGACGTCGCAAAAGCAGAGAAAGAGACTGGAGGGAGAAAGAGAGAGAGAGACAGGGGTGAATAAATAGAAAATCAAACATGCAGAATCACGTCAGACTCTTGTGCCTCAAATGCCAAGCTGTCATTCAATAAACATGTCAGTGGAATCCAGCTCAGTCCAGATCCATACTAGACTACAGCTAAACCTGTTCATCCATTAGCCTCCAACAATCTGCCACTGGTCAGTCACATTTTGCAAGCATGTGTGGGTATTCCTGTGGACATATGTGTATCCATGGGAAATTATAGACAAGTGCATTGAAATATTACGTTTTACTTTTACTTTTAGTAATTTAGCAGATGCTTTTATCCAAAGCGACTTACAAATAAGAAAAATAAAAGTCAAAACTCTGTAAATACTATATACACACATTTAAGAAAATAAAGAAATTAAATAAAATTGACAAATGCATACGACATTTCAATAGTAAACATTTAAATTAAAACTATGCCAGGCTATATGCACCTCAAAGGGGTATTTAGTCACATTCCAGAAGTACTTTGAAATATTTCCATCAACAATATATTGTTGTTGATGAAACTGCAAGTCTTTGTTGCCTGTAAGACTGTAACATCTCAGGTGTATCATTAAAGAGAGATTTGTTTTTCAGTTTGTTTTTCATCCAAAGTATCAGCTGTAGGCTACATGATTATAGTAATGGCCCCTTCAATAATATTAATGTTCATTTTAAATGAAATCCATTATAATGTGATGTAAAAGGAACATGTTTCTAGTTTGTTTTGATTAAAGGGGGACTCACTGCCATCAGTGTACAAACGGTCAGGAATCACCCAACTAGACAAATCTAGGACAGTCTTATGAAAATATTTGACTGTTAAAGGCTTCTCATTTGATGTGCCATTATGCATATTGATTTTGAGGATGATATGCAGAATCAATTCAATATATGGTTAAGCCAAACTGTGGCCATGCATCAACACTGTGAATGTTCATGGATAAAATTATTTCCAATCTGCCTTAAGCTTCTTATGACAATCTTCCATTTCTATACATCAAAGGAGTAACACACAATCTGATCCCGAGCTGTGAGCAGCCTCATGTGTCCTGCTGACCTATATTGAAGACACGCATGACTGAGCTGTCATAATCTGCACCATATAAATGTTCATATAATGGCCATCCATCCATCCACACGTTTTCATAAACTGCTTTATCCCAGCTTCTCGGGCCACAGGCGGAAGATATCTTGAAAGGAGGGCCAGTTGTCCATACACTGTAAATGTGATTTATTTTATTTATTTATTTATTTTTAAATGAGAAAACTTGTATTATCTGTAAGTGGAACTGGGCGAAAACAGAGAAAAAAAAAACTGGAAAAAAATCTGTAAATGATGACACAATTTTCATTTATTTTTATTCCATTAAAAAACAGGCCTCCCCTGTAGTTAAAAAAATAATAATAATAATTGCCTAGGCTAGCAATATAGTACTGCAAATAATGCTTGTGGTCATGATTATTATTTCTTCTTCTTATTATTAATGTATTTATTTATTTTTTATGTCATTTTAGTTTATTTTATTATTTTCCCCCTAAATTAGTACATGCAGTTGCCTTTTTATATATAAATTACTGCTTTCTAATGTAAAGTAACTACCCACCCCTATGTCTTTACATTCTCATTTGACTCATTCTAGATGGAAACCCATGTTCTAGTTCAAATCCTCTTGAGTTCCAGCTAAAAATATTACTAAGATCACTTAAAAATGACCTTGTTTGATTTGCGTTCTCATTTTAGCTTCACTGTTGCAGAGGAATCTATCTATCTATCTATCTGTCTGTCTGTCTGTCTGTCTGTCTGTCTGTCTGTCCGTCCGTCCGTCCGTCCGTCCGTCCGTCCGTCTGTGTCTTTCTGTCTATCTGTCTATCTGTCTGTATGTCTGTCTGTCTGTATGTCTGTCTGTCTGTCTGTCTCTCTGATTTCAATTGTGGCACATAGACATCAACATGCTAATATAAGGTATGTACAAAAGTATAACACCCTCACATTTACATTTATTAATTCAGCTGACGCTTTTATCAAAAGCGATTTGGATTTGGACAAATCATCCAAATGAGGACAATGGAAGCAATCAAAATCAACAAAAGAGCAATGAAATGCAAGTGATATATATATATATATATATATATATATATATATATATATGGTAATACTTTAGAATAGGGAACACTTATTCACTATTAACTACGACGTTTCCCTCAATAAATTTCTAATTTGCTGCTTATTAATGGTTAGTAAGGTAGTTGTTAAGTTTAGGTATTGGGTAGGATTAGGGAGGTAGAATAAGGTCATGTAGAATAAGATATCAATATGTGCTTAATTAGTACTAATAAATGGTTAATATTGTAGTAATATGCATGCTAATAAGCAATTAAAAGACCCTAAAATAAAGTGTTACCATATATATATATATATATATATATACACTCACCTAAAGGATTATTAAGAACACCTGTTCAATTTCTCATTAATGCAATTATCTAATCAACCAATCACATGGCAGTTGCTTCAATGCATTTAGGGGTGTGGTCCTGGTCAAGACAATCTCCTGAACTCCAAACTGAATGTCAGAATGGGAAAGAAAGGTGATTTAAGCAATTTTGAGCGTGGCATGGTTGTTGGTGCCAGACGGACCGGTCTGAGTATTTCGCAATCTGCTCAGTTACTGGGATTTTCACGCACAACCATTTCTAGGGTTTACAAAGAATGGTGTGAAAAGGGAAAAACATCCAGTATGCGGCAGTCCTGTGGGCGAAAATGCCTTGTTGATGCTAGAGGTCAGAGGAGAATGGGCCGACTGATTCAAGCTGATAGAAGAGCAACTTTGACTGAAATAACCACTCGTTACAACCGAGGTATGCAGCAAAGCATTTGTGAAGCCACAACACGCACAACCTTGAGGCGGATGGGCTACAACAGCAGAAGACCCCACCGGGTCCCACTCATCTCCACTACAAATAGGAAAAAGAGGCTACAATTTGCACGAGCTCACCAAAATTGGACGGTTGAAGACTGGAAAAATGTTGCCTGGTCTGATGAGTCTCGATTTCTGTTGAGACATTCAGATGGTAGAGTCAGAATTTGGCGTAAACAGAATGAGAACATGGATCCATCATGCCTTGTTACCACTGTGCAGGCTGGTGGTGGTGGTGTAATGGTGTGGGGGATGTTTTCTTGGCACACTTTAGGCCCCTTAGTGCCAATTGGGCATCGTTTAAATGCCACGGCCTACCTGAGCATTGTTTCTGACCATGTCCATCCCTTTATGACCACCATGTACCCATCCTCTGATGGCTACTTCCAGCAGGATAATGCACCATGTCACAAAGCTCGAATCATTTCAAATTGGTTTCTTGAACATGACAATGAGTTCACTGTACTAAAATGGCCCCCACAGTCACCAGGTCTCAACCCAATAGAGCATCTTTGGGATGTGGTGGAACGGGAGCTTCGTGCCCTGGATGTGCATCCCACAAATCTCCATCAACTGCAAGATGCTATCCTATCAATATGGGCCAACATTTCTAAAGAATGCTTTCAGCACCTTGTTGAATCAATGCCACGTAGAATTAAGGCAGTTCTGAAGGCGAAAGGGGGTCAAACACAGTATTAGTATGGTGTTCCTAATAATCCTTTAGGTGAGTGTATATACATATACTGAGCAGTAACTGAGCAGATTGTGAAATACTCAGACCGGCCCGTCTGGCACCAACAACCATGCCACGCTCAAAATTGCTTAAATCACCTTTCTTTCCCATTCTGACATTCAGTTTGGAGTTCAGGAGATTGTCTTGACCAGGACCACACCCCTAAATGCATTGAAGCAACTGCCATGTGATTGGTTGATTAGATAATTGCATTAATGAGAAATTGAGCAGGTGTTCCTAATAATCCTTTAGGTGAGTGTATATATTAGCAAGAAATTAACATGACCTGAATTCAGTTCAGGAACTTCAATGTGTCAGTACATGATGCGATGGGAGCTCCCTACAAAATCAAGTCAGTTCACTGGCAGATGATGCAGTGCACTGTGTGTGACACAGCCGTGTCTATATAAGTGAAAGTATGGCATCATCCATTCAATTTTCTGTCTTCGGGGTCGTGCATACTACAGCCTGCTGTGCAAGCTGTGAAAGGGTATTTATTCACAAACTCATAAAAGATTGGTTTATACTTGCACACTTTCTCCAGTGAATTGATCGGTTGACTCCCTGCTTGTGAGATGGTGGGCTTGTGTTGTGATGTTCTCAGCTGATCATCATGTCCACGCTGTGAGCGTTTGAATATGTGGATATTTCACTCCACTGTGGCGTTTTTCAATCCCAAACCCAGTCTGAGATTATGGAAGCTCACTTGTGCCTCAAATCCTCAAATGTATGGGCCATTACATACATCCACGACTGGGGAAGTCATGGCCTAATGGTTAGAGAGTCGGACTCGTAATCCAAAGGTTGCGGGTTCGAGTCTCGGGCCGGCAGGGATTGTAGGTGGGGGGAGTGAATGTCCAGCGCTCTCTCCACCCTCAATACCACGACTGAGGTGCCCTTGAGCAAGGCACCGAACCCCCAACTGCTCCCCGGGCGCCGCAGCATAAATGGCTGCCCACTGCTCCAGGTGTGTGTTCACGGTGTGTGTGTGTGTTCACTGCTGTGTGTGTGCACGTTGGATGGGTTAAATGCAGAGCACGAATTCCGAGTATGGGTCACCATACTTGGCAGTATGTCACTTCACTCACTTCACTTCACTTATTACTTCCCTCTACGGCTTTGAGGATGACAAAAAAAGAATAGATCTGAGCTCATGTCCGTCCATCTGAGAGGTCTTGTCTTTAGACCTCAACAACACATACTTTCACATACAAATAACCCCTTGTAACAGACTTTTCTGAGGCTTGCCTGCTTTGAGGGCTATGTCTATTGGTTAAAGGTCCTGCTGTCTGATCTGTCACTGTCTCCACGCACTTCCACCAAGTCCATTGATTCTGCACTGGCTCTGCTGAAGGCAAGTGGTGTACTCAGCTGAAAAAAAAAGAGAGAGATTAAGCTGGTTTCTACTTGTCAGATTTTCTTCTTAGGAACGAAACCATGGATGCTTCATTGATTATGGTAGTCCATCACTACCCCAAAGTTGGTATTGTTAGCCAACTATGGTCACAAGTTCCAACTTGTTACCAATATAGTTCAATGATTCTGTTTCCAGAAACCATACTTTAATCAAACACTCACAAACAGCATCGCAGACGTACGCAGTTCGAACTTCAGCTCTTGACCTGCGGTAAAAATAATAGCGTCTTGTTACTAAGACATGTGGACTTAAATAAACTATGCTTTTGAGCACAATAACCAAGCTAGGTGGCAGTCGTGGCCTAATGGATAGAGAGTTGGACTTGTAACCTGAAGGTTGTGGGTTCGAGTCTCAGGTCCGGCAGGGATTGTAGGTGGGGGAGTGAATAACCAACACTCTCTCCATCCTCAATACCACGACTGAGGTGAGACTCTTGAGCAAAGCACCGAACCCCCAATTGCTCCCCGGGAGCCGCAGCATTGGCTGCCCACTGCTCCAGGTGTATGTTCACTACTGAGTGTACACTTGGATGGGTTAAATGCAGAGCACAAATTCTGAGTATGGGTCACCATACTTGGCCACACACCACTTCCCTTTCCTTCCTTCCTAACATGCAGTATATTCTATATATTCCATTCCATTCAAATATATATCCATTTCAATCAATATATTTTAGTGTGGCCTCAGTAAACGCCATTTTTGTGGAGTGCACATGTGCATAAATGCGTGAGGGAAACCTGGAGTATGATGTAAGATGGAACCCGTGATTAATCAAACATCAAATAAAATGAAAAAAAAAAATAATGAAGTAGTCATTGATTGCCCTGTATGTTACTGTAGCATCTTGGAAATCCCGAATCAATTAATTAGAAGAAGTTATGGTAACACTTTATACAGTTTTTCTCAGATCAGAAATTAAAATTTTCAAAACTAGTTGTTCAACTTCCACATCATCTAGTCACTTTTGTACATCATAAAAGCAGTTTCTCATTATTTTGACAAGTTGTGATTGCTTTGGTACATTCATGCAACTGAGTATGTACATTTGTTTACGGTTTCCTACATTATCAGTTGCTAGTATCATGTTGCTCAAAATGTATTATATAGTTCTCTGTGCAGTAGTCTTACCCCTCAAAACATCTAGTCATTAGTTAATCGTATAAGTCATTAAATGCAAAATGGTTGATCTAGTTGTCATAAACTGTCAAGCATATTTTCTACACATCTCTATTAGACTTTTTGTAAATTTGCCATGAATTGTCACTACTGAAGAGAATATTGATCAACCAATTATAAACTGGCGACCAGATGAAGTTGTCCATACAGGACTTGCTATGGCAGGTGATCTTGAGGCATCCTGATAACAAGCCCAAGCCAGCGCGATTGTCGTTAATTAAATGTGGCCTCCATGCTCTTGCAGTTTGTCCTAGAAAGTACTTGAGAATGGGGTACATGATCATACCTTGCGATCCCAGGGATTTCACTGCAGGCATATTATATGAAAGCATTATTTGGAGTTTGCCAAAGGCTTCATAGGCCATAGGTGTTATCTGATTGTGGATTTTATGAATGGTATTGCAGTCTTATGACAGGATGTTTTTAATAAAAAGTATTAATACAAGAGATTGATTTTCTAGTGGATAGGAGACTGGACCACCATTGGCATACCATTCCAGTATTAGTGAAGTTGACTGACAGGCCTAGTTTGTTGCAGGCCTTCACAGCCTTAGGACCTGCACTGCTGAGACCTTAGCGATGCAGCTGTGTTACTTTCTGAAGGGTTCATTCCTATGCCCTAATTGCTTCAAAGAGTTCAACCTCAAAGGAGAGATCTTTGAAGGAATGAGGGGTGTAGGGGACCAAAATCAGTTCCTTGGAATGCACTTCTGCACCATCTTGCCAAACTTATTAAGGAGGTGCCATCTTTGCACAATTAAACCAGTGCAAAAGAATAATGGGAGTGAAGTGTGCATCAGTTGTACCCTTCAAAATCCTTCATGCTAGCTTTGAGCACTTCAGTTTGTAGTGACCCTGTTTATTCTCAATCTGAAGTGCCCTTTGGAGGCAGATTTATCCAGTTTGGAATGCAGCAGTCACCTTTGGAGGCTGTAGTGTATGTGGCCTGGGTTGCCTGACAATTGTGTGAACAGTTTAGATGTTCATACTAAGAGTTTTGAGAATGTGCACCTTGTGATAGTAAATAGTACCATTAACAGAAGCTGAGCAGGAATTCCAGTGCAACGCTCTTAATGGATGAACAATGTGATGTGTCAACAATCATGTATGCCAATACTTATTTTTGAAAACTGATAGTGATCATTCCCTTGCCATGTTTGTCTTTTTCTGTAATTAATAACGTTTTGTGACAGTCTCTCATTTAACGATGCAGTCCATCTAGTCAGCCTGGCCGTGATGAAAAGCACTGCACGTTGCACTGGCCATGGTAGATTAGTGCTTGGGGCCGGTGTTCACACAGAACAAATTGCAGTGCACTAAATGAACAATGAACACTTCAGCATCTGGACCCAGCCGCTTCGGTCACTATGTTCCCTCTCTTCTGGTCGCCCGGCTTCTCAATAGACCCTAAGGACCAGATTTACTAACAGTTTGCACAAACCCTCTTTTGGCTTTACTGAAGACATGCAGTGAAACATTGTCTATGGAAAGGCATGGATACAGTCTTTGTTGCAGCTTTGAAGAGTATTTAAATGAATAGCACTATGCGATTTACTAAGGTTTGCAGTTGTCAATTTACTGGTATTTGCACCATTATTTACCACCCAAAAAGGCATGTTTAACCCATTTTGTACTTGACATGGCCAAAATTGTTGCTGCCAGGAGGAGACACAACAGAGAACAAAGCATGCGTAGTAGAAGGGAGAGAATGTTTTCCTCTCGTATTAAATTATTTGGAATGCCAGAGGAAGGCATTATCCGAACATATCCTTATGGTAGATTGCAGTGATCATTATAGAATGAGTTGTTGCATCTGTGTTTTTTAACTTGCACATTGTCAGTACATCACCTACAGATCTATCCACTTTCCCGTTGGCGCTTTTCTGAAATTGTGCTTTTGTGCTAATTTGCCCTGTTTAGTAAATCTGGACTTAACTCTGTTAAAACCTGACATAATATTTCATCATTCTATCAAAACACTAGCACGTTTTCTATTGAATGGGAAAAAATACTAACAATACTAACATACTACTAACAAAATGCTAACAGTTGATGGCATCACAAAAACTGCATTTATTGTCATGTTTCAATTCTACCTGAATAGAACACACAAAATTAAATCTATTGTTTGTTTGTTTTATTTTGTTTTTTCTTTACTATAAACCAGCCTAAATGTTTTTATGAGTGTCAAATGTGTGCCGTCTTCAATCTAAAAGCCATCATGACTATAGAATGAGCAGTAGAAAAACAACGAGTGACAGAATTGCTGCAGTAAAAGCTTAATTTCCTCTCCTTCGTAGTTTTCTCAGTTTTTTTTTTTTTCAATCCTTAACCCCATTGAGGAATCTTTTTTTCTGCCTGAAGGTGGAAAGTGTATGATCACTGGCCACATGACCAATTGTCCCTCCTGGATGCAATGGATGGTGGATGCAGAGAATCTCTTCTGAAGAGCAGGATAAGGCATGCTAATTGTTTCTATCCAAGGTGTATAGCAAGAGATGACAGATATGAAGTGGATGAGAATATGTGGCCAAATGCTGATCATATATATTATAACAGGATCTTTGTGGTTTTTCCCCTTCTGTGCATTCTGTGTTATTATTATTTTACAGTAATTTAGTTTTATTTTCATACATTTGGAACCAAAGGTCAAGCATATTGGATTTTTCTATTTCATAATGGCAGCAATTTCAGCAATTCCCAAATGGATTCATGTAATTGGGAAACTAAAATGTTTTTATTAATTAATTAATTCATTCATTTATCATTTTGTCACAAACATTGATAATAAAGGGACAATAACTCCCTAATAGCTGAGCAATTAAAGTAGCAAGGACATTCTAATGATCTCTCTGTGTGAAGTAAAGAGTCTTGTTTACCAGCTGGGTCAGAGTCTATAGAGACTTGAGCCTGCCTGGACGAGCATGTGATCGCTGGAGTGACAACAGTTAGCATCGACATCTCTTGCCTGTGCGTGGGAGGTGACTGTAAATACACAGTAGGAGAAGTTTCCAATAACCATGCTAGGATGTCTGCACATTAATGATTACCTGCTTATGCTGCTGGTCTTGATTGGTGGGGGGCACTGAATGTCCTCCCTGCATAGCTATCCATGGGTATCTTGCAGAGAAAATGTTATCAGATGTGTGGGTCTCCTAACAAACACAACTCATTCAGCTGGAGTAGTTATTGCTAATGAGCTGATCTGGGCTCATGGATCCAGAGGTAGATAATGGGTTTGGCACAGGGCCTGCTGGGATTGTTAGTTGGTGAAAGTCATAACTGAGAGGAAGCAGTCAAAATAATCAATTGTCTGAGGTCTTGACCTTTGTTGTATCGGCAGGAGGCTTTGTATTACTCTTGAATGTGTAGGACCTGAAAGAGACAAAGTCAAAAGCTTCAAAAACAAATCATTTATTTAGAAGAATTCATAGAATTCAAATGGAAATAAACAATATGCGTTTTGTTGGTTGGCAAATTATTAATGTCTGGGTCATAACTGTCACACTTTAAGTGCCTTTCATCTCAACACATTTGATGAATGGCTATTTTGTAATATCTTCTGATTATCAGCTTTTGTAAGAATTAGTCAGTCAAACTGATTTGTGGCATTGTATCATGTTGAATATCAAAGTGTGTATTTTTTGTTAATGAGGCATTTGGACACATGTTTTTAGATTTAATATTCTAAATTAATGGAATTTAAAGTAAAAAAAAGTGAAAAGTAAAAAAAAGTAAAAAAAAAAAAAAAAAAAAAAAACTTCAAATTAGACGCTTTGAGTAATATGCCTTAAATTGAATAAATCCACAGCTGAAGACAACCAAAATACCTTGAATTCCTATGCCAAAACTGCAAGGGAAGATGGATTTTATACCACATGCACAACAGTTCACTTCTCTTGATGTAGGCAATTGCAAATCTCAATTATCTCTTATCTCTGCATCTCTGTCTAAAGTGATGGATGAAATGGACACAATAAAGAATTGCACTTTTTGACTATGTCAAATTGTTTAAGATTTAACACTGATACCAAACACTTTGCTGTTATAATCTAGAGGAGCATTACAATATTTATCTATCTAGGACTAGCCATAGATCAAAGGGAGCCCCTGCCTCTGATGTTCCTTTTTTTTCCCCCTACGCAAATGCTTGCATATTTCATAGAGATGATTGAAGGCACCTTGAGTATGCTGGACAGAAGCTATGCTAATTTAGATGAAAATACCCTTGGGTTATTTGTGTAAGTGTGACACAAGGACACATTTAGCTCAAGTGTGTGAGTGCGAGTGTGATTTGTCTGTGTTGCGAAGGAAATGAGAAATGCTACACGAAAATAAGGTTAACTTCACATTACCATGGAAACACAGTGGTGCCGAGCTGGTTCCATCTGCTTGAGCTAACTTTCTGTATAACTTCGAGTGCCTGTCAGCAGCTGTTATCTTTCCATGAACCTCTGCGAGTAGAGCCACAGGGAAAATGAGGTATGGTCAAATGTCTATAAGTGTATTGCTCTTGTTTAATTAATTCAAGCATTATTGCATGCATCATGTAATGTGGAATGCTTATTATGCAAATTCCGTATCTTGACACAGCCTCCAGTCGTTTGCAATAATGCTGATGATGCTAATGACCTAGATAAATAATCCCGTGGGTGATTGTCAATTGGCAGAAGAAACATGCTATAGTACAAAAAAAGTATAAAAAAAAACAAAAACAAAAAACCTCCTTATATTTGTGACACCCAAGAAGTAACAAATTTCCTACACCATAATAGGACGAATAATTAAATATTCTCATTCCATCTTTTCAGTTTTTACACAAATTAAAGAGTTGACTGTATTCTTCATATCCAACCATTAAGCTGTTGAAAGCAGAACTGAACAAAACAAATGGTTTCTTTTATTGTGGGAATACACTCCAATCCATCAATTAATGTCTTGTGAAGTAAAATGATGCATGTTTGTAAGAAACAAATCCATATTTAATTTTTTTGTTTGTTAACTGTTTATTGAATTTTATGAATTTTATTCTGTGGAGCAGTAGTACAAAACAAAAAGCAGCTGTACAAATTTAGAACCCACCCCCAAACCCATCTCACCCCCTAGTAGACTTAAAAAATATATAATAATAAAAATATATTAATTAATATTAATAGATAAACAAATAACAATAAAATGATTTTTACAAAGATTTTAGAAAAGAAGACACAACATTAAAAGCTGAATGCCATGAATTACCAGTTTTCACATTAGATCCATGTATATGAGAAGAAGAGAGTTCCATCAAGATAATGTCCAACAAATACACACCGTCCAGATTCATCTGTCAATTGTGTGAGGAGGATAACGGTTGACTAGGATTATTTTCCTGCTGTGAGAGCAGCTAACAGTAAATATCTTTGTTGGACGGACAAGGTGAAGTCCCAATAGTCATTCATGAAAAAATGGCAAGAGTCAAACATATCTCAGTACCCAACAAATATGATAGGTATAAGTGTAACAGAGATTACATTTAGGAGAAGATGACAGATTCATATAAAAACGTTTCATTGGAGTCAAGTAAACCCTATGCAGCAATTTCCAATGAATCTGAATTTGGTGATTAGGGTTTTTAGAAGACAATTTAAACATACCCCATGCATGATCGGAAAATAAAACATGTACATCCTCATTAAGATCCTTAGCCCAAACAGTAGTAATAGATAAAGGTTTGTATGAATGCTCAAGAAGAAAGAGATAGATGTCAGAAGCAGAGGAGGGAGATTCCTCAGAAGGAAGGATTAGTTTGTGTAAAGGGTGAACAGGCAGAGAGTTCCAAGGCACCCCATACACCTGTAGGGCGATCTAATGCGCAAATACATAAAGAAGGAGGTGCCTGGCAGATTATATAGAGTTTTAAGATTCTGGAAGGATTTTAAAGCACTATCATCATAGATATCTCCCAGAGTGTTTACTTTACTATGAGTCCATTGCGGACAATGAAATGGAGTACTGCCTGACAAAAGGTTATTATTGTGGAAAATAGGCAAATGCCTATGCCATTTTGTAGCTAGTTGTGAACGTTTTTCAACATCCCTCCATGTAGAGAGGAGTTGGATTACAATGGGACCAAACTGAGATGTACACTGCCTAAGCAGAACTCCCGAAAAAAACAAGATGCATCAATTTATACGGATAAACAATAGATTCCTTAATTGCTCTCCAAGACACAGAAGAGTCAGAGCATACAGTCTAAAATTAGGGAAAGAAAGGCCTCCATGTAATCTACATCATTGTAAGGAAGTCAGTTTAATACGCGGACGTTTCCCATCCCATATATACCATGAAACACATGCATCTAGTTTGTTCCAGTAGCCAACCAGTGGAGCGAGAGGAATCATGGAAGAAATTAAATTAATACGTGGGAGAACATTCATTTTAATCACTGATATACGGGCCTGAAAAGAAGTAGGAAGACGAGACCAATTTTCCAAATCTGAGGATACTTTGGCTAGAATACCATTCACGAGTTCACACTTACATACAATAATAACGGAGCAAGTTTGCGTATTTGGCGTGCTGTCCGGGGCGAGGGCTCCGAGCTCGGTAATCATTCCCGAGCCCGGGGTACTCCCCTCGACCGGGGAGAGGGTACGAGCTCGGCATTTAGCCCAGACCCAAAGTGCCCCCCCGTGCTGGGGTAGGAACCGGCTGTAGGTGAGGAGTCGGGGTGGTGGAGGGATGTTGGAAGACGAGAGATAATGACGGTAAGACTGCTTGGTTATTTATAGGGATTCTCTCTCGCGCTGATTGGATAGGTGGTGTAATTGCTGATGATGAATTGGCCGTGTTAATTATCTGCGCGTGCTCCTCCCGAAATTTGTTAATAAAAAATCACTTATAGTTTTTTGAGATGATTTACTGCAGGGAAGGAAAAACATCTATCCCCAATTACTTAAAGTTTTGACCCAATGGAATAGATATAGAAAGGGACATGGAATCAATTTTAGAATTGAGGGGAAGTAAACATGACTTACTCCAATTAATTTTAAACCCAGAGAGAGATCCAAAATGGTCAAATAAATTTAGCACATGAGGAATAGAATGTGACGGCTTCTCCAAAAACAATAAGATGTCATCAGCAAACAAAGAAATATGATGATGAGTATTCTGTATATTTATGGGAGAAATAGTTTCAGATTGTCAGACCGCTTGAGCTAAGGGTTCCAAGGATAGGTCAAATAACAGAGGAGACAGCAGGCAACCCTGACGAGTTCCTCGATGTATAAAGAATGGGTTAGAGCGAGCAGCACCTGTGAGAACAGCGCCTGCTGGATTGGCATACAGAACTTTTATCATATTTATGAATCTCAATCCCAGACCCAGATGCTGTAGAACTGCCCATAAATAGTTCCATTGTAGCTGGTCAAAAGCTTTCATCGCATCTAGAGATAATACTGCGCAAGGAGAGGACAAACTATTCTTTTAATTAATAATATGATATAACCTGCGTAAGTTATCCGAAGCTGAGCGAGATTTAATGAATCCTGTTTGGTCATGATGAACTAGCCTATTCATAAATTTCTCTAGACGACGAGATAGTACTTTAGCATATAATTTAACATCAGTCCCTATCAAAGAAAGTGGGCGGTAACTAGGACAGGAAGTCGGATCATTATCTTTTTTTAACAAGAGAGAAATAACAACTATATTAATGGATGGGTGAAATGAGCCTTGAGTAACTGAAAAATGTATGAGGGGGCCTAAATCCGGCCAAAAAGTAGTATACAATTTGATTGGAATGCCATCTATGCCTGGGGATTTCCCCTTGTTCATAATCGAATTGCTGACTCCAGCTCCTGAAGAGAGATCGGTTCAGCCAGGCATTCAGAATCTGAATCTGACAGCCTACGTAAATCAAGGTTAGACAGAAAAGATGCAAAAGAGTCAGGGTCACCATCAGCAGAAGAAGTATAGAGGTTAGAGTAAAAAGAGTGAAAGGCGATATGTATTTTGGGTCTGTCATAATGAGCCCAGATTGGGATTTCACAGCTGAAATATTAGCAAACTTTTCATTGTTGCGTAATCTTAGGGCTAAAAGGTGGCTTGGTCTACTCCCTTGAAAATAGTAACTCTGTCTGGATCTTTGGATCAGGGATTCTGCCCTGGATCTCAGTAATGAATTGAGTTCGGACCTAACCGCCATGATTTTACTGAGTGTATCGTCTGAGAAACAACGGTGATTATCTCTAATCAGATCCTGGAGCTGTGATTCCAGTTCAACTATCTTTTTGTGTCGGTTTTTCTGAAGGAAAGAGGCATATGAAATTGCGTTATTCCTTATAAATCTTTTAAATGCATTCCAAAGTGTTCGAGGTTCATCCACTGAACCTTGGTTAATTGCAATAAACTCAGAAAATGTATTTCTGAATTGACTGCAAAAGTTTTCATCTTGTAACAATTTAGGGTTAAATCGCCATCTAGTGGCACGAGATGGCTGAGGGATCAAAGATAATATGCACAAATTTCCATCATGATCTGACAGAGATAAGGAACAGATATCGGCATCACGAAAAGCTGAAGATAAAGAAGTAGAAATTAAAATATAGTCAATTCGCGAACAGGATTTATGAGTAGCAGGAAAGAAAGTGAAAGACTTAGCAGAAGGATTTAATAAACACCAACTATCCACCAACGAGAATGAGGTTACACATTGTCGAAGTTTGTCAGAACACAAAGCTTGAGAGTGTGATTCCTTTGGTCCAGATCTATCTAGGATATGCGAAATTACAGAATTCATATCTGCACCCAATACAATTTCAAAATCTCAAAACTTCAAGAAATAGGTTGACAAAACAGAGAAAAAAGTAGGGTCGGGAGTACAAGGGGCATAAACCGAGAGAAATACAATATTCCTGTTCTCAAATATTGTTTTTATATGTATTATTCTACTATCTGTATCACAACCTTTGTCTAAAATAGTAATATTTAAAGTCCCTGCACCAATATTAGGACACCCTTGGTTTTAGTATCCGAAGATGAGTGAGATCCCACTTCATTAAACTTAAACATAAAACTACAACTGCGTATATCCTCCTCTTTCAAATGGGATTCTTGAACTAACACTATATCAATCTTTCTTCTTTGCAAAAAATCCAGAAAACCTGTACGTTTGTGTGGGCCATTTAGCACATTAATATTACAACTCAGAATATTAAGGTCAGTCATAGATATCAAACAGAATTACTGCATAATAAGACAAAATACAAGTTTGAAAATAAAACCAGTTGAGTCTACCATTAAACCACCCCCACCATCCCCGTTACCATTCAAAAAAACATAAACACATTCTCATGAACTATGGCAGATTAAACCAAGAACAAACCTTGATCTGCCAGCACCCCTTAATATGGTCCGTGGCGTCAACAAAACCCTGCACATTACTGAAGCACCAACATTTGGCCCCATAGTCACATATTGACTAGGCAGTATTTCTACATATAAAAAAATAGAAGAAAAGAGAGATAAAGAATACAACTAAAACAAATAAAATATCATAATCAGTAAGCGATACTGTATGCACAATGAACTATGAATTAAGAAGTGAACATTAAAGTGAACAGTGAAAGACACAGTCACCTGAACATTTAGAGCATCTCTTCTCTGATTAGACAGCAAATGTCCAGCTGGAGTTCACTGAGAGTTGGTGGATGAAAGGGATCTGAGAAAATCTCTTGCTTCTTCTGGGGAGTGTAGAATTTTAGGTTCACCTTGAATGAGAATGACCTTCAGCATTGCAGGATAAAGGAGGAAATTCTGGATGCCAGCGTCTCTCATCTCCGTCCTAATTGGCGCAAATGCACTTCTTCTTTTTGCAATCTGGAAAGAAAGACAGTGTTGCTCCGTTGGAAGTTTTCACCGGGGCATGAAGTCTGGCGGCCCGCAGAATGAGCTCCCTGTCCGTGTACCACAGCAGTTTAAAGATGAAAACCCGTGGTTTAGCGCGATCTGAGGAGAGCCTTGTGTACACGCGATGCGCTCGCCAGAGACGAGAGCCACGCCGGTAGCGATCTTTTCAAAAAGCCCATAGGGTCGTCCTTTTTGGAACCTTCAGGCAATCCAACCAGACGCAGATTGCTGCGCCTATTGCGATCCTGCAAGTCCACAACCTGTTGCTCGAGCGCAGCTACTCATCTATCGTGATCTGCGACGACTTTCTTTCGTTCTCTCATCTCCCCTGTAAGAAGATCCAGTTTAGAGCATAGCGACTGAACAAATGACATGTGAGAAGCTTGCTCGTTTCGCATCGCCGTCAACTCAGTTCTTAGAATGTCCTCAAAGTGTGTAACAGTGTTCGCCATCTTGTCCATCATATCGCTCGCGGTCGGTGACTTGGATTTCTTCTTAATTGGAGAAGCCGATGGAGACAACTCCTGCTGTTTACGACCGCATGCCATCAGGTAAAGCACCACCAATGAATAAAACTTAAAACAGAACGAAAAAATCAGCAAAAAAAGGCCAAACGTACGGAACTCTACTCGAGTGCGACTAGGTTCATGAGCACGTCATGTGACTCTCCCGAAACAAATCCATCATTAAGGCAGTTTTTGTCACTTCTGGAGTTGATGATCTATCAACGCTTGCTCCTTGTTTTCCTCTCACATCAAAATCCACCCACATATTTGTTTTGGCTTGTATTTTAGACTTGTATTTTGTCCTGAAGCAACGGTTTGAAGTTTAAAATGTCTTAATAATGAATGCTTAATGTTTCTTACAAACACAGCTTTTGTCTTCTCAAAATGTTAACTGATGGACTGGAGAGGTGTGGATTACCTGTGGATTATTGTGATGTGCATCCATTGCTGAGACACTGATGCAATGACACATTTCTCCAAATCTGTTTCCATGAAGAAACAAACTCATCTTAATCTTGGATGGGCTGAGGGTGAGCACATTTTCAGAAAATGTAAAATTTTTGGTGAACTACAATGTTTTAATAGTTACAGGCCCTATTATATACCTGTGAAAAGTGCTTACGACGCTATCATCTTACAGCAGAGTTTGGTCAATTAGTGATTATAGGTTTAGGAAATTATGCTCTAACACTCTAACAGTCTCTTTGGATGATGACTTTGGGCTCCTGACAAGTAACACAGTCTGAATGAGCCTTTGTCTAACCCCCTAAACTCTTGACCTTCATCAGTTTCCCCACTCTGAAGATTTACCATCATGGCAGAGGAGGCTTAAACATGATTACAGTTCTTGTGTGAGAGGGTAGTAATTACGGTCTTTAAAGCATCTTTTCCACTTGAAAGCAGGAAGATTTCTTTTCCCTTTCCTCCATTATGTTGTTCTTAAATTAATGCTATTTTGTATTTATTATTACCTTTACCATTGGCATCTCTTCGTATATATAAATCAGTATTATGCATCTAAAAATGACTTGTGATGTAGTGCAAAAATATCCAGTAAATTAAACAAGCTCAAGTGTAGCTTTAAATATATTGCTCTAACCCGTGACTCTTTTATAGAGTCAAAACAATTTAATGTTAAAACCGACCAGCTATGTAAATGGTTCTGACCATAGCTTGCACCAAACTGAGCCGGGCTCTAATCTCTGACAGGCTGGTACTTAATGCACACTAGGGGGCATTTCACCCTTTGCCATTTAAGTGTAGAGAAAACACAGCGAGAACATGAGAAAAGGAACAGCTTCACCAGAAGAAAATGCAATTATTCTATGATCCCATGTTGAACTGATTATTTTTGGGATGAGCAATGTCAAGTGCTTTCGCTTTAAAGAAAATAGTGGAAAGAGGTGATAAAAGAGGTGGGAGCAAGAAAGAGAGAACATGCACGGCCAGTGGCTCCAACACAGACACAGTATGGCAAAAAAGGCATGGTGGCAAGTAGCCAAGTGGTCACAGTTCAAGGAGAGGCCAGTCGAGCTTGATGTTGACTGATACGAGCATGACGACAAGCAGCCAGGTGGGAGGCCACTGTCTGTCTATCATGAGAGGTTATTTATTGTGTACTTTCATCCTATCCAATTAGCACAAAGTGAAAATAATTTGAGCACTTCTTTGAATTCAACCAATTTTACTTTAATATTAAAAATAGCCATCGCAAGCACAAGATTATAGTGAACAAAAGTGCAGGGGGTTCATCTGCAGAAAGGAGGCAGACAGGTAAGAGACTTTTCAATAACTCAATGATGACTTAACCTGCGGGTGATTGCAATGTCTTTGCAGATTTGTCAGCATCTGAACTATTGAGGTGGAGCACAAAAGGAATACAACGAAGCAGACACAACGATGGAGATCCAGTGCAGGAGCTAAATACAGAGAGTCCAGCAGTATCAGCAATGAGAAAGACATGTACGTCTATTGTTGAGATCAGTCAAAGACAGGAGAGAGTCTTTATGAGCTTTTTTTGCTACCTGAAATGAAATCTAATAAGTGATTTGATTTTGAACACCTCACATAGGCAGCAACACAAGCAGCAAGCCGCATGCAATATTTGACCAATGGGTAATTCCAAGAGAGATCAAGATTTTTTATGCGTCACATACACAATTATACAGAGTATAACCAGCAGTGCAATGTGAGTATTCCATATTGTTGGTTCCATTTACATCGGAAGTTGGATGTCAGATTTGGAAATTACGTCATACCTGAGTTTGTCATGTTCCAGTACACAAATCAGAAAATCAAAACAGATGCCTCCATGGTTAGCACAACCAGTTAAAGGATGCCCATTTTACACAAGTTGATATGATTCTTTAGGGTCTTAATGAAAAGTCTATAGCATACTTTGGTTAAAAATTCTCAATGGTAGTGTAAAAAACACCTTTTTAAACCTGTCAAAATCAGCTCTTTCTTCAGCACACTGTTATAGTCTATGTTGCTTTAAATGCTAGTGAGCTGTGCTGACTCCGCCCCTCTCTTCCGTGGAGTGACGAGCAGACCATAGATATGTGTAGATTCCCTATTCGTCCACTCCAGATACGTTGACGCGTCAGCCATCTCGCATTCACCATAATAATCAATGAATATTCAAAGATATACAAGCATTTAACTTGCTGTTGTATACGCACACAGTCAATTCGCTCACAGATTCGCAGACCGTTCCAAAAATGGCGGATGGCTTAAATATCGCAGCCCATAGAAACAGTCAATAATGAGGCATCTAGGTATATAGATATATGGAGCATACTAAACTTCAGAAACTTTAACTAAACTGGCTTACTAGCACATTAGGAAAGGCGATTTGCAAAGATTCATAAAAAACCCTTATACTCACTTCTTCTGTAGATGAAGCTGGATCACAAATGATTCGCACGAACATAGATGCATATATGTAGATCGGGGCTTGGCGCATTCCCTTCAAAGCGAAAGTAACGTTAATCATCTGCGTCTTCAGCGGCTCAGTTGTCAGGAGGAAATGACGACTGCTATATTCATTATTACATCCAACAACTAAACACTTCAATCGCTTAATCGGAGACATCTTTCCCTGCACCGGAGCTGACACAATGGCGGAGAGCTCTCAGCTCACTCAGGGTGGGTCTAAGGTAAGACAGTCTTGTCAATCTACTATCGTGGGGGGGCCTGCACAGAACTACGTCATTCTGACAGGAGTCTCAGAACAGCCTGATTTAAGAAAGGGTATTTTAAAATAGGGATTTAAAAAAAAAAACACTGGGTGGATTTTTATCATTATAGGATGGATGTGTACACACACTTCCAACACACATTTATGTTCAAACAACTTGAAAAGTGAATTTTGTATCCGATGACCCCTTTAAAAAAATGAAAAGAAAACATGTTATAAAGCAGTATTTTGCACAAATAATGTCTCAGTATCATGTCCATGTGCATGGTTGAAGTGTAATTAGATTTTTAAGCTTGGCTCATGTCCCATTCGTTTACATGGAGAGGGCAGAGTTTATAAGCTATACCACAGCCATCGAAATGTTGTGGCTTCACTTGTCAGGATGATTGCGACACATTTGGTTGATGCATTGAGCAGCCATTTTTGATCCTGAAGTTGGGTTTGTTGCAGTTCCTATGAGTATCCGAGTTGGGACTCCAATTTGAGGGGACATATGCATTAAAAGTTCCTACTGGGAGCTCAGCATTTCCAACAAGCAAAGTACATGCAAGTCCAAGTACGAGCCAATCTCAAGTACACTTTAATGACAATAGGTGTTAACATACTTAAGTGTACTTTTTAAAAATGCACTTTATAATAATGTATAATTAAGTATTACTAATACATTTTACATAATTATGATTTTATTGTGTTTTAAATAAGTACACTTATTTTTATATATTTATCAATATACTAAAGCACATCTAAAATAATTTATTTTAATTTAAATTTAAGTGTGTTCTTCAAAATTACATTTGTTAATGTATTTTAAATGTATTTAGTCTATAATATACACTATGTGCATTAATGTACTTGAAATTTATTTTTCTTCTAAACTTAAATACACTTTCTTATACAGTATCCTCCAATACAACTTATTGTTAAAATGTTCATCCCCAGCTCTTGCGCTATTAACTCTATGAAGTTTAATTTTCAACATAACATTTGATACAGTGTCATTTATGAGAGTACTGTATTTGTATGTAATAGTACTGTACTTTACATCTGTGTACAAAATACTTTCAATATCATTGTTTTTCTCACTTAAACACACATTTCATTCCATTAATTGCAAGCAAAAGTTTAACAGATTAAACAAAAATAATTTGCATTCAAATACGTTTGATTTTAATTAGACTAGGCTACTGCACTGTAAAAAATCATGAGTCATGAATGAGTCTAACAATAGTCTTTGGTCATATTTTTGTACTTATCTGGAGGTATTAATTTTACAGGATCAGTACAGATTTGTTACAGGTCAGGGCTCTACAGTGAGACCATTTCAGTTGCATTTGCGTCTGAAAACTACTGCGTGCGACTATAAAGAAATATTTAGGAGCACCAGTGCGACTGACCCCATCAGCATATTTGTGTTTGTGCTGAGGAAGCTTTAAAGGTTTCTTATGTGTTTTTGCAGCGTTGAGTGTAAAAAAAGTGTAGACAGTGTGTAAAATAAGAGATTCATTGATTATAATGGAGTTTTGTGAGTGAGTTTGCAAATGTGATACTGATTTAATACAAAAGTTCATTAAACAAGAAGTTAATATTAAGTTACTTATATTGTCTGACTACCACACTATTGCCTTATTTATATATAAGTCTCAGTCAAGCCGCTTTGCATCTCCATTCAAACACAGCGGTGTTTCGTTTATGAATCAACTGCGTTTTTAAATGAATCTAGTGAGTCAATGATTCAGTTACCCATTCATAAAGACAGTCTACTTCATTCCTGAATGAATCAGCCGTTCCAACGAATCAGTTAAATGAATGATTCAGTGATAAAATCAGTGGCATACTGTCACCTACTGGTGGTTTTAATTTCATTTTTAACGTATCTTTTCAGTTATTTAAATCATTTAATATTTCTAAACTGTATATTTAAAACATTAACCTCAACATGAATTCATGAATTTAATTGCACTTATGAAGCCTCGTTAAACATCTGAAAATACACTACAAGCCACTCGTGTGTTCTTCTGTGCCACCTCTGTACACATTTATTCCTTAAATACTGATTTCATTTGATTGGCATCTTATTCTACTTGTTGTTATTCTGTTATTTTAATTGGAAATGATAAAAAGCTTATATATATTATTATTATTTTAATTTGAAATACAAGATGACACTTTTAATAAAGTTAGGAAAATGCCATTACAAAGGTAAAAACAAAAATCCCTGTAAATCACTTCAAGGAGTCAAATATCACCTCGTAATGGGAAGGTTAATTTTTTATCAGAATTTTTGATTATTGATTTGAAGGTGCTCCTAAATTTGTGACTGTGCTCCTAAAAAGAAAAGTAAGCGTAGAGCCCTGCAGGAGAAACAGTGTGGAAACACAGACCAGTACTGAAGAGGTGATGTTAGAAGTAAGTCAGCTCACCCTGATCACGCATGACAAGCTAAAAGTGTTTCATTAACTCACTATCCCTATGGATTTTAAATGCTTTTAATCTTTTCAATCTGCAAGTGATATATTCCCACCTGTGCTTTTACAGATCCCCCTCTAATCATCACAGGTAACAAACCAAAGGAAGCGGGCTGCAGCTTTGCTGTGTTAGTCGTGGTAAATACAGGAACATTCTTCATGAAGATGTGCGAGAGAAGCTTGCAAGGCAAGATGAGGGGAACAAAATGTAGGTACCTTTCTTCATTTTCATATATTTGGGGAAATGTATCTATATTTGGGTAATTTATAAAGTTATGTTTTATTCCCTGTAAAGTGTAAAAATGTTTGTAAAAATGTTATTTATTTTTAAAGCCCAGCGTCAGTGACGATGGTGTGGTCCGGAAATCTGCAGAAACATCTGCCAGCATTCTACTGTGATGTTGCCCTGATGATTGAGGTAATTCACCTCTTAGCTGATGCAGATGTGGTCAAACGTTTACATACACCTTGCAGAATAAACTGCTTCATCAGAGCAGAAATTGACATTTTTAATGATTCTACCCTCTTACTGCTTAAATTATTAACATTTTGCAGATACTGCAAGGTGTATATAAACTTTTGTATATAAACTTTGGACTACAACTGTGTCTATTGCTTTCACTCAACTGAACCATTTATAATGACTGGATATGTTTTATAACAATTGTTCTTCTTTCTTTCCTCAAGGATTTTTTTCTGACTTTCCTGCCTCTTTGGAACATTTCCGTTCACAGAGACGGTGGAGAGATGGTGTGCAGCTTCATGACATTTGAAGTTTACTGCCGATGAAGAGCTTCTGCGACACTGACAAACACAACTTCCCAGCAAGTTTATTTGTAGTTTTATTTTTGATTAATTATTTATTTAGTCAAACTAGCATTCACTTATGCTGGCATAAGATTTTAGAAGAAACCTTTTTATTAGGACATTTAAGTCATTTTCATTAACATGCCTTAGAAAAAACATTACTAGTGTGCGTCTAGAGACAAAACAAAGGCACTGATATTTTTTAGATCAGTCAGTGCAAGTTTCTTTCAGTCGAAACAGCTCAGAATTACAGTTTAGTCTGGAGCTGGTCTTAAGCCTTGTCTGTGAAACCAGGGGTACCATTAACACAGTTTGGTAATGTTTTACAATAAGGTCTCATTTGTTGTACGAATGATGCTTTTCTTGGGTTTTTTTGGGGGGGTGGGGGGTTGTAATAAGTGTGTGTGTTAGTAATCCTATACGTTATGGAGACCAAATGACTCCACAAGGATAGTAATACCAGTATATTTTGACCTTGTGGACATTTTTAGGTCCCCAGTGAGGAAACAGGTTTATACATCATACAGAATGATATTATCTATGATGGTGAGATTAGGTACTTTTGTGATTTTTTTTGTGATTAGTGATTTTGCTTTGTTCTCCAGACTCTTTGTAATAAGTGAGTTAAAGTGTTGCAGCTGTGTATAGTGTTGGGTTTTTCTTGTGCATCAGCAAAAATAATTTTTGTGTATTTGTTTTTAGAAATTGTTTTGTCAATAAATGTAGTGGGTTTTCATTCTGTGTTTGTATTGATTGTAACTAGGTAATTAAGAGATTTTTTAAATAAAATTAAATAGCCTCTACTAAATTTCAACTTCATTGCCAGAGATATATAACACTGAAGTACACTGAAATGAAATTAAAGTATATTTTAGTTAACATTAATTGCTTGTTAGTACATTAGTAGTACACTTTAACCATATTTTAAAGACACTAGAAACAATTATGAAAGTACATATAGAGATGTACTTAAAAAGTGCCACTTAAGTGGTTTAAAACAAATCACTCAAAAGTTCAGCTTATAGCATTTAATATCACTTTAAAATGTGACACATTTGAAGTTAGTTACAAATAAAATGCATTTAAGCGTCAAAAATAACATTTAATTTATACTTATATGTGTTCTTTTAAAGTATGTTATTTCTGCAATAAGTACACTTTACAAAAGTATACTTAAGTGCACTTCTTTTTGACAAGAGTTGACATACTTGCAAAGTTTGTATGTTGTGTGTTGTGGACCCAAAGTGTTAGCAGATATGAAGCAGACAGTCTACTAATACTCTAATGACGGCTAGTTGACATGTAGTTGCAAAGTTACTTACTGTTAGTAGAATGTCTAAAGTGGACTATCAAAATAAAGTGTTACCAAAAAATGACTCGAAAGTCAGAAAAATCGAATGAGAAAAATGCAAGTATCGGAACGGGACTCGGTATCGGTAGATACTCAATATTCAACGATCAGATTGGGGGCACAAAAAGACTGATCGGACCTTCCCTACCAAGTACTATTAGCTGACATGTTGGTAAGCTACACACATTCACAATACTGCAATAAACATAGAATACACAGCACAACACTCTCACTTTGTCCATCATTTAATATGTATTTTTGAGCTGGTTGAAATGCTTTGCCGAGAAGGCAAGCCTGCAAAGTAAGGATAGTGCCAATGGAGGCAGCCCACTAGGTTTCGATTTCATGCAAATATACATTCTTAAAATCCTAATTTATGACAGGACATGACAACGAATGTTTTCTTCTTTGTTATTGTTGTGGTTTGCACAGTTTCTCTCTTGTTAAAGAAGTCTCTCAAAGCTGGGATTCCAGATGTCATGATTAGACTTTATTGGCACACAATAGAGTCGAGATGACCAGCTATACACCTCCGAATCTCTCGGGTCTCATTGCTCTGGTTATATACCATTCCACAATTATATTTCACATGTCACGTTGTTGCTTTTTAACTGTGGTCAACAAATTCCATACATCATGCTATTGTTTTCTAACTGTGATCAACAAGTTGTTTTCTACCTGTGGTGAACAAGCCCCTCGTTCTGTTTTGTGAAGACTCCCTCATCATATGCCTCTCTTCATGATATCTCTTTAACATGACCATTGTCTGGTTTCCCATTCAGCATGTGTTAAGTGTTTATGCCCTACAAGTAAACCTTGTCATATGACTTCCACATCTTTCTCGTGATACATAGAGATATGGTAGAGATATTATAATACCGAGATACAGAAATATTAAAATAAACTGCATGATAGCTGTCTTTAAGCCTGACCTGACAGTGGCCGGCCCTCAGACTAGACTGAAATAGCTCGCAAATTGTCTGTCTCTAGTACAAGCTTGGCTTTGCAATGCAATGGCCTGTCTAGAGGGACTCTCCGAGCCGCTGGAGGTTGATGAGACAGGCCCATGCTGAGATGAGCCACTCCAGTGTGACAGCTCGCTGTAGACCCTGTCATCCCCTGAACCAACAGAAAGAGACAGTCATACGGTCGGGGACAGCGTATCTGGTGCTCAGCGTTCAGAACCACGGAGAGCTCCACGCCAGCATAATCTCTGCAGTAGGGATCGCAAAACAATTCAGCACTCAAACTCCTCACATTTTGCACCATTTCTTTAGATAATACTCATAATAATGGTTATACGGTTTCATCACAGATACAGAATCACTTTCATTGCCAAATATTTTTAATATTTGCCAAATTGCTGACTCCTTAGCCATCTTCAAGAAATGGCTAAAAACACATCTCTTCCATCTTTATTTGACCCTCTAACTCTAGCACTCTCTATTCTAATTATTTTTTATATATTTGTTTTATTTTTTTATTTTAAAAAAAGCACGACCTTCTATCACTTGCACTCTCTAACTGCTTGTTTTTCTTAAAAAAAAAAAAAAAACTTTAACACTAGCGTTCTATATTTTTTTCTATTCTATCTACTTGTTTTCTGTGTGTGTGTGTGTGTGTGTGTGTGTGTGTGTGTGTGTGTGTGTGTGTGTGTAAAAAATGAAAAATAATAAAATAACCTTGCTTCATGTACTGCGTTGTGCTAACGCAGACTTGTCATAGAACTTGCATTTTATTGCTCTTTTGATTGCTTCCATTGTCCTCGTTTGTAAGTCGCTTTGGATAAAAGTGTCTGATAAATGACTAAATGTAAATGTAAATATATACAGTCAAACCAAAATATATTTAGACACCTTCAGCCTTTCTCACATTATCACAGATTATTCACTATAGTTTAGAAGATGGTGATAAAATATGACAAGAACTCAGAGTTCAACTGTGTCAGGACAAATTCATCTTGATAATGTCAAATAACTTTGATAGAAATGTATGTAATGGATTACAATCAGCCAAAAATAATTCAGCTGTTAAATTTAAGAACACAATTAGATAATACCAATTAAGGTCAACTAATTACAAATTATTAAATTATTAAAAGCAATGCTTAATTCTGTTCAGTCTGTGGTGTAAAAAGGTAGCATTAGCAATTAAAGAAAAAAACACTTTAACAAAACATGGTCAAGTCAAAGGCTCTAAATAATTTTTGGTCCCACATTTTTATCAGTTTTACTGGTAGTCCACTGTATGAAGAATGTTTGGTTATAATATGTCACAGTTTCCTTTATTTTGCTGTCCTCACTTACATAAATTAAATATAGTGTCCTGCACCCACTAGTAAAAAAAATATCAAAAATTACTTTTTGGTTTGACTGTATCATATAGGGGCTGTCAGCCTTTCAGTTTAATTTCATTGTCCATATCTCTTGTTTAAAAGGTTTGAAATATACCTACAGCAATGCAGCAAAGACAGATTCTATATTTTCTCATCTTTCTCGGTCTCATCTCTGAATGAATTCCATGTGTTTGTGTCTTGACTGATGACATTCACACCTGGTTCAGCAGGCAAATCTTATGAGTACCTGTTGACACTTTCCTACCCGTCATGTAATTAACCGCATGTCTCTTGCGCTTCAGAAACCGGGAAGCCTGGTTGCCGGTTCTCCCAAAATAGTGACAGATCTGGCAGTCTTGAACGGTTGAAGCACATAGGTGTTGATTATGTCACCTCTTCCAGCGTTTCATTTACAGGCGTGAAGAATCTGAGATTCGTCCTTCTCCGCCTATTTCAAGTGTGGGCTGACAGTTTCTGTCATAACCTCAGGCCAATGCTAGTGACACACTCATAACTCAGAATTGGGAATCTGAAATTTACTTTTCTCTTCAACAAGCTGAAACATCTTGAGACTTTGTTAGACAGTGATAAAAAGTGTTCATATATCTCTGGGAAGTTTACTTTCTGCTATAAAGTCAGTTGTTAAGTTTACCTGTTTACACACAAACACTAAAAACTCTTTCATGCATGCTAAAGAATACTAAATGTTAAGGAAAGAAAGCAAGAGGCAAAACAGATGGCCTGAGAAGTATTAATGTGTGCAGTGGTTTACTAAATCCCAAGATTGTAATCACTGTTACATAAACTGCTCACTGTCTGCTCCCCCGTATGCACAGCCTGACAGCTAACAGTTAGCTTCACCGCCGCACACTATCAAAAGATAAAGACAGTTGGCGTATTTTCTTGGCATACTACGCATGAAGCATTTCCCAGCCTTCTTTGTGTCAAAGGACAAAGGTTGCCAGTGCTAGTAGGAAGGATGTGTTACAATATGCGAAAAAGTGTTGATTTTGGTCAGATGCACAAATTATACATGCATGCATTAGAACAGAATGCATTAGAACGCGTGCATTGCTTTGCATATGTGAGACTTTAATTTGAAGTGTTTCAAAGCATTGGCTCTGCAGTGTAAATGTTCAGACCAAGTAAATGAAGAAGACTGTAACACAGTCAGTCAAAGATCAGGTACAATGATTGTTCTAACTCAAGCATGCTGAACATACAGAATGAAAACTTTCATTTATATCTTATACATATACATATCCAAACAAAGGTTATTGTTGAGCAATATTGAGAACTAATAGTTGCAAAAAGTCAAAAACAGTTTTGGAGCAAGGTGACTACATTTTATGAACATTATAAGAAATGGCACAGATTTGTAAAAGTCTCATGACCACCATTTTGCAATTCATCATGCTTTGTTTTTGTTTTTTGTTTTTTAATTAGAAGTGAGATATATTTGTGCATTCAATATAGGCTATACATTCATTTCACTATGTGAATATAATAGCAGGACAGTTATGTCCAAGTATTTTGCTCGTTTTATGCTTATTATCATATGTGTGGGACATTTTTTTAAATAAATTTTAGAGGTTTAACCTTGTACGAAAAATGAAATGCATGCAACTATGATTGGTAATTTTATTTATGTATGCATGTTTGTATTTTGTAAACAACATGTTGGGTTATGTCTATTATAATGCTTAATCATGCAAAGGTTTCATCGTATGTGGGAGTCTGTGTCTTCAAGAAGACCACCGCTGTTCACAACCCTCCAGTGCACGTGTTTGCTGTAAGAAACCGTTTTAAAAGCTGTCTGCAGTCTCGTGGCTGTCCGTGGTGCTGAAGCGACACGGGAAAAGTTATAGCCTACGACCCATGCATAAGAATTAATGTCACCCGATAAATGTGAATCATTTATGAGTTGCTGATTAGATGAAGGGTACGCTGTGCAAATAAACAACTTTCCTGATGCACATGACGCCCTCTGCACAGTCACGTGCGAAACGTGCAGTGATACGCGAGATCCGACTTTCTTTGCTCAGGTAGTTCCAGGATGGGAAGACGGTGAATTTAAGAGACCAAGACAGTGCATACTAGCGTGCTCTTTAAAACTTCAGAAATAAAAGTATTTGTGTTGCAGCTGTTGCTCGCATTGCATGAGGTTAAAGCGGAACTACTAGGCTACTCGTCGTCATCTCTTGTTAAGCATGCACACGGACACATAAACGTCAAGACGCCGTGGAGTTTGTGTGAAAGCTGTCCTAATGTTTCAGATCGCCACAGCATCGCTCTCTAACACCCAGCAGGCGGAGATCGATGCGCTCGACGTGGCCTCTAATAAGCTGCGCTATTTTCCTCGTTAATGTCACGTTTAAAACACCTTCCGGCTTTTAGTTTGTGTCCTCACTACGCAAATGATCAGAAAAGCTCCTCTGCAGATGCGCTGTAAGGACTGCGGATCTTCCTTAAGCGTTTGATTACAAAATATATAGGCTATATATACATATATCCGTGCGATATTCCAGGCGGTGGGTGAGTCGGTGAGACGAGGGTTTGTAGAGACTCCTTCAAGCTGATTTTGGGAAAGAATCGAGCCATCGGGATATTTAGGTGAGAGATGCATGCATTCTACTTTATTTGGGTTGCGTGCGTGTGCATGCACTGCGGATTGGCATGCATATTGTTGCATGCCTGGCATGCCTTTAACGTGGCATCACTCAGCAACGTTGCTGTAATCATTAATAGCATGTTCATTGTGATGGAAAAGATGCACCGTGTATTTATTGTTCCACCGCAACGCAAGAGAGCATGAATGAGGCGAGATCCGGGTAAAAAAAAATGTAAGCGGATTTGATTTCCCAACCACTGAAAGAGATTAAGTCGACAGCAGCGCAAGTGAAATTGTGCTGCATATAAAAATGGGACGGATTGGTCTTTCGATGTGAGATTGGTACCACCTTCCATTTAGCTAACACAATCGCCATGCACACAAGCGATCTCGTTTCAGCGATATGGCACCAGTGTGCCGCTGTAGTAAAGCTTTATTCTTGAGGATTTGGGCTTGGTAGATGACTAATTTGCTGTAAACTGGGAAGAGTTTCGATAAAGAGTGCGCGAGAGCTGCGCGCGCTCGGCAGCATCATCATCAGCAGCAGCAGCAGCAGCCTCGAGCTCAAATTCAGCACAGCTCACATCTCAGAGCATCATCTCAGAGCATCCAGACAGAAAAGACGTGTGCAAAAGTTTGACGATCGATTTAACGTAAGTGCATGACTTAGACTCGATGCTTGTGTCTTGGATATTGTAAAACCGGGGGTTGAGGGATGACAACTGCATAAAGGTAGTGCCGTATTCCTGGAAATCTAAAATGGATTATGAGGTACTTTCATCTCTGCATGATGTTTGTGGTACGCATGATTGCTGTGAACTTGGCGATGTGCGCACTGTTTGCTTAATTACTCCAATTGAATTAGGCTATTACACATGCATGTTTAGGAGCAACCCCGAGGCGCACGCCCAATACTAATTCAGAGATACCTTAAGACGTGTTTTTGATGATGCACTCTCGCTACAGAACTCAAAAGTGTGTGAACAGTAGGGATTGTGTAAGCATTATAATCCCTGGGAAGTCGGGGGATTTTGCCCAAATATATCCCGTGCGATCTGATTGTGGGCATCACGGAGAGAGCCTCGGCGAGCGATCAAGGTTTTTACATAGAGCTGTAAATCATTTTGTATGATGTTAATGCAGAATTAACGCGCCGATTGTGTGTGTAATGATTTGCGTTAATGCGTAGTGCCAACCAGCGGAATGAAAGATGAGCTCCCTGTGTTTTTATATGTATAGCACTCTGATGCACATTCCTATATGTCTATGAGCACATATTAATATTCTAAAATGGGTAAGTGCGATTAAACATTGAGGATTTGCATAGTGGGTCTTGTGGCATACGTCGTCGACAATAAACTGTCGTATTGTGTCACGCAAAGCTGTGATATTTGTTTACTCTTAATTCTGATCATGTATATAATTTATGTAGTATTATGTTAGCTATAAAGGGGTCAGGACCACATCAAAGCACGGTATTAATAAATATGCTCAAGCTTTGAATTATATCTCGAAGGTTAAAAAACATATTGTTCAGCACTTGTTAAACTGGTATAGGGTACTGTGCTTTCATAGGATTTGTGTTTAGATGATTAAATGCAGTGTCTCACTATTGCGGATCAACAAATCACATAACGAATATAAAATAACAGGTATCCCATATAGGCAGACATTGATTGGTGACTATGATGTGTGTGAGCTGACTCTAAAGACTTACTTCTTTTGAGCCTGTCCGTCTTTTAATTGTAATACAAATGAAAATCGAGGCATATTAATGCATATGCTCCCTATAATCACAATGCTACGGTATGGGTATTGACAACCACATACCTCGCTTCTTTCTGCAATCCCTCCGCTCCAGTAACGTTTATTTGAATGATTGTGTTTTCTCTTCTTTAGTGGGGATTCATCCTTTGGAGAATGATGTGGGGTGGAAGAGGAGCAGTTTGGCTTTGGATTTGGGCCTGTTTACTGGTGACCAGTGTTCTGGCTGGAAAAAGGTATGTTTACTCACCTGAGGTTGGTGCATATTTCACTCACAACTTGGAATGATTAACACATTCTCTGCTTTTGATAAAGAACACTCTGTATGCTGTAGTTACAGTAATGTTCAGTTTAATATGTAAGGTCTTTGATCTAAACCTACAATGTTAACTTAGACCAAGATCAGAACCTCAGACTTCAAAGAGAATGTAATGCTAATTAAGCTTTCATTAAGATTCTCACTCTGCAGTCTTTTACTGATATACTGCTTCGTGGAGTGCTATTCATTTATAGGTGAATTTTGCTGACATACATTATGACATACATTAAAAAACTGCGTATGTCTGTAATCCATAAGCAACATCACTGAATTTGTTTATTTTATACAAAAACATGTAGTAAGATATTTCTGAAAATTCAGCCAAGAGCTATTTCAAATATAAGGACAAATGCAAAGGTTTGTAACCAAAGCATAAATATTTATATGGGAAAATGTGGCTTGAAATAGGTCTTTAATGTTTGAAATGTAGTATTAACTAATGAGATTATGCAGCTTGGATTCCTGTGTGCTGTTAGCAGAGAATTATGTTGCACATTTACCTTTAAATTATTAGTTTTAAAGATGTTCATGAAAAAACATGTTTTAATGATGCATATTATTAAATTATGATTGTGAAATAATCATTGTAAAGTGATTACAAATGCAACGTTTTCCTTGCTTTAGACATATTTTATATGTTTAGACAGGTGACCGTCACAGTGATGTTGACATTCCCATGAATATTTTATAACAATACTTTAAAAATGCCATAAAAATGCATATGGGGGGTCATTTGTAAGCTGTGCTCTGAGAGCAGACGCTGGACAGCATGCATTCGACACTGTTGCTGTTCAGATGACCTGTAGATGGGGTTGCTGTACAATGTTTAATATGGATCTGTATGCTGCTCATAAGCACATGGATTCTGCAGTGTGTTATTCATGTCTGTATGGTTCCTCATTCACCCTAAATCTAACAAATATATATTTGAGTTAATTATTACTAAATAAAAACGCCCTGAGCTCTGAATGTTTGTGCATTTATGAGAGGTAAGAGTGGAGATGTAATTTTGGGTCAGGCTGACGTTACCGGCGTGCTGTGAGTGTTGCACTGGCATGCATGCGTAATATATGAGACTACGTTTTCCTCTCGTGACCCCTTTTCTGTGTCGCTCATGGGGTCTGTGTGCGTGTGCATCTCTGCACAGATGGGGGAGGGTGGAAGGCTTCTCGTTTTATTTTTATTCTCGTATTTCGAGCTACAATCCAGTGAGTTCCAAAGGTGTGAGAGGCCACTTGTGAAAATGCCTTTTTTTGCATTTTGTTATTATAGAACAAAACTAAAAACGAATCAGAATTTGATGGCAACAAAAATTGAGAGCATACTGCTCAAGTCTGCAAGTTTGTACAATTCAGTACGATGTGAAAATCTGACCTTTGTAGAAAGGAGTTAAAATTTGCTTACATTTGATTGGTGATCTAGAAATAGTAAAACATTTTGTTGAAAATCACCAAAGTGGTCTCAGACTTTCGGACTCCATAAAGGAAATTCTGCTGGGAGACATTAAGACTGATTGAAATGAGTGCATGAAATGAGCAGAAAAAGCGTGTGCTGTTCTTCTCAGCGATGGCGAGCATATATCATCTGACAATTGCACTTAAATTTGATTTAACTGCTTTGAATCAATAGTTGTCCATGTTGGTTTAGGGGAAGATTTATAGTGGAATTACTGGCAATAATACATGGCAGATATGAAACCCCAGGACACAACATGTCTCTCTCTTTCGGGGTCTGTCGCGTCTCTCCCTCTCTCTTTTCTCTGTTTGAAAGTGCGTCCATGCTAACTAATCGTGATGACCTCATCCTCTCCTTGAAATCTCTTTCCATGCCAAGCTTATTTTTCAAACACCAAACAGTGTTTATTGAGTCTGCAGTCGCACTCATGGTCCGGTGCCTGCCAGCGGGAAAAGAATGCCAATGATTACCAAAAAAGCAAGCAATTATGTATGAACGACCAGCCGTTGATTGTTTTTAGAGAAGCACAAATTGGCCCCCATCCTCACAGGCTCTTATTCATGAAGTACCATTTTGCACTATATGATTAAACTGCATTTTGCTCATAAGCATTGTCTGAAATATTTATGAGCGACAGAGTTCGTTCTGTTTGCAGCCATGGGTTTGTCTTTTAGGATTTGGCTTTGTGTTGCCAGAACTCATGCTTATTTGCATCTAAAAGAGTATTTTAGCTAATTAATAATGTATTGTTCCTGTTATATCCCCCTTTGCTCCTAAGACGGAAGGAGATTTGTTGTTTATCTTCAGGCTATTGCATTGCAAATTCTCTTTAAACAGGCTGTTTTTTTCAGAGTTACCCTGAGAAGTGTGTTGCATTAATTTTACACATCAGCGTGTGTTATAGACACCCTTTGCTACTGATTGGGTTTTGAATAAAACGTCTGCTGTTTTGCATTGTCAGCTCCAGTCAGACCGAAGATGAGCAGAAAGACAACACCACAGTTTTCACCAGGATTCTGGACAGCCTCCTCGATGGCTACGACAACCGTCTCAGGCCCGGGCTCGGAGGTACGTGCAGAAGTTTCTCGGATGATTTCTTGCCTCATACATTTGTGTCCCAGTTTTCAGCCTTGTGGGAGATTTCTAAACTTACATCTTCAAACGGATGTAACAGCACTTTTTCATGTCAGGAAAATAAATCAGTAAGCAATAATGTTCCAATAGGTTTATAAATCACGTATTTAGCAGTTTCATATAATTTTATTGCTAATATTCTCATTTTGGTGGTAGGATGCAACATGGAATTCTGTATAAAAATAAAATAAAATGCTTCTCAGACTTTCCAGAAACACACACCTATGGTGTGTGTTTCTGGAAATTCTTTGAAATACATTTATTTCATGTATAGGTCAAATATATTAGCATATTTACTGACATATCACTCGAGACTTACTGATATAAAAATTATAATTAAACTTTTTTTGGAGTACTACTTGTGCACAATGCACATTTCTTAATATTAAGCCTAAAATGTGTTTTAATGTCACTAATGATGAAGATTTTATGATCTTTGAATGATATCAGCCTTTAAATGCAAGATATTTAAAGTGGTTAATGGTTAATCAGATATTTGGTATATGAATAGATTTCTATATATATGGATTCTGTAAAACTGGTTTGCAGTTTTTGAAACAGAAAACCAAAATATAAGGAGTTATTGGTACAGTATAAATCATTTTTGTCAAATGATAACCACAATGTTCAAAGTGTGTGTGTTTGTGTGTGAGAGAGAGAGAGAGATACTATAACAAACATACCATGACAAACATACTATTACAATATGGATTTTATGTTAGTTACATAACATAAGTAATGTAGTTGTATTTTCGAATGTAACATCTTTAATTTACAAACAGGTTGATTTGAAACATACAGGATCTTGCATTAATTGCAATTGAATGAGCTTATTATAAAGGTACTAAATGGAAAAAAAAGATCATAAATGTTCTCATTACTTACAATGATCTAGTGTTTTGAAACAATCATGAAACATACAAAGAAATTTAGTATAACTGTAATGAAAGCAAGAGATCAGATGTTGAAAGAAGTTTTGAAAGTATGGTCATTGAAAGACAATAAATGCAAAAGCATGCCTCGTCAGAAATGTGATGAAGGTGATGGTGGAGAGCAGTTTTGTTCTGAACAAGCCCACCAGGCAAAAGCACATCTACTGAACACTGTTTTCCACATAAATGCAGATCATTTAACACCTGACATAAATTAGCTTTGAACGGAACTGAATGATTCATTGAGTTGGCAAGGAGCTTTTTAATTTTCAGCACGTCTGTTTGACCTTACTCGCATTACCTTAGCGCCCACAAAGTGACAACATGTCATAAATAGCAAGTGATGTTGACTAACAACTTCTGTCAGCATCAGTCATCGTTCCATGGTGCATAGGCATTTTTGTTGAGGCAAAAAAGTAAGGTGCATTTCCACATAAACGACACAAAAGTATTTACAGGTTATAGTGGGGTTTGCTTGACGTGATTTGAAATGTTAATGCTTTGTGAAAAGAAAAGAAAAGAAAAGAAAAGAAAAGAAAAGAAAAGAAAAGAAAAGAAAAGAAAAGAAAAGAAAAGTAAAGAGCTAAAATATGAATGAATTATTGGAAGCAGGTTGCGAGAGAGAGACCCCCGTGGAGAGTTTGCTGAACCTCGATTAGATCAAAGTCAGGCAGGTTGAACCTCTGGATTAAAGCGTAGTTAAAGCTAATGACCAACACTGATTGACACTCAAACTCCTAATTTCTTGCTTCAACAGAGCGTGTAACCGAAGTCAAGACTGACATTTTCGTGACGAGTATTGGGCCGGTCTCGGACCATGACATGGTAAAACTTTTTTACTTTCTATAAATGTCACAGGTTTTCTGTGTAGCCACTGTTCAGAAGAGTCGTTTACATGGTTAAATTATTATTTTTTTACTAAACTGAAAAACTTGAAATGAGATTATTTAATCATAAATGTGAAAGCCAGATCCAATAATATATATTTTAATTACTTTTTTACATAATTAAAAAAAAAAAAAAATGTTGGGACACTTTAATCACGTTAAAAAAAAAATGAATGTCTTGAAATACATTAAATATCAATCATAAATAATATTTATTTATGATTTAGATTTAAGCAATAGACGCCTGTCAAGCAGAAAACAAAATTAAATATTTTAAACCATAAATTGGAAAAACAAAATGACACTTGTTTGTTCAGGCATTAATGGAACATGTTCACAGCTCATGTGATGAACCTGATGCCTGGGTGAACTTCATATGAACATCTATAAAAAATACCTTGACAATGTAAAAATGACGGAAAAAGTAAAGTTAGAGTAAAACTCTAGCATTATTTGTTTGCAGATCCCACCTAGTGTGATATATAGTGTTGTCATCTGGTGAAATGACATTCAGATATTATTAAGTAGATCTTTTTGAAGCCACTGTATATACTTGATTATGGAAATGTACTCTTTTATTCTACATAATATTTTTTCATAACATAATGGCGTATCCTGCAGAAAATCAGATACCGGCTGGATCGAATCACATTTCTCCTGCCAAGCATAAGTTATGAAGCAACTCTACATATTATGCAAGCACGTCTGTAAATCAAGTCTTCTAATTTCATAAATCCAGTTAAAAATGCTTTAGTTATGTTAAATCTCTTTTTTGCTTTACATCTGATTCACTCGGTTATGCGACTCTACCTAGAACATCCGGCTGTATCTGTGTCATAATGGATGATCATGCAAAAATGAAAAAATGCTTGCAGCTATGACGATCAGTAGTTGTTAGAATGATTCATGCCGCTAATTATGGCCACCAATGCTTCAGAAAGCTCATGGCTCCTCATGACGCCTGCAGTTTTACTGAAATCACTGCACAAAAGCGACTCGATAACTACAAGTCTCAACTAGAATCCTCAAAGCAAAGAAAAAGGAGCTTATTTTGTTCTATTTGGAGCTTGCCAGCACCTGGTAACTATGACCTATAGCTATAATGGTATCACAAGAGTGTAACTTTTTTTTTTACTTATATTGTAACACATTTTTAGTAAACAAGCTAAAACTACACTTAAATTTAAACTGAATTTGACAATGATTTTTAGTCTTTCTCCATGCATGGGATGATGAGAAAACGATGTGTTATCGGTGGTCTTGCAGGAGTACACCATCGATGTGTTCTTCAGGCAGAGCTGGAAGGACGAGAGGCTGAAGTTCAAGGGTCCCATGGCAGTGCTCCGTCTCAACAATCTCATGGCCAGCAAAATTTGGACCCCCGACACATTTTTCCACAACGGAAAGAAGTCAGTCGCCCATAACATGACCATGCCTAACAAACTGCTGCGGATCACAGAGGAAGGAACTCTACTTTACACCATGAGGTGAAGCTGCTGCTTATTTTCCTCTGCTTTGCAAGAACAGATGGTGCATCTGATCACCTTTGCATGTCATTTCCTTTTAATGTTGGTGTTTGATCTGAAGTGATCTGGGTCTTCATCTCTCTCAGTTTACAAATATATTCAAATTATTAGTACTAGTCTATAAATGTATTTTTTGCATTGCTAGTGTAATTTTATATTTGGCTTTGTCATAAATAACATGGACCTCTGCCTCTCAGGAGACTAATGCATCAGGAAAACACATGTTATAAGCATCCTTTAGTCTGCTTAATTAGTAGATTATGATGGAAGTTCATATTTGTGTCAACAAAATAAAAAATGGGAGGAACGTACCGTAGGGGATGACATTTACTGATGTATCATGCTGTCAGATATCCAGTATTGTATTCACTTCGGCGTTTATCAAACTACACCAAATACTTAAATACTTTTAAAACATTTGTCTTCACTTGTAAATCTTTGCATTTTAATCTGGACTAAAACAGGCCAGCCCAGAAAAGAGATAATGTTTCTATTATTATTAATAATAATAATATTCTCTGTTGTAATTTTTATAACCCATTGGCAGGTGTTTTTGCATTATTTCACAAAATTTTGATAAATTTCTCAGAAAGCGATGGTTGAACTTTTTTTTTTTTTTTTGCTTAATAAGTAAATACATCTTCATATTATAGATTAAAGATAATATTAAAGATAATTAAAGATAATTACTACTAATACAAAAACTTTAAAACCTTTGTAAAACTTTACAGTTAATTGTTGGTTAGGTGAAATGGTAGGGATTGGGGACCCCTTTTGAAAATATGCTTAGGGCCCCCAAAATGCTAGGGCCGGCCCTGGGTCTGACCAGAATATTTTATCACTGCATACTCTAAATATCAGTGGTGAGTGGTGACTTCTTTAACCGAGTATGCTATCTAATTTATTTATAAATTCATCGGAGAGGACAGGTGGCAAGAGTCGATTTAAAAGTACGGCTGTTGCAAGGAATAGCCATTAAGTGGCAGCGCTTATATATATATATAACAATTTGAGGTCATCAAGAAAAAAATCCCTTTAATTAGTAACAATTAAATGAATAGTAATATGATGCCACACTTGTAAAAAGAGTTTTCAGTGAACTTTCTAAATTCTTTGCTTGAGGAAACATGACAGTATACAGTTTCGATATGTTTCACATTTTTGCGCTTGCGGATTGATTTCCTGATTGCATGTGAAATCCCCAACATGTCTGCATACCAATGAGAACACAGAACAATAATGATAATTCATAGTAAGAGAGCACAGATGCCAAAGCTGATGTGGATCCACTCATCTGAATCCCTCTGGAACTGGCTCAGATTTGCAGAAAATTGCAGTTGTTTGGCAAATAAATAATTTACAGACAGTTACATATGCATTTCCAACATTTTAATTATGCAATCGCAATGTTACACCTCAAATGACAAGGGAATGTTCATATTTAGCCAGTGTCTGAACTCTCAGATGGCTTCAGTATGCAGAGCGTTCACAACCTACATGGACTGCACATCACTGACACTGTATATGTTATATTATCCAAATCAATATTTGGATAATATAACAAATTGAATGCTATAATAAACACATATGTGACCCTGGACCACAAAAAAATATTATATTTGTAGCAATAGCCAACAATACATTGTATGGGTCAAAATTATCGATTTCTCTTTTATGCCAAAAATCATTAGGATATTAAGATCATGTTCCATGAAGATATTTTGTAAATTTTCTACCGTAAATATATCAAAACTTCATTTTTGATTAGTAATATGCATTGCTAAGAACTTCATTTGAACAACTTTAAAGGAGATTTTCTCAATATTTAGATTTTTTTGCTCCCTCAGATTCCAGATTTTCAAATAGTTGTATCTTAATCTTAATTAACTGTCAAGACTATAATATTGTATCTCACTTTGTCTCTGTCTGTCTCAGGCTTACAGTCAGAGCTGAATGTCCGATGCATTTGGAGGACTTCCCAATGGATGCCCATGCATGCCCTCTCAAATTCGGCAGCTGTAAGTACTGTGTCATTTTACACGCTTCCGTTAAAAGTTCACATATTACTCTGAGTCTCCAAGCTGAGTAGTGTGAGCAGATGGGGACTCTCTCTTAGGCCCACAGAGCGTAGAGATCATCTCTGACACAACACATCACACATCCGCGTCCACGCAGCTAGCCAAACGGATTTAGCGAGCTCTACCCCAACCCAACTAATCCTCGCAGAGAAAGAACAGATGCGTCTGCGCTGGAGGAAGAATGAGGGGGGAAGACACATGAATAAAAAACAAGCTTGTGACTCTTAGCCACGAGGCTCTAAATATTTCAGCGTCTGCTGCGTCTCCGCTGTGCTTGAGAATCAGTATATGGCTGACAAGTGACTTCTTGACTGCAGACGCTTGATTCTGTGTGTTGTTTGTTTGCGTCAGATGCCTACACGAGGGCTGAAGTGGTGTATGTGTGGACGCGAGGGGCAGCGCAGTCTGTGGTCGTGGCTGACGACGGCTCTCGGCTCAACCAGTATGACTTGATGGGACAGACGGTCGACTCGGGTGTGGTGCAGTCCAGCACTGGTGCGTGGTTCCACCCTCTGATATTTACAAATGAAGTCTATGGTTATTTTTTAGTAAGTTTAGCTGGTAACACTTTATTTTAGGGTCTTTTAACTACTTGTTTATTAGCATGCATATTACTAGAATATTAGCCATTTATTAGTAGTGATTAAGCACATATTAATGCTTTATTTACATGACCTTATTCTACATCCCTAATCCTACCCAATACCTAAACTTAACAGCTACTTTACTAACTATTAATAAGCAACAAATGAGGAATTTATTGAGGGAAAATTCATAGTTAATAGTGAATGTGTTCCCTATTCTAAAGTGTTACCGTTTAGCCAAAGTAGCATGCTTTATCATTTCGCTTGTGGATGTGTAAAGTATTATTATATCGCCATCATTTTCTTCATTTAGGACGAGAGCTCACACAAAAACAAGAGGCGGGATTTATCGCAGGAACCAATCACATCCAATCATAACCAATCATATCCAATTATAGCGCATTCATCTCAATGAGCCTCCAGAAAAGTCACGGCACGCTTTAGGCTCTCTGTTTTAAGTCTATGGACCGAAGGGAGGCAAGCCTCCACTGTAACTTTACCTGCAGGTGTCGCTGTTTGACTGCGTTACTTTATAAAAACGAGTGACTTTTATACTTCTAATGCCATATTTAGTAATATTTGCAATTTATGTTTGTAAAATCGATTATTTTCTCATCCAATTTTTTGAGGAGACACTGCCTCCCTTGCCTCCTCGAAGGAAACACCCCTGATATATATATTACTATTACTATTAAATAAACAGTAATATGATGCCATTATACTTGTAATATAGCAAGAGAGCACAGATGCCAAAGCTGATGTGGATCCACTCATATGAATCCCTCTGGAACTGGCTCAGATTTGCAGAAAATTGCAGTTGTTTGGCAAATAAATAATTTACAGACAGTTACATATGCATTCCCAACATTTGAATTATGCAATCTCAATGTTACACCTCAAATGACAAGGGAATCTTCATATGACTTGTCTTGATGTTTTAGTAAGTTTAGCCAAAGTAGCATGCTCCAGATTTTATAATTTCCCTTGTGGATGTGCAAATTATTGTGCTCCCTCTTTTATTGGCCAACTGATACAGGTACTGTAACAAAAGGGTCCAACGTGGGTGACTTTGTTCATTGGACTACCTCCCTTTTCAGTAATATGATTTGGTGGATTTAGTTGTCAAACAATAAATACCTTGTCACTATCAGTCAGTAAACTCTTTCAATGACAATATTTTGATGGATTGATGTTTTAACCTTCTTTGTGTCAGAAAAAAAAAAACATTATGGTAGTGTACTATTATATATAAATTATAATATATTATAAATAAAATAAATAGCATATCAGTATTTGCAGAGAAAAGTCCCGAAATGAAGATACTTCACTGATACTGTTGTAGAAGTTGATTAATCTTTGCATAGACAGAAAATAGTTTTAGAAAACAGGTTTGTCTGTGTGAAGTAGACTCACTCATTCTGTGCCGCTGCTGTCGGGTTAGGGAGCATGATTAATTGCACTAATTTTGTGTTAGTTTCTTTATAATGAACCATGGTAAATTAACATGTTTAATTGACTGTTCTAATATACACATTAATTAATGTATCTTAAAAAAGTCTCTTTCTCTTGCACTTCCAGGAGAGTATGTTGTCATGAAAACACATTTCCACCTCAAAAGGAAGATCGGTTACTTTGTCATCCAAACATATTTGCCGTGCATCATGACCGTGATCCTGTCCCAGGTGTCCTTCTGGCTGAACAGGGAATCTGTCCCCGCCAGAACTGTGTTTGGTGAGTGTCCTAATTGATCTTTAAGTTAAGCAATCAATGAGCTGTTAGTGTCACTCTGCAGCAACCCAACATCTTCAAATCGAGCGAGCTGTTGTACTGTCTAGGTATCTGCTTTCTAAAGCAGCATCCTAACTGAAATGCAATCTTATAAATGATTGATCTGGAATAATCTAGCTAGGCAGCAACCCCATGCACCACACAAACAGGGTTCCTCATGGGACATACACTGTACAAACAAGACCAGAGAGTTTGATGTTAGCATGTTGCAAAGACACAATACTCTGAGCAATAAAATATATATAAATTTACATAAAAATGCTCATCCATTGTCATTTAACTCATTACAGTGAATTCTGGGTTTGCCTTCTTAGCAAAGTATGCCTGTGATGCTGCCTTAGAATTTGGCCAAAACATATCTTTGTAGTTATGCAAAGTACAGTATCCCTTTAGTTTAGGCAGTAATCCTCACTATTAACTAGTTGTTTATTAGCATGCATATTACTAGCATATTGGCTGTTTATTAGTACTTAAAAAGCACATATTAATGTCTTATTCTGCACGAGCATATTTTAGACCATAAATGACCTTACTAATTATTAAGAAGAGTTTATTGATGCAAAAGTTGTAGTTAATAGTGAGAACTGGTCCCCAAACTAAGGTGTGACCCAAAGGATAAGCTGGAATGTCAAGCATAATTGTTAAAGGCGTGAAGCAAAGCCACTATTTGTATTTGGGTCTGAATCTGCAGCAATGGCAAAATTATTTAATAATAATTCATAATTAGTTTTGTTTGTTTTTTATTATAAAATATTTGCAAAAGGTAATTTGTGTGTGGGATAGACATGTCCCCACCACTTTTTGAAAGCCACTGAGAAAAATAAGTTGAACCCATGTCCAACAAACAGACAAGCTCCAAACCCTCATTTACTCATAATTTAATGCATACATGTTACACAAAACAAATTAGCTCCAGACTTGTTCAGTGGTCGAGGGATTTGCCAGTTTAAACAGATTCGATGACAGCTGCTGTACTGTACAACTGCGTGAATTGACACTGAGGATGTCCTAATATGTACACCTTAACAAATGAGGCTTCTATTTGTATATCTCTATGCTTCTAGCCAACATTTCAGCACAGCCCTTGTAGGAAATCAGTGTGAAATGTTTCTGGTTGCCAGGACAAACTCACACACTACAGAACAAGGCTTTTTGCTCATATTCACTCACAGAGTTTACATTCGTTCACTTTACACAAAATTATTGTGCTGTCCCCTGCCTCACCTGCTATCCAGCAAGCACAAGGAGTGACTTAATTTACTGCATGTTCGTTTATGAATTTGTTATTTGTTTAGAAGTCATCATCCATGCCTTTCCGATTAAGATATTCAGCTTCAGGCACATCCTAAAAATCCTTTGTACGATATCTAGGTCGGCAAATTTTGGAAAGGAACACGATTTGGGGATCTTGCTCAAATTTAGCAAACATCGACATTTTACGTTTCTTATTTGGTCTTAAAAAGTCATCCATTTTCTGTTACAGCTTAGTTAAATCCTCAAGTTTTCTTCAATACTTTATTAAAAGGCTGCATGCATTGATTGTTAGTGCTTTTTAGGAGAAGCATGCAAACTGGAAAATCATAAATCCTTAATTTGACAGCGAGCACTACAGTATTCAAATTTTTTAACTGTGCCAGGAGGATTCTGTGTGTCTGTGTAATGTATTATGTAACACATATCAGAGAGGAGAGATTTTGTTTTTTTCTGTCAGCTTGTCGGGTTACCCTTGAATTAAGTCTCCTGACTGGGCACTTTGGATTCACAAGCGTTTGCATCGCAGACAAATGTTAAAAGATGCATCTGAGAGCTGTCTCTGCCTTAGTTCTTGCTGGGTAGCTTGACTGTAACCTTGCAAAACTATATTCATATTCTCAATTTTGTGAACTTGTATTTCACAAATGCACTCTGATTGAAACATGACTGAGGGGCCTAGGATGTGATTTTTCTTTCTTCTTGGGGAAAAAAAAGAGTGCCTTGTTGGCAAAGGCTATTTACAATAGCTTTGCCCTCAATTGTCTGGTTGATTGGCCCGAGTTTGAACCCGTTTTTTTTTTTTTTTTTCACATCACATATCATTATTCTATTTAAAATATCAATAACTACCAACTGATTTTGCACTACTGACAGAAATTAAGAAATTATTGTCATTGTCACCAAGTTTTATCATCATCTATATCAGTGGTTCCCAACCACGTTCCTGGAGGCCCCCCAACACTGCATATTTTGCATCTTTCCTTTGTCTGACACCCATTTCAGGTCTTGGAGTCTCTACTAATGAGCTGATTATCTGAATAAGGTGTGTTTGATTAAGGAGACAAGGAAAACATGCAGTGTTGGGGGGCCTCCTGGAACGTGGTTGGGAACCACTGATGTAAGATTCAAATTTTTTAAAGATCAAACAATACAATTAATCTATAAATGTTACTTTAACAGCTGAGAGAAATAGCTTAAGGCTGATGATAAACAGACCAAATTTTTGAGCAACTTTTCCGGACAACTTTTTTTGAGCGATTGTTTGGGCACTTTTCCACTGAGAATGGGTAACAAATTTCTATCTGGACTAATATGTCGTGGGCCCTGTGCCTCACCTCAACATTGCTCAAAAAGTTACCCCGTGTATCATCAGCCTAACAGATTTCATAGTTCATATAGTTTCACAGTGGTTTTTCTTTTCATAAAAAAAGTGATGGAACACAAGCATATTGGAAAGGTCTCAGTCGTTTCGTCTTACATGAAACAAGGAACAAGTGTTTCCCTCCCCAAAGCAACACCATCAGTTGTTGCATGTTTAGTAGGAACTCGGGACATCTACATTAAAGGGGACATAGCACACAGTTTCACCCAATCTCATGTTAATCTTGAGTAACTATAGAGTAGTACTGCATCCTTCATATCTCCAAAGAGTATTTAGTTTTATCAGATTTATTAAAGAAAGATACAGCTTTACGATCTGATGATGATGTGCAAATCTAGCGTCGATCTGAGCCTTGTTTATAAAACATTTGTCACAGTAAATGATAGGAACAAACAAACACACTTGCGAAACTCCGTTGCTGCCCCGGAAAAACAAACTGCATCTACATATCACTGGCTTCTTTGGGAAGCTAAACAAGGTTATCTTTCCCTGAAACCAAAAACACAATTCTCTGGAGGCATTCTTCTCGATTAAGTCCTGTGCAGCGCTGACGATGACATTGACGGGCTGCTCTTGCTCTCGCTCTGGTCGATATGTATTCTCTTCCGGGAGAAATGCCCAAACAAGGAATTCCTCCCTTCATGACATCATGAAGAGCCATGCTCACAAAAAAACTTCCCAAAACTTATACGAACCCAGAAATGAAGTGACATATGACCCATACTCAGAATTCATGCTCTGCATTTAACCCATCCAAAGTGCACACAGACAGCAGTGAACACACACACACACCGTGAACACACACCCGGAGCAGTGGGCAGCCATTTATGCTGCAGCGCCCAGGGAGCAGTTGGGGGTTTGGTGTCTTGCTCAAGGGCACCTCAGTCGTGGTATTGAGGGTGGAGAGAGCGCTGGACATTCACTCCCCCCACCTACAATCCCTGCCGGCCCGAGACTCAAACCCACAACCTTTGGATTACGAGTCCGACTCTCTAACCATTAGGCCACGACTTCCCCGGAGTGTATATGGCACAGAAATACTCTGTCACACGTCCAAATCGTTTTTTGAAACTTTGGTCATGTTAAGCATGAGAATCCAACTCGTTAACAGGGTAAATAACTCAGAATGTATGAAATAGCATTAGACCCCCTCCCCCTTTACGTGTAACTAGGGCCTCACCACAAGACATGGCAGTGAACTGGATCCAGATTGTGCTCTTTGCACTATGACACAAATAGCTGCGGCTTAAAGCCTCCTAATAGAGGGGGCTATTGCATTCTAAATGGTCTTTGTCATTTCTGATGAAGGACCAGAACTAATCAGAGAGCCCCACCAGCAGAAGATGCTTGAAGCAAAGTGATCTTAGTGACAGAAACTTGTTCTGCACCCAAAGAAGAATGGGCCACGCTAATCTCCACATAGGGCGTGAATGTATTTTCTCTTGACGGTTTATATGTGAGACTACTGGCACTTTGTCAGTCCTGACGACAACATGACAGTCTCGAATGTCTGATAGGAAATAGCTCAAAGCTTGAATGTCCAACATCATCACACGCGAGATCATCAAACTCCGCAGGCTGGGCGACCTTAGGCATCTGTCGTAATCATCTTCTGTGACAGATTCTACTCAAAGGAGCACCCAAAGTCAAAAAATGGAGTTGTTTCTGAGGTAACAGTGTCATCTATTTGAGCGTTGAGAATGCCAACAGGGACCAAAACCTCAACTTTCGACGACCCACCACTGAAACAGTCTCATATTATGCAGGTCCATCGGTATCACCACTGCTATGAAACCCATAAGTCTCCATACAGACTTACAGGAATGTCTTGCTTTGCTCTGAATCAATTCAAAAAGGCAAAATGACTGGACTCAGTCAGTAGACAGTAGCTATGTTTCCATCACCCTGTTTTTATGCGCATTTTGAAGTACCGCATCAGAAACAAGTGATGGAAATGCCAAATTTCGAATAAACATCCCTTAATTCGCAAAATAGTTTTTACAGTCGCTTGAGGTGGTTTTTGACTTGTGCAAAAAAGGGTTAATGCGAATAATGGGAGATGGAAACGCATTTGCCAAGTAGATTCCTCCATGTGCATCAAAAAAGTCATGTGACTTTGCAGTATGGGACGGCAAAACCAGACTAACCAGGGGACCGATCTCGTTCCACAGCATCTGAAATGTTTTGGTCGTTCTGAAATTCTTGAGCAAAGTCTGTCATTAAAGTATTTCTGTATAATTGCCTCACAGAGCTGTTACATGACTGCAGGCATCCACCTCCAAAAGCAATGACAACATTTATTGTGTTTTGTCTGTTCACTCTGAGGCACAAGTCATTTATTAAATATGAAAATTATTATATTCAGTGGCTTTATTCAGAAAGTGACGATTCTGTTCTCTTTGACTCATTGGATATAAACAGTGCTTATTCGCAACTGTTATATGCGATATTTAAATTTTGTGCATAAATTAAACTCACAACTTTGGATAGAAACCCTTCTAATCCCTCCTTCAGTTCCACACCCAAGAATACAAAACACTCTTCTGAAGACATATTCTTAGACCCGACCTCTGTAGGTGATCGAGAACAGTATTCCAAAATTTCCCAAATTCTCCAAATACTCCCAATTCTCAGACTGTGCTAAAATCAGCTAGTCCTCGAGGTAATTAGAAACACATATGAGCAGTGCAGTGTCCATGTACTTTGTGAAGACACAAGGTGATAAGGCCAGGCCTAATGGAAGAACTGGAACTGGTGAACTTCGTCCCCAAATGCAAATCCCAGTATCATGCACAAACCACCACAGAGCAGACAGAGCAGAATCAGCCATGGAGCAATTTACTTCACGAGCCAAATTTTGATAGCCTGAAGCAACAAATCAGTCCGTGCATCCTGAACACTCGGAAGAGCGTCATTTGCCCACTGCCAAACTCCTCAGATTACCAAACGAAAGTAGATAGACAGAGTCATTGTGACGGGCCAAGCTTTCTCCATTCTCAAAAAGAAACAGCATTGTGTTCCACTTTAAAGGAGCATAAACTCCACTTAAAGTGAGTTGCTGAAACACAATAAAACTCTGAAGATAGCATGGGCAGATAAACTGTTTTCCTGAAGAAAAGAGATCTGAGAAATGATGGTGCGGGTGCGTTATTTTGAGGCACTGGTAGCGCATTAATGCCATCAGCTAATGAACTAGGATAAAAATCTCATTGGGCTTCAGACAGTCGTCACACCTGAAGGGTATTCCCATAATGTCAGCTTTATAGTGCATCATCTTGAGGAATGTTATCTGTCATTTGTCTCTTTTTGGTAAAGAAACAACATCTTGATTCATGAAACTGAACTACATCTCGCATGAGCAATCTTGACAAGTGTTAGGACACAAGCACTTAAGACCTGAATAAATACAGAGAGCATAAATATTAGGGACAATATTATCTGAACATTATCGGAATCGGCTGAGAAAGGCATAAAATGTAAACATCAAATTGTACCCTCAATGTACCCTCATTATAAAAAGAACTTTATTAAAGTTTTAGTTCTAACCAGGCCCGTAGCCAGCTATGAGGTCACCGGAGGTCTGGACGTCGGTAGATTTTTCATGTTCAAAAATAAAATGTTCTCCTTTGTTCTCCTAATATGAATGTCTGCATGACATGTATAATTCAGTTCAGACAGTTTGCAAGAATGTTTAGCGTCCGTGGTATGAATATGATCACTGCGAGACGCTGGCGGAGTGAACAAAGCTTGAGAGAGAGTTGTGAGTAAGGGTGCGGGCGTTGCCAGATCCAGCTTTTATAAGCATTTTTCAACTTGTCTTTTTCACTTAATTTGACACTTTAGAAAGTTAATCATGTAGGACATTGGTGTTTAGGGGCAGCGATATCTTTATCTTATCTTAATTGTAAAAGATATTAAATAATTTTGGCTTATTGTTATATATGTTTTTGTTTTTTGTTTGTTTTAATAGCAATATCTGGCAACGCCGGCACTTAAACTGACAGTAATAAAAACAAAGCCCATGGACAGGTTATTGCATTCGGTAAGGGAAACGCAAAAAAAAATATCATGATATTATCTTTCAGAAACGTTATCAACTCTGTCAAAAACAGTAGTATGTAACACAAGTACACAGATCTGTAGAACAAGCAGGTTACAGAATGAAATGAAATACACAAACACTAGCCATGAAGAAGTCTATGCTGTGTCCTTCACTATAGTTGTTCAATTTTCACAAATCATGCTAAAAACATTTATAAGTGCACTAGACAATGTTATCAGCTGCAATGGTTATTAATAAAAACTATAACAGTAATAAGTATTGTTGCATGAATAATAAACAGCTGATAAAATTATCCACCCCTGACTACTAAAGTATTAACAAATTTTGATGCAATAGGGTATGATTTAAAAATGATCATCTCTCCAAAACAGAGAAAACATCTTTAACAAACATCTACACGTCTGTCTCTTTTAAAGTGTTTATAGAGTATACAATGAGTTGTATTTGTAGTGGTTGTTATAGCAACTCCCCCACCCCACCCCACCCACCCACCCACACACACACACACACACACACAAACACACACACACACACACACACACACACACACACAAACACATACCCGGACCTCACTGATTTTCAAAGCCTGGCTACGGCCATTGTCCTAACAAGTACGTTTTTGATCAAAACTATCCAGAAGTTAAAGTAATGTGTTTATCTCTATGTGCAATCTCTGCACAGGAGAGACTTGGTTTTGTTTCCAAAATGATCAGCAAAAAATCAGTTTCATGCATTCTTAATAAACAGTAATCTTTCTGCAGTTTTGGAAGTCAGATTAAATGAAACCTTTTAAAAACTAAGTTAAATAAAATGTTGTCCTCACAAATTGGCGCTGAAAGCTTAAACTATTTAAACTATTTTCTGTACTTTTTTTTCTGTACATGCTTGATTGATGGGAAAACTTACCCAAAGGGTACAGTTCCAACAACATTTGCTAAACCTTAGGTATCACTTTCTTTTTAGATAGAACACAAAAGATATGTAGAATGATGTCCAAGAAGCTCCTTTTCTTTCTAATAGAGTAAATGATGACCACAACTGTCTTGTCCACTTCCAGTAGCTTGGACCTTTCTGCTAAATAAGTCATTTTGTATTCTATGGAAAGTCAGTTTTGGGACAGCATAAGGGTGAGTAGATAATGAGTGCATTTTCATTGTTTTTGGTGAGTTATCCCTTTAAAAGACAATGGTGTAAATCTCTATGATAGCACAAAACATTGATAAACGGCCCTGCAGTTCCATAACTTGATATATAACAAGGCATAATGCCGATAGTGTGGTTTATGTGGGTGTGAAGAAGTCAGTAATGTCACAATAATATGATGTTAAAGGAAAATGATGACCAGTATTATGGGTCCATAAGAGGAACTACCTGTATATCACAGAAGCAGCAGCACAAGGCTGAACATAATGTGCTGAAGGTATTACTCTGGAGACCTGGGGGTTTTAAAGCAAATTAAACCAGAGAAAAGGTTCATATTGCTGCTGGAAAGGTCTCAAGACCAGGATAACATTGTTGAGACATGAGAGAGAACGAGAAATGGCTAAATAGCTCAAGACAGCCGGAACTGAAATTACACCAAAACAAAGCTGCTGAAAAGGCCTTTTTAAAAAGTAGTCTTGAAATCCCATAAATGTAACATCATCTTCTCCAAGGTTTTTTTTTTGTTTTTTTGTTTTTTCATTAGCATCACCAAACAGAAAAGCAAAAATAATTATTTATTAAGAAAAAATAACTTCATTGGCATTTTATTGCTATATTACGTGCTTGCCAAAAAGAAAATGAGCTCTTCTTTTTTCTCCATCATTTATAGTCTCCACAGGCTTTCTTTCCCTAACAACATTACTGAACACCTTTGAGAGTTAATTTCATTTTTGTTGCAATATCATCATTCATTGTTCCTTAATTTGGTTCCTATCCTGTTGGGTGTGTCAAGAAAAAATGTTGTGAAAAGATACGGATCATCTTAACAAATGTTCAGTATTTAAACAAGAGGAGTGGAAATTTTTAATAACCATGCTTACTAAACTAATTAGAGCTTTACCATTGGGTGTATCTTTACAGCATGTTTCACATGGACACTTTTGCCAAAATCTGCCCCAAATATTTAGCTATTTTTATTGAATAGTACTGAAGTACCAAAGATACCTTTTAACATGTTTGTCACATGAAAGCAAACAGCAATTTGGGGTTACTTTTCTGGCATTACTTTTGTAGCTTAAGAACAGATAATAAACATTGTTAATGATGTGATGAGAATCAGTGTTTGCCAAAAGGATAAGTCTGACTTCAGGATGAAGGTTTAGGCACGTATTAGGCAGAAGAGATAGCAGTAATAAAATATGCACTCTAATTTCAACAGGACACATAATTCATACTAACGAATGTTTGCCAGCCGCCACTGCTCACATTGAAAATGTGTTCTAAAATTTAAAGAAACACTGTTTAGAGCACAGAGTACATTGTCTACAGCAGATCTTGCTTCATTACAGGAGCTCTCTTTGAGGAAACATGGCCACAAAACAGAAAAAGCTCTCAGCAGTTCTTTGTACTTCAAGTAGGTCGGCATAAATTATCTCTGAACTGAATTGGTGACAGAGTATGCTAATTAATTATTAGAACATCTATGGAACAGCAGAAATGAACACTCAGGATACTGAGGATAGAAATTGGGTGGCTGTGGAGGCCATTGCTCTAATAGAAGCATATACTGTATTTAATTTCAGTTATTCTTTTGGAAGGCTCTTATTGATGAGGTAAGATTCACTAAAATCAACATTTGCATTTTAATATAGGCTAGTGTTCATCTGTAGGACATCCTCGTCCTTGTCATTGTTGAATTAATGTAGCATTCTAATACAACATTTACAGTCATTTTAGCTTTGAATGAATCTTAAATGTAGATATGTGCTGTCAGCTACATAAATTACATTATTTTTAACATATGGATAGAGTAAGGACTAAAGCAAATATACAGTAGCTATTGGAAACATTGTTCTTTCATACTAATATCCATTTTAGACAGTGCACACCTGAAATATTCTTAAATATCAGGAGATATTAACTCAGATATGTAATCAGCCAATCACATGGCAGCAACGCAATGCATATAGGCATGTAAACATGGTCAAGATTTTCTGCTGAAGTTGAAACCAAGCATCAGAATTGTGTAAAAGGTGATTTAAGTGATTGTAAATGCACAACCACTTCTAGGGTTTACAGAGAATGGTCCAAACAAGAGAAAATATCCAGTGAATTGCAGTTCTGTGGGACAAGATGACTTGTTGCCAGAGGCCGCAATATGTTTTCCCATTGGAAAAAGGTGGCCTGCTTTGATGAGTCTCGATTTCTGCTGCATCGTTTGGATGTTAGGGTCAGAATTTGGTGTAAACAACACAAAAGCATGGATCCGTCCTGGCTTGTATCAACAGTTCAGGTTGATCTCAGTCCAGTAGAGCACTTTTGGGACGTGGAGGAACACGAGATTCACATCATGGACGTGCAGCCGACAAATCTGCAGCAACTGCGTGATGCTGTCATATAAACAACATAGGCTCATTGGAAACCCACATGGAAAGAACCTATATGAGGATATATGCGCATATATGAAACCTATATGCAGTATATATGCACATATATGATAACATATATGCTGCATATATGCGTATATATGCCACATATAGGCAAAATTGAGGTGCATATATGTGCATATAAAGGCCATATAGGTCTCCTGTATTGCTTCTTTATATCCACATATAAGCCCTATATGTACATGTAAATGTAAATTTCAACATTTTGGGCTTTTATTTATGTTGTCTAGCAGCTATAGATTTTAATAATTTTACTAATATATAGGTAAACATATAGGTGCATATATGCACACATATATACATGCATATATGTACCTATATTATAGGAAAACGGCCAATTTTATGTATGTCACATATATTAAAAACATATATCAAAACCTATATTAAAACATATATGTTTATATAGGTTATTTCCGTGTGGGAATACATGCCTCTACCTACATTTCTGCGAAACTCAAAAAACGTACCAATACACACACGAATCGCTGTAGTTTCCAGTTGAAATGAACACTAGAGGCAGTAAAACTCCCACAACTTGTATTCCTTTTAACACAAAGTATGATTTGCAGGTCCACAGTTTTGATTAATAAAGCCTAGTTTCCACATAATTACTTGAGGAATGTTATGTAAAACAATTTTAAAATGCTGCGAGATTTGAAAACTGATACTTTTGAACATTGTCCTCACATATACAGCTTCAAATGCATGAGTTTTCCAACTCTGTAGGTTTGCTCGGTAGCTCACTCGATACAGCGTTGCACTTGAGAGATGAAGAGCTCTGGTACAAGCCTCTTGAAATTACGGTTCGACCAAACAGCTCAAATCTGTATAAGGAAGTTAAAATAGCACGGTTGCATCAACAAATCCATTTTTATACCATTGCATTTGTTAACAATATTGGGTAGGTTTAGGGTTGGCTTTGGTATAGGGGCTATTTCCAACACGATAGAGCATTAACTTTTAGCAACACTCATACTTGAATTATGAACCAACGCAATACGTACCTGAAGCAACGTAATCCAAACACAGCAATACGTGCATATATCAACATCAAAAAGTGCCAGGGTCACATATTGAATCCGCAACTCACCGGACGTTTCACTTTGAAACTACGATGAAATGTACAGTAAGGTACATAATAACGGTCCTGCAGAAATGTATTTAGAGCCACGTATTTCGAATGAGCCTGGTTTGCATATAAATATGAACCCAAATCTCTGAGGAATGTTTTCGTTACCTTGTTGAATCTATGCCATAAGGAGTTAAGTCAGTTCTGAGGACAAAAGTGGCCCAACACTATTAAACACTATTTTGTTTTCTGGCAGATTGATTAAAACCTGACATATAGTTGTTTAATCCAAGTGATTTTCTTATGCTTTGTCCACTGCAGGAGTGACCACTGTCCTTACCATGACCACCCTGAGTATCAGCGCAAGAAACTCTCTGCCCAAAGTGGCCTATGCCACAGCTATGGACTGGTTCATCGCCGTTTGCTATGCCTTTGTCTTCTCGGCTCTCATTGAGTTTGCCACTGTAAACTACTTCACCAAGAGGGGTTACGCCTGGGATGGGAAAAGTGTGGTGCCAGAAAAGGTAAAGCCATTTCAGTTTTCAAATAAAAGAGAAAAAAAAATGTTTTAGTCATAGATCAATTAAGGATTTGTTCATAAAAATGAAAATTGTCAATTTTCTCACTCTCATGATATTTTTAAGTTACAGTTTTCCATACACTGAAAGTGTATTGTGTTTATTATTATTATTATTATTAATTATAATATTATATTAGGAAAATTACTTAAAATAACTTAATACAGTTTATCATAATAATAAGAAACTTTTGCATAATTATGACTCTGTATTTCATAATAATGGGAAACTTTATCATAATTACAATTAAATGTTGTGAAATATAGAGACAATTATTATGAATTATATATTATTATGATCTAACATCTCATCATAATGACTATGAATTGTAATGACTTACTATATAGTAATAATGATAAACTTTACCATAATTTTGACTCAGTATCTCATACAAGATTTCTCACAATTGTGAGTTAATGTAATAATATATATATATTCTTTTTTTTTTTTTTTTTTTTTTAAATACTGTATATAGCAAAGTATATCATAATTTAGTATCTTGTAAAAATTGGAAGTTTTCACATAATGATAAAATTTCTCATAATGACTTAGTTTTTCGTAATGAGAAATTTTCTTCTAATAATTAATAATTATGCTAGCGACATCCACTGGTCAAAGCCGTATAAATGTGAGAAGGTCATGCACAATAGTTGTTTTCATTAAAATATAATCTATAATATCATTATAGCATTAAAGATATGTTATCTGTATATAGTCTTTTATTCATTTGTAGCACATTTAATGAAGAAATGAATCCATCTATCTATCTGTTTATTTGTATTTCTGATAAACTGTATGGTATGTTAAGGTAACCTTGAAATTAAGCTTTTAAAACTACTTTAGACTTTCTCAGAGTTTGTCTTAAAAGTAATTAATTACATCTTCAACAGAGTAATTAGATTACTGTACTAATTCCTGTCTTTAAAAAGTATTGCATTACGTATTATTTTTGTGAGTGCGGATCATGGTTTTATATAGAGTGTAACATGTTTAAACATTATAAATCCTTAAAAATCATATAAATCCAAAGAAGGGACAGTTTCCAGCAAATACTGACAAAAATGTTATCCGTTCTTCACAAAAAAATCACTGTGTGACTTCAGAAAACCTGGAATATAATGTATAACAATAGAGCGCTGCAGCTGTGACGTCAAAACCTGGAAAACATCCCAGGTTACATATATAACCATGGTTCCTCGAATGAACGAGACGCTGCGTCATAAATGCTAGGGGAACGTTTTCAGCGATACCATGCTCTGAATCATATGTGTAATCAGTCCAGTCGATGGGTGAGACATCACGGGCGGGTGACGTAATGACCAGGAAGCTTAAAAGCACGTGAGGTGCAACCAACGTTAGCTTCTAGGAATGAAGCAAGCTCTAGTAGGGATGCCGGAGGTATGGCCCTGAGACACAGCGTCCAGACCGGGTGCAACGTCAAGTCAAAGCCACTGAGAGGGCCTGCAGATCCCCAACTCTCTTAAGACATGACATCGCCAAAAGAAAAACAGTCTTTAATGTAAGAAGACGATCGGATATCTCCTCGATAGGCACAAAGGCAGGCCTACAGAGAGCTTCTAGCACCACAGCGAGGTCCCAAGGAGGGGAGATCGTACCTGAGGCCTCAGCCTCATCACTCCGTGGAGGAAATGTGTAACTGGAGGGTTCTTGCATACTGAAAGGCCACCAAGAGGGGCGTGGTAGGTCGCTATAGCCGCCACATAGACCTTCAGGGTGAAGTGGGTTAACCCTGCAGAGAAATGGGCCTGCAAAAACTCCAGCACTGTACCAATCAGGCAGTTAACTGAGTCAAGCTGGTGGTCTCCGCACCATGAAGTGAAGAGTCTCCACTTCAGGGCGTACAGTTTCCTCGTTGAGGGAGCTCTAGATTGGAGGATGGTCTCAACAACCTCGGTTGAGAGACCAGAAGCTATGAGTTGTGCCCCCTCAGGGGCAAACACTCACAGTTCCCACAACTCCGGGCAGGGATGAAAGATTGTGCCCTCCACCTGTGAGAGGAGATCCCTCCTGACGGGAATCTCCTATGGAGAGCCGTCAAGAAGAGAAATCAGGTCCAAGAACCATACTCAGGCCGGCCAGAGCGGGGCTACTAGCAATAGACAGACCCCGTCCCGGCGCACACCCTCTCTAGAACTCCCGGAAGCAGAGCGATCGGGGGAAAGGCGTACAGACAAAGCCTCAGCCAAGTCTGCACTATACCATCCAGCCCCAGTGGAGCTAGATGAGTCAGAGAGAACCAGAGGGGACAGTGTGATGTCTGACTGGTCGTAAACAGATCCACCTGAGCCTAGCCAGAAACTCTCCATATATGCTTCACCACCTTGGGGTGAAGCATCCATTCCCTGGGCCTCGGCCCCTGCCTCAACAGGATGTCTGCTCCCATATTGAGATGCCCAGGAATAGAAACTGCTCTCAGCGAGAGGAACTTGCCCTGGGACCACACAAGAATCTGGTGCACCAGCTTATACAAGGGGCACAAACACAGACCTCCCTGGTGGTTGATATAAAAGACCACAGCTGTGTTATCAGGGCGTACCAACACATGGTGATCTCTTAGGTCCGGAAGAAAGTGTTTCAGTGCTCGAAACACGGGCAGCATCTCCAGGCAGTTGATGTGCCACGTGAGATGGCTCCACAGACCGCGGGCAGGGTGGCCACTCATGACCGCTCCCCAACCGGTGAGGGACGCGTCCGTCGCTAGCGTTACGCAGTGACAAGGAGCTCCCAGCACCGGGCTCTGAGACAAGATCAGACCTTAATCATGCGAAGCAGGTTTCCCCTCGGGGAGAACCCCTTGGTCTTGAGCCACCACTGTAGGGTCTCATGTACAGCAGGCCAAAAGGTATCACGTTGGACGCAGCTGCCATCAGACCCAACAAAGACTGGCATCTGCTGCGTTTGAGTTAAAATCAACCAATCGTCGATGTACTTGAGTATGCGGATGCCCTGGAGTCGCGAGGAGCCAGAGCAGCATCCACACACTTCATGAAAGTACATGGTGAGAGAGCTAAGCCGAAGGGAAGATCCCGATATTGGTAAGCTTCGCCCCTGAAAGCAAACCTCAGGAACTTCCTGTGACTGGGAAGGATGATGGAAGTTAGCGTCTTTCAGATCAATCGTGACAAACCAGTCCACGGACCTGATCTGAGACATGACATGTTTGACAGTGAGCATTTTGAACTGCGGTTCAATAGAATTGGATGCAAACCCCCATCCTTCTTTGCTGTAGAACCCGGACTCCCTGTCGCGAGGAGGGCCTCCTTCCTCAAGAGAGTGTTCACTTCTTGTTCTAATACCAGAGCCTTCTCAGGGCCCACAAATGTGAGGAAAAAACCCCTTGAAAGGCGGCAGGCAGAGCGCCGAACTGAATGTGACAGCCTCTTTCTACAGTTTGTAGGACCCAACAAGATACATTTGGCAGTAGTTTCCACGCTGCTAAATAATTTACTAAGGGAACAAGTCTCTCGAGACTGGCCTCTGGTGTGCTTGGAGCTGCTAGCTCGGTGCCCTGAAACAGAGGACCAGCAGGAGACGGCCGAACTAGCTGCTCGAGAGACCCCCGAAGGGGTGGCAAGGCTTTCAGCTCTGCTATGTTCCCGGGCGGAAGATACTGAGAGAAGCACTCGCTGGAGACCGCTGCGCCCTGGAACACTGGCAGGGTTGATTACTATGGCAATGAGGCGGGGATGAATAAGCGGGCCGAGAATGGTTTCTTTAACGATCTCGACACCTCGGTGTGGAGATCAGGAAAAAATGGCAGGCTCCGGCATGGAGGTAGTGGCTTAGTACGCAGAAAGTGTTCATCGAGTTTTTCTGCGGTTCAACCTGTTTCTCGGTGGGTCAATGGATGTTTAACTTGGCTACCGCACGAGTAACTACCTCTAATAGCTTCTCATACTGGAGGGACTGAGGGGGAGAATCAGCCCGAGCCCGCTCCCCGGGGGGAAGAGACTGTAGAACGGGCTTCCAATCCCAGAGAGTGGGCAGTAGATCTGGCAGGTGAGGAAGAAGTAGGGAGGGACAGGCAGGGAGGAACACACAATCTGTAACGTGATCTGCTTTCACCTTTATGTCTTGTCTTTGCCTCGGCTATAGACATTCTGGAGCTTTATATGTTGCTGGACTTGTAACTTGACAAACATCAGTAAATAAGACTCACAGAACATAGATTGTGACTGACACACACACAGAGCTTTGCTGAATGACAGAAAGCTAACGCCGGTTGCATCTCACACGCTTTTAAGCTTCCTGGTCGTTATGTCACCTGCCCATGACGTCTCGCCCATCGATTAGACTGATTAAACATATGATTCAGAGCATGGTATCGCTGAAGGCGTTCCCCTAGTGTTTCCGATGCAACTCAAGTTCTTGAAGGGGAACTAATTTGCCATGGGTTCCCTCAGAATTTCCTATGGGATTTTTATAATGGGGTTTTTCAATTTATGAGCTAAATAAGGTCTGTGGTAAATATAATTTAACAACACTTGGATGTTTTTCTCTACACGATGATACACCCACACTGAAAACACTAATTTTTAAAGCAGTTTGTTTATTTTTAAGAGCTTATGTTTGTAATAAGCACCTGCATAAGATTGTGTGTGCAGTTTACATTATACAACAAAATGTCTAAGTATCAAGTTATGTTTACCACAGACCTTATTTCACTAATAAACTGAAAAAAACACCATTATAAAGCCCCACAGGAGGATCTTGAGGGGGAATTTAGGGAAATAAATATATGAAGCAGAATCTCAATGATGCTATAGTTAGGTATCAGCAATCCCCGCAATAGTAAGAGCTGATGACATATATCCTGTTGACCTCCTTTACAGCAAAAGAAGAAGAAAGAGTCATTGCTGAAAAAGAACAACACCTACACGGCCGCGACGGCGACGACATTTGCTCCGAACATTGCCAGAGACCCTGGTTTGGCAACTATTGCTAAAAGTGCCCCCCCTCCGCCAACCGAGCCCAAGGAAGAGCCAAAACCCAAAGCTCCCGAGGCCAAGAAGACCTTCAACAGCGTGAGCAAGATCGACAGGATCGCCAGAATAGCCTTCCCGCTGCTCTTCGGAACCTTTAACTTGGTGTATTGGGCAACTTACTTGAATAAAAAACCCAAATTACAGGGCGCCCTGCAACCACACTAATTCTATCTCCTCGGGCTTTCTTTTTTTTTTTCTTTTTTTTCTTTTCTTTCTTATGTTTCTAAAAGTGAAACGAAACAATTTGTTTCAATGATAGTCACGCTCCCACTTTCAAGTTTGTGTCGACATATGTAATATACTGTATCTTCCTATATGATAAAAAGAGGGACTGTATTATGTACAAACCACTGCACTGGAAGGAAACTCATACTATATAAAAAAACAGACACAGTATATCAGAACTGAGAAAATGCTGTGCTGCAAATGCACAGAATTATTCCTTAAAGAATAGTTAACCCAAAAAACAAAACAAAAAAAGATTATTTCATTAAATACTGTCCCTCGTGTTGTTCCAATCCTGTATGCTCTTGTTGAACACAAAAGGAGACACTTTGTTATAATGGCAGTTTAGTGACTTGTCAGCAACAACACGCATCGTAAAAGTAAAAGTAGTCCATGCAAATCACACACTTTATTCCAAGTCTTCTGATGTGTTTTTCACTTGAAGCTACCACATAGAAATATAGATGTTGTATGCAGTAATTTTATGGCGCTTTCATTGTCTTTTTTGTTTTTGGACATATGTGCTGATTGTGTTATTGTATGTGTAAACATTCTGAAGAATCTTCTACTTTTGTGTTTCAGCAGAAAAAACACAGACAGAAACAGCAGACAGGTTTAAAACAACATGAGGGTGAAATTACAACAACAAAAAAAAAAAAAAGGGGGTGAACTGTTCTTTTAAGATTCTTTTAACCTAAAATATGTTTTTGCATTACATTAGCAATGTACATGGAATAAGTTTGCATGGGTGAAGCTTTCTATACCCAGTTAACAGCTTGATTTAAACAGTCATGTGTTCCTCTGTTTTTTCTCTTTAGCCTGTGTTCTGGATCTTCTGTTATTTGACCTTATATTCTACTAGGATTCCATTAACAGCAATAAAACATGTCTCAGCGGGGGGAAAAAAACAATCCTTTACTCATGGATATAAAAAGCGTAGAGAAAAGATTAATGTGTATATCATAAAGCATACTATTTATTTTGTTTTCATGTAAATATTATAAAATCTTAGAGATGTCAATATTAATTTTGAGCTTTGCTAAATGTAACTACAAGGTACAAACTCAGTGCTCGACAGAGAGAGAGTGCATTGTTTCGATTTGCGCAGATCATCAAGGAAAGTCGGGTATATGAATATTTATTTGATTTTTATTTATGTTTTTCTGTAGATCTACTAGACAATAGTTTTGATTTACCTTTTGATGATTATGTGTGTGCTGATATACGTGAAAACTAGTATAAAGAGTTTTTAAGGAGGGACTAAAGTAGATACTTAGAAAGAATGTAAACGTCTGTCTTGGTGTCGGAATGCAGTTTTCTATTTAGCATTAAAATACTCTTTATTTATTTTGGTAGACACTTTTTGAAAGAGAAATTGTGGCGTGCTCACATGGGATATAAGAATGATGGCACTAGGGTTATCACTTCTGTGCTGCTACTCGCTAGCATCATATAAAGTGAACAAGTCAGAGCGAATCAAGAGTAGTGCCTTGTATATATTTGCAAGTTAAGAGGGTACTTAAGAAGGTGCTCTCCTTGTTTCTTTGAATTAGATATGGGCAACCTTTCAAAAACATCACTGAAGAAAGTATCAGCCACACTGCCTTTTGTCTCACATGCCATAGTGAACATATATCCCATTACAGACATGTTTGTCACTGCTCGTTAATGAAAACTAAAAGAAGACATGTCTAGCGATTAGCCATGTATGTGAATACACTGTTCTACATATAAATATGTCTTGTAGTGCTATATCAATGCCAAATTGTTTATGTTTGTGGCATGTCAGTTGCTCCTCAAGCACCTATTGAAAAGAAACCAAACTTATAAAGAGTATCCTCTCTATTTTTGGACTGAGAGAAAAAAAAAGTTATCTTAAATGAGGAACTTTGACATTATCATACTTTACTTTGATGTAGCAATATAGGTTAGTAAGGGCTTTTTTGTGACGGAAGTGATAAAAGGCACACCATTCTGATCAATTTGAGTTGCTCTTCTTGGTATGTTTATGAATGCCTGAAATAAGATGCTCTTATAAGTTGGCAGTAGTCTTCTGTTTTGTCGATTTGTTATACTTTGTGTTTAAAATGCACTTTTTTTCTTTTTCAAAATAATGAATGCATACACAACATTTTGAAACGGATGTTTTCGGGGTATGCCACTGGATCAGGAACTTTCTGTCGCATTATCTGGACTATGTGATGCAGATAAATGTCATGTTACGCCTCTTTATTTTATTCTTTGATCTTCACAAAGACGTTTTTGACGGTATCTAGAGTTTGCTGAGTTTGTGCCAGATTGAGCAACGACTGAAAGTTTACTCTGGGATATGTGTGTGAAACAGTATGCAAATGCACAGGCGTGGATTCCTTTGGAGCCAGACCTTTGTGAATGCGGTAAAAATTATGAGTTCATTGATGCTATATATATATATATATATATATATACACACACACACATTTGCCATGATGATACTTGCTCTAAAGATGAAACATTTTATTTGTACCAACCTCTTGTTATGCATTTTGCACATAATAGGCATATTTAATATTTATGTAGTCAGCTTTGTGCTATGCAAGGATAGCTCTGAACCATATTAATTAGCTTCTCTCTCACCCCTCCTCACTGTCGTTTCCAATTTATATTGTAAAAAGTCATTTACGAACTGTTCACCCTATTTATCTGTGGGACATTCTGAAAGCATGTAAGGACGCGTGGTTCAGATCTGGAATAATCCATTTTAAAGACAGGGTAATGTGGCAATAAAAAAAAAAAAAAGCTAGATTTAAAAGAATCTTTCAGTTAGTTTATTATATTATTTACACCTCAAATAATAGATATATTTAGATTGTTTTGTTGCATCTAATAATATATATTTTAATGACCTGTGCTATGGGTTAAAGACTTGTAATTTTACTTTATTTGTTTTATGGGAGATTATAGCATTTCATATGCATACCAGATTGTGAAAGTGGTTAAATTTTTTGATTTTGCAATGTACTCAAATAATCCAACACACACTGTAATTAAAAAAAAAACTAAATTTGTGCTTGGCAAAAGTTGAAGTAACTACTAACTCGAAGGATGAACATGTGCATAAACGCTCATAGACACAAACAGCAATGTGCACAAGTCCAGAGGCAAAGTATGATTTATTCTGTACTGTACACTGGGAAATCGTCTTTGTAAAGGTTTGCTTTCTTAAATGTTATGGCCCTGTAGAATTTGATTATCTTCATTAGTCATACAATAAAAGATAAAAGAAATCTATCCATGTTGGTCATTTTTGTTGCTTTAATTTGCTTGATGCATATTTTTGCCTTGTTTTCCAAGGGTAACCCTGAGTAGGGGATGAGATGCCATAGCCCTTCATTAGACGCTGTGTCAGTAGCTAGTGCAATGAGAACACTCCACCACAGCACCAGACCACTGGTAAATAGAGGAAAATGAACTGAACCCTGTTCAAACAGGAGGGAGCCATGTCCATGGTATAAAATCTGACAAAAGTGAAGTAAATCAGACAACCGTCCTCCAAAGACGCACCCTTAGATAATGTTTGAGAAGAAGCAACACTCCGAGTAGTGAGCTGAAATACTAGGAGGCGAAGTGAGCGATAGAAATTACGTCCCTCACCCAGTGCAACAACCTTTGTTTCACAGCAGCAACACAAGTCGATGAAAACTGATATAAGGAAAATCGACTGGCCTTTGCTGCAGTATCATGGATGTTTTGCTCTCCAGATCTCCGCGCCAGTCTCTGACATATATAGCTGTATTCACCACGAGATGCACGCTGGTTAGAAAGGTGTCCGAATACGGTATAAAATCTTACTCTGATGCCATGCTGATGCCAAAAACCTTAGCAATGATGAGGCAGGCATGCCAGACTGCAGAGTCGGGTGCAGTTGGGATAGGTGATTGTTGACATTTATGACGAGTTCAGATAACTCTTAAAAAATTCTTCAGATAAAAAAAATAATAAAACTCAATTTTTAACAATTTTCAAAAATACATTTTTTTCATTGTGCATTCCAATTCATCTCAATCAAACTGCAGTTGAGTTATTTTTATAAGGTTTAAAAATAACAAAAAAAAACAGCACAATAAAACACAATAAAAACATTATAACAAAATAAATATGGCACTGGCTATTTACACTAAAGTGAAAATAGCATATTTTCTTAGCGATAGATGCTATTTACACTAAATTAAAATAGCAGTATTTTTAAGTGATATGCTATTTACACTAAGTGCAAATATCTATAGATTATATTTGTTAATAGCAGGCTATTTATACCACTTATTGCAAATATTGGATATTATCTGCACCTCAGTATTGTAATACAATATAAAACAGTATGCAATAATAACTTATGGAGTGTAAATTTTCATTTTAATTCAAATTATTAAATGGATGCCACCTCATTGGGACAAAAGCCCTCCCTACACCTACCCTAACCCTACCCCATACTTTATGTTCAACTTTTTGATTATTCCCTTCATTTTTATTAAACATAAATGCTTTTCTGATGTGATTTGAAATTTGAAAAGGGAGAAAAAACGTTTGCCAAAAGGCGGATTCGAACCCGGGTCAATCGCATCAAAAGGAGTATGACACGCTTTACCATCTTGACTAGCCCAATCACACATTGGTGGGCGGAGTTAGTGTGAATAGCCTCTGCCAACAAGGCAGGTTATTTGCACTTGGTATAAATAGACACTCCGAATAAGAAAACATGAAACATTGAAACTAGAGACAAATATTCCAATATGTGCATTAAATAAATTACTAGTAAGTGCTCTGACCTCGACCTGTAAATGTTTTAACTGAGATTTTATTATTTTTCTTTTATGTGTTTTATGTATTGTAATATTTGTTTGTATGTTTCTCAGGAGATATTAATTCTCCTGCCAGGTTATGGAAAATAAGAACTTGTTCTTAATGCAATCTTTCAAAGACTATTTGAAAAAACAAAAGGAAGTAGAATAAATAGTTTTAAAATAATTCGATATAGAACACCAGAAATCATTGCTGCTCTCAGTGAATCAAATTTTGGATCAAAATTGGAGTAAGGTTTATGTTAGTAAAGATCCTAATTAAAGATTAGTGCTTATGATGCTTTTTTGTCCAAATTAATCGAAAAATATGAAAAACATTGTGTGTTTAAGAGGATTGTAAAGAAGCAAAAAAAAATGAGGATAAACCTCATGGATTACTAAGGGAATAGAGAAAGCATGTAAAAAGAAAAATGCATTATAGCAACTAGAACTATACAAGCAGAAAATAAATATAAGATATATAAAAATAAATTAATAAGTATTATAAGATTTAGTAAAAAAGGACTATTATAATAAGTTATTGGACAAGCATAAGAATAGCATTCAAACAACATGGAAAGTACTTAATAGTACAATTAAAAATAATACTGGAAAAGTAGATTACCCAAATTATTTTGTTAATGATGATAAATTAAGTATAAATAAAATGAATGACATTGTCAATTAATTTAATGAGTATTTTGTAAATATCGGGAGCAATTTAGCAAAAGTAATCGTGGAGAACTGGGGATAGGATAGATGAAATGAATATTTCCAGTAATGATTATTCAATGTTTATAAGGAAAGTTGAAGAAAAGGAAATACTTGACATTGTTAACAACTGTAAGAATAAATATTCCACTGATTGTAATGATATTGACATGTCGTTAATAAAACATATTATAGAATATATAGTAAAACCATTTACACACATTTGTAATCAGTCCTTTTCAACAGGAATATTGCAAAATAATATGATAACAGCAAAAGTTATTCCTTTTTTCCAACTATAGACCAATTTCTCATCATTCTCAGTTATTACTAAAATATCTGTGCATAGGTTTGATCATTTTCACAAATGACTGAGTGATCAACAGTATGGTTTTAGAACAAACAGGTCGACCTCAATGGCTGATTTAAAAAAAAGCTTTTGACACTATTGATTATGGATTATTAATGATGAAACTCCAGAGATATAGTATAAGAGGAAAAGCTTTTGCTAGTATAAAAAGTTACTTCGATGACATATCAATTTGTACAAATAAATAATGTTAAATCAGATTTAATGAAAGTTACTTGTGGTGTCCTGCAAGGTTCGGTGCTAGGCCCTAAGTCATTTGTACTGTACATAAATGATATTTGTAAAGTGTCTAAAGTATTAAAAATGGTTTTGTTTGCTGATGATACAAATTTATATTGTTCGGGAAAAATCTGGAACAGCTTCTGAATACAATGGAAATTGAACTGATGGTTTTCAAAAAATGGTTTGATGATAACAGACTTTCACTGAATTTTAGTAAAACAACGTTTATAATATTTAGTAATCGACAAAATAACAATAAAGTTAAATTAATGATTAACAATGAGAAAATAGAAAGATTGTATGAAAATTAATTTTTGGGTGTTATAATTGATCATAAATTATGTTGGAAATCACATATAAATCATGTAAAAACAAAAATGTCCAAATCCATTGCAATATTAAATCGAAAAAAACATATTTTGAATGAATAAACTTTATAAATATTGTATTGTGTGCTCATAGTTCCATGCATTGCTTATTGTGTGGAGGTGTGGGGTGTGTGTGTGTGTGTGTGTGTGTGTGTGTGTTTGTGTGTGTGTGTGTGTGTGTGTGTGTGTGTGTGTGTGTGTGTGTGTGTGTGTGTGTGTGTGTGTGTGTGTGTCTGTGTGTGTGTGTGTGTGTGTGTGTGTGTGTGTGTGTGTGTGTGTGTGTGTGTGTTCACTGCTGTGTGTGTGCACGTTGGATGGGTTAAATGCAGAGCACGAATTCCGAGTATGGGTCACCATACTTGGCAGTATGTCAATTCACTCACTTCACTCACTTATGTTGCTGTAATTCAGTATGTTGGTCCGGTCTTCTGTTACGGAAGGAGACTCACACAGAGGATTAGAATAATACAGATGGTGTTTATTGACAGCAACAGAGGTAAATGGATCAATGGCAGGTAAGTGGGTTGTTAAATGCAGAGGTTCACAGTACTAATGAGGAATGTAATCTTTTCCATACAGGAGATCGTGGAAACAACGGAGGAAGAATGGATGACAGCACACACGCCTGTGGAGCAATCCAGGGAGACACAACGGAGACTTGGGAGGAGACATACGCTGGAGAGGAGCACAGGAGGTAAGTACACAAAGGAGGTAAGTACATCAAAGTGTTGATGAGGGTACAGATGTAGTGCAGGTGTGTGCAATCAGTATTCAGGTGAGGGTGTGCACCGTGATTGGGTGGTGAGTGAGCCTGGCCGATCTGAGACAATCATGTCATGCAAGCCTATTATGTGTCTTTTCAAGAAGTCACAGATGTAAAGTATATCTGTACCTGCGTTTGAAATGGAAGGTGAACTGTAAGTCGTTACAACATGTTTTTGGATTTTATATTTTTAGTTTCTATTTAGCTGCATATAAGCCGCAGTAGAATGAGGTTAAAGGGAAAGAGAATCACACAAATCAGACTGAAATCAAATTACTGGTAGTTATTTGTGTGCTTAATATTTTCTACATTTGATAACGAGGATCCTGTAATTAATGGTGAACTAATCCTTTGACATCCATAGATATTTATGATGAAGCTACAGATGGCAAAACTTAATTCAAAGTCAATATTCTCATTCTTTCTTACAGAGTGTGATTGATTTTGTTTACCTCAAATGTTAATTAATGCATTAACTATCACACGTATACTAACACGTATTTAAGGATGCCGTTATTGATACACGAATCTATATGACTCCAGAAGAATAGCTTTTCATTGATTCGTGATTAGTTCCTGCTTTCATTATTCATTAGTTCTTGTTAAAGTATGTTAATTCAGGTATTAGTGTGTGATTATTCATGTGCAGTCATTATAAAGTCTTAGCAGTAGTTTTTACTCGAAAACCAGATCAAATTAAAGATCAAAAGAAAATTAGGTCCCACTTCATATTAGGTGGCCTTAACTACTATGAAGTACATAAAATATAAGTACTTATTATGTTCATATTGTATTGCAAATTCATATTCAATTTCATATTGTATTGTATTGCAAAACACTGCTGCTTGAGGTGGGATACGGGTAAGGTTAAGGACAGGTTTGGTGGGATGGGTAAGTTAAGGGTGGGTTAAGGTAAGGGATGAGTCAACAGTGTCATTATAAATGTAATTACAGAAATTAATTACATGCAGGTATTTTTTAAATATAAGTACAATGTAAAAACATGTATACTCAATAAGTGCATTGTATCAAATTATTAATTTAAATGTAAGTACATAGTAGTTAAGGCCACCTAACATAAAGAGGGACCTAACTTATTTGTGCAGTTCACCTAGTAGTAAATACAATCCCAAACACCGACTGTCTGAAGTTTTTTTTTTTTTTCTCAGTACTTACAGTTCTCTTTCTGTCATCTTCAGGGCACATGCAATTGTAATGCACTCTGTGAATAAGTTCATTTTATGGTTATGATGTGTTAATTGGTTGAGACCCATAGATGAGGCTGTTCTCACTCTGCAGACCCCCACCTCAGGTGAAGCACAGCTTGTTCTTCCTCCAGAGCAGCTGAGGCATGCTTGAAGATGGTTACATAAGCATGGTGCTCCTTCAGTCAAGCATTCCTGTGCTCACCTCGTCTTCTCAAACCCTCACAGACTTGCTCATGATGCAAGAGGGATCAGAGGAGGGCAGGGAGTCTGAGGGACCGTTATTACACACTATTTCATAATTTACAAACAGTGCACACAGTGTAATAATCTGGATGTGCTAGTTAGTGAATGACAAGGACCTAATAAGAAGAAAATGGTGGCATTTTGGATGCTGATCAGGGGAGGGAATTTTCTCTTTAAATCATGATCTGAGGTCAGATTTGTGGTTTCTCATAAACATTTTTTAATCATTTTAATTTTCCCTGATGTCTGCTTAATGCTATTTTTCTGTACTACAAGCAGCAAAAATTTAGTTTTTCAAGAACATGCTCTAGAGCGGACCTGTCCCTGAATCAAACAGGACATTTTAAGTAATGTCATTTTGTCACAGTTATGTTCTGTTCCTCTTAGTTATTGTTATTGGTTCATGGTCTTCCGTACACTCGCCATCAGAGGTCGCCCTTCCATCATATTGACTCTTGCATCACACTACTGTTGCACTTCACCCACGGGCTACAATTCCCATCATCCATTGCACATCCGACACATATACAGCTGATTGCACTAATCACACTCACACCTGAGAATTACACAATCACACACCCTGCTTAAACCATGGACTTCCGCTTCCTCTCTGCTGAGTATAGTTCTGTGTATAGCAAGTGTTAGCTGCCTTACTGAGCCTTCTGTGTTTATGTGTAGCTCCGAGTCTGGTTCTGCGTTTAGCACTCTCCGAGTGTTAGCTGCTTTACCGAGCCATTCTGTGTTCTCTAAGTTTAGTTTATTTTGTTTATAGTCTCTTTTCCTGTTTCCTGTCCTTGTATCGTGGATTTACCCTTGTCTCACCGCTAAAGACTATTTGATTTCATCTACTTTGTGCATGTTTACATGACACCGTTATGTGTTATGCTTACAGTATACGACTCAAATTACAGGGTTTCTGCAGAGTTTTTAAAATCAAAGTTTCCAGTAAGTTTAACAGAATGTTTATTCAAAGTTATGTGTTCTTTAATAAACTAACATCATTCATGCAGGTTTTTTCTAAAACGTTTTAGTTGGACGTTCATCTTTCTTTTCTTTTTTTTTAAATGTTGCTGTTCTACTTGTTTAGTGAACATTCAAATGTAACATTCCCATAACGTTTGCAAATGATAAAATGGAATGTTTACATAACCGAGAAATAAAAAGTAAAAAAAAATATTATAATCCTAAATATTTTAAATGTTCAGAGAACAGTCAGAATAACATTTTCAGAACTTAATAGCATCATGAGCAAAACAATCTTCAAACATATTTTTGTTAGCTGTTTACAAGTTACTAAATGCAGGGTTTTGCTTCATTCTGTCCTGTGAATTATTACTCAATGTATTAAATAGAAATGTGGAAAATACAATTATTTTAATTTTATTTATCTGAAATTGTGAGTTAAATATCAGGACATATTTTATAATATCAGAAATACATATATTTTTAAAGCATTTACAAATATATCATTCCTACTGTATATTATTTACAAATATAATACACTCAACAGCCACTTTTAAGGCAAATATCTAATCAGCCAATCACATTGAAGCAACTCAATGCATTTATGCATGTAGACATAATCAAGATGAACTGCTATCAATAAATGCTGATATTATATTTCTAAATATAAAAGATAGACATGCTAAAATTTTATAAGAAAGAAGGAGATGATAATGCGCTGAATTTCAGAGAGAAGAAAAGAGTGGTGGTGTCAAGGATTGGTTTAAGATGTGACAATATCACTCTTGATATAGAGCAGCATGTCATACATCACATTTTCATGTTACATGTTGACCGACGATGATTCATCAATTACATTTTGACCGAACCAATTCTATCTACAGTACCCTTCATAACAGGAATAACATGTTTGTCATAAAAATTGGTTATTTGAAATTTCAGTGCTTTACAATGCTTTAATATTTTATTGCTGCATCTCTCTCAGAATATATGCTAGTGATTTCTGTTTGTTTTTGTCATGATCAAAAGTGATATCAGTTACAGCAAAGGTAAACAACCTTTCCTTCACAGCACAAGCTGTTGTCGCATGCGTCTCCCCTCGGGACGATATGACAGGAGGAGGTGTGTAAAGACAGCAGAAACAATCTCACCATCCTTGTGTTTGTTTTCGATCCCCCTCTCGATGTGTCATCCCTTTATTAACACTACCCAATATCATTTCCTCATTTTAGTTTGTGCATACCTATGTTTGTGAGGCAGGCTTACATAACTCAACTTATGTAATGCAATTAAATGCAGTGCTCTGTTTTTATTCACACTGTTGTGTGCAAGCTCTTTTTCCCAAAGGAAGTGGCAAACAATTAAATGTTGGATACTGATTCTGCTGGTTTGCCCAGCAACTGCATATTTGTTACAGAATTTCACAGTATATAAATAGCCATACAGTCCTGACATTTGTTCTTTATGAGATTTGGTATGATGGTATATATATATATATATATATATATCATGTGGCGGTGGAAATGCATCAAACAAAATCCTGCTTTACAATTTATAAAGTGGTGTATCGGTGATGTGATTTGAAAGATATCCGTCACCAAGCAGAAAGCTAGAGCAAATGCTGTAAACTGTGACACAGTCAGCAACTTCCACTATTTATAATAAAAGTGATTTGGTAGTGTAATGGGACAGGTGTTCAACTAAATCAGCATCACAAAGACTTTAAATATGGATTATCTGAACATATTGACTGTTTTTAACTATTGGTTTTACTCGAATAATGTGAAGCAGCTGTTATTGACTGTTATTAATTTATTTGCTATAAATTATATAATATTTTTGTTTGCATCCATCAAAAACCCCACAAAAAAAAAAATGAAAATAAATATTTACTGTCAATTCAATTTAAGGAACTAGATTACTGGAACTAGATTACTTTTTGTTTCTGTATGTTTCGGGCCATCAGAGTTATGTCATATTTTGCCTGTTCTGTGCTCTTATTTGGTAATGTGGACTATTTGTAGTTTTGTTCCTGATTCCTGTTTCCCTTTATCTTGTTATTCAATCAGCTACCCTGTGTAACTAGTGTTTTCTGTGTGTTTATTGTCTATTATTGTTCTATCACGGCTGTTGCGTTGCTGTGCTCAGTTTGGTCTGTTTGCGTTTTGTATTCCAGTTGCTGAATTAATTGTATTTTTGATATTACATTAATAAAACTCTGCATTAGCTTTGCCCTATCTCTGAGTTCTCCAAATGTTACAGTGGAGATGTGCTCAGACTCTAATGACATATTTCTGTGCTCTGTGGTTCTTCGCACCAGATTTTACAATAATAATTCACAACAGGGGTTGTTGGACTGAGGCATAGTTGGAGGCCAAACAACATTCAAAAAACAAAGAGAGTCATAAGAGCTGCCATCCTGCATAAATATCTGCCTCGTGCTGGCGAGATGACGCGTGAGGAGAGCCAAAGCAAGCCATTTAAAGAGAAGCAAACACAATGCTGGGAGCTGACGCACTCCAGACTGATGGGATGCATTCCTCTCTGCATTATTTTTGAGAAAATAAAGTTTCATACTGTTCAACATCTTTCACTATGTTAATGAAATCACTATCAACAAAATCCATTTACACTGCAATTACAATTGCATAAATAATGATTAATGAGATTAATGTTTTAAATATAAATAAATCTGAAACTAGCAGGTTGTGGCAAATGTGTGCTGATATTTGGCAAAATAGCCCTCTCATTTGTGTGCTATTGCTGAACAATTTTATATTCGAAACACAAAAACTCGGGGCAAGTCATAACTTGAATTTTGGGGGCATTTTATTCATTTTGGTGGCATTTCTGACCTTGCACAATGCCATATAACGCCCATGCCAGCTTGCTTGTTTTTAAGCTTAATGGAGGGTTTAGTTATTGGGATATTTTATTAATAGTGGTTTGATTTCACAGCGGTGGTATAGCAGAATTAGAACTTAAATGCGAAAAAAATTAATGCAAAAAGGTTACCCCTGTGTAGGTATAATCGTTTAAAAGATAAGTCATACTAATTCGCTTAATATGTTACACAAACAAGTCATGAAATATGAATATTTCGGGGAAATAAAAGATTTAATGATGAGTAAGAATGCATAGTTAAGTGATAGGTTTGTGTACTGTCATACCTTGTTTTTATGCATGCAATGTTTTTCATGAAGCATGTCAACATTTTCTGTTACACCAATACACAAAATAATGAAAGTTAAAATAGCATCATATGACCACTTTAATAGTGTTGTAGGGCACATCCCCTTTCCTAACCTTCAGGTCAAACCCGTAGTGAGTCAGTGTGTCTCTTCACAGCTTTTTAATTCAGTCACTTCACATCTTCTGCAACTAGACACTCAGCGAACAGTGAATGAGTATAGGCAGCGAATGAGAGGCAACCATTTGGAATCTTTATCACGTTAGCTAAATTGAATTTCATTCCATTTGTACTTTTGACTTTGCTTTGAAAGTGTGTGCTACAGTCGCCAGGTTTGCAGGAAGAATGCAGATGACTGACTGAGAGGAGAAGTGAGACAAACAGAGAAAAGCAGGGGAGAGAGAGAGAAAGACAGGTTTTTGGTTCCCTCGCAGTCTGTAATCATAAATATGCTAATTCTGTATTTACCCACCCTTTCTGAGTGCCCTTTGTAGAAAGAAAAAAGGCAATGGGATATGAACAATGGGCAGTGCTGACAAACAACAGCCCTGCATTCTGATTGCATTTGATACTGCGCTGTCCAAAAAGCAATATCTCTGTTTGCACATGGAGAGCATATCAAACCGGTGTGCGAGAACAACCTGTGTGAGAAGTCAAAGAGACAGAGAGAGAGAAATAGAGAGACTTGGTTGGCTTCTTTTGTTTGTCAATGCAGAGCCTTCAGCAGGGGGAGGTGTTGCAACGGCTGATCGCTGTCCAGAAACACCACAGAGCGAGAAGGACAATCCTCTCAATCAGCCCTGCTCATCTGTCCATGTTCTCCTGGAACAGACCATTTTAACAAAGTCCTTAATGCCAGCACTCAGGAAACACAGCCATTGCGAGAACGAAACACTGAGAACAGCATAGGCTGAGCCTGAATATCAGTATTTCTCATGTTGTGTCATTTAGCTGGAACGTCACAAGTAACAGAATAAGGAACAGTGTGTTCTGAATTTAGACAGTTAGCACTTGAGTTCCTGTCAGCAGTCCTTTGGAAATGTCTGGTGCACATTTCTCTTCAAGTCCACTTAGGCTGCATCCACACTATCAGTGTTTGGAATCGCATTTATTTACAGGTGTGAGTCTTGAGTCCTGTTCACACCGCAGCTGACTATAGCTGTCTGTATAAACGTGTGATGAACCTCTAACCAGAGCAACAGTGACTATCAAACACAATGTCATACAGTATCATATTTAAGATAGAAATGCCCATAAACTGTCAAGTCGTATCATATTTGAAATGACAAAAGTTTAGAAGCAGGGCTTCATCTGTCAGGTTACACTTATTTTGATGGTCCCCTTTAGAAATGATGCTGATTATAAGTAACTTTGTAACTGTATGTCAACTAACTAGTAAGGTTAGGGTTAGTGGAATAATGTACAGTAGTTGCAAAGTTACTTACAGTAAGATGAAGGTGTGTTGGGGGACTATTAAAATAAAGTGTGAGCAGGTACTAAGCAGACAGTCTACTAATACTCTGTTGACTGGTGGTTAATATGTAGTTGCAAAGCAGGGTTATATTCCGAAAATGTAAAATTACGGGTGTGAGTTTTATTTCACAATGCAGTTGTTGCTCCAATAAATAACTGAACTGTGTGTGAACATAACTGCTACTTTCTCATTCATGCATGCTGCTTTGTTGCTTTATTTGCGTTGGGGAAAAAATTGCATTCATGTGCTGTCTTTTGATAGTCACTTCGCCAGTGTTTCAACCCAGAAACATTGCTAGATTATGACACAAGCTTTCTGTTTCTGATGCCAATTAACTCATGCATTCATGACCTCCAGACTACATTACTGTCAGCAAGTGCACAGATTGACCCCAAGTGGCAACTGAATAATTAAATGCCATTTTTTAGTTTTTATTTAATTTTAACCCGTATGGCAATGGCCCTTTTATTTAATATTATTTTATTTTAATTAATCCCCTTCCCGACTACTGCATTTAAATTGTAATTATTAAATGATTTTTCTGCCTGTGTTTGATTTGAGCAAGCACATTAATTTAGTACCTCTCTGTATAATCTCTTCTTTTTTCTATACAATGCATACATTATTTCTCTCAGTTTTCAGACTATGGCTGTCCTTTCCCTTCAAGTCTTTCCAGAAAGCACTGGGGCTTATGGCTGCAGCTTCGCCCGTAATCCCATTTCCATTCTCATGGAAAGGTCAGGTCACGTACTGTATAGATTACCTTGTCTCTTTGAATTTTAAATATAGAGACTTTTATAGAAACATTGCCCCATGAAAACCTTGGGTGGTTTGTGGGAGACAATTCATGTTTTATTAAAAGTGTATTCTGAGCCAGTGGTTTAAATGTTTACTTACTTTTATTGAGAAAGTTTGCAGTCTTGTTCCTCTCTGTTGAGTAGTCTGCAAATGCGTGATAGCCGAGCCAGTTTACAAGGACATTGAAAATGAAAAATGTAAGCTACATAAGTAAGCAAACGTAAGCTAAAGAATTGCCTTTAGGATTTGATGCAATGAACAACACTATTGCGTGAATTAAACAAATAAACAGTAAATATATTAATACATAGCACATTATAAATGTACAAGTTAGTTTTAACAATTTTTAACTTGTTTAACATGAAGAAACAATAACATATGACACTTAAAAATAGCAGTATAATCAGTTTATTTATTACTTTGAATATTGAAGTTTGCAGACTTGTTAGCAGTTAAGGTGTAATTTCAAGCTTATTCAGTTACTAATTGCAACACAGACTCTATAGGTGCATTGTAACCAATGCTCTACAATCTGGCTGCTACATGTTACAAACATTTTAACAAATGACTTCGGAACAAATATGTGCACTTGCTTTAAAAAAGAGAAGAAACACATTGATTGTTACTGATGTTTAAAACATTGCTGCTGGTCTGCTTCAACGTGCACATGTGCCAACTTCTGAATCCTAATTATGTGCATGCTCCTGCCTCCAAACTAAGCCAATTTGCATTCACAAATCTAGTGAACAATTAAAGCCAAGTGGATCCAACAATCTTTAAACCAGCTTATTTTCAATCGTTAATTAGCTTTTTTATATTTTATTGTCTAGTAAACAAACAGTCATTATTCCACATTTTTACAAGGTGACTAGACTCATGTTTTTTGCCTGCATCAAAATCCAACATCAAGGGTGGATAGTATCATTGCAAGCTACGCAAGTGGATATCAAAACTATTTTTTTGGGACATGGCTCTCTATTGATCTAGCAGCAATGATTCTGCAGCAACTGACTGGAAGGAATTCAGATTACATAAATAACACTCCAGAATTTGGTAGATCGTTGCTTAGAAAAACATGCATCAAAATATGCAAAAATATGCAACTGGGAGGTAAAAATTGACTCGGCTTGTTCCAAATTATAATATTAATTGTGATTTGTATCTTGGTTAATATGTTTATAGAAACATAATAATTTATCATTATTATTATATACATATTACTCATTTAGTAGATGCTTTTATGCAAAATGTGGTATACATAAAGGGATTTTTTTCTTAAGCAGGCAAAAACATTCAAAACGATACAAAGTTACAAACATTGTCTGAAATTGTACAGGCTAAAGCAGGGAAGGATTTAAAGATTAGAAAAATAAGTATATCTTTTTAAAGTGTCATAGTATTCATTACATTCAAGCTGAAATGCTAGAGCTGCAAGAATTCTCAGGCGCTGTTCTGGTGGTTTGAGTGTCAGTGCTAAAGTTTCATAAACCGAGTTTACCATATTAAAAAAGATGGAAAAACATGTTGATGTGTACATGCTGGCCTTGATAACACCAGACAAGCCTCTGTCTTTCCACATTAAATGCTTTCAGTCTAATTGATCCAGAACTCAAATAGCTGGAGCCCTCTCTACAACATCCAGGAAAGAGAAGGTCCGTTTTCATAAAGCCAGAGGGCAATTACTCGGTCCTGTGATCCAATTTAGACAGAGGTAACTGCCTCACTGAAGCATAATGGATTTAGTTGAGAACTTTTTAATGTTTTCTCTGGAACGTGTTCAAATCTTAGATGGATTATTTAACTATTCAGGTTCATGGATCCTCTCACCTCTTTCTCAGGAGCTGGAAAGCTGAGCTTCCCCGCAGCATTTTTGAGCGGAAGCTCTCTGGGCTTTGCATAGATATCGACGCCCTTGGCTTCCCTGTTAGTGTGATATCTGATTCTCTGTCGTGAAACGAGGTCTTGAGGTGGTGGTTGGGTTGGTGCCCACAAATCAGCAATGGTGCTCTGCATTCTGTCATAGGAGTCAATGAGATGATTTAGTTTTTCACTAACCACACATAAACGATGCTTTCTCAAAAACACAATCAAGTTAAGTCAATATTATTTGTATAGCACTTTTAACAATGCAAATTGTCTCAAAGCAGCTTTACATGGGCTTGATATAAAGCTGGGTGGCTTTATATCAGCTTTAGTATTTAGACGGGGAAATAATTTGTCGAAATAGTGTCATTCTCCTCTGGCCAGACAAAATCAGCAGTTTAAATATAGGTTAAAGCATGTACATACATGCTGCTCACATATTATTGTAGCCCAGTTTGTGCTGAATACAGTTTTTCAGACTTTAGCCGTTTATATGTTTATAAGCAACTGAAAAAAGCACAAATGTCAGGGCATGTCAAAACTTCTCCAGGCCCCCAAAACGCCCTCAAACCCCAGAGGGTTAAAATGCACAGATTCACATAGTTTTGGATTTACAATATAATCCAAGCACACACATGCCAAAACAACTAGACTGTAGTTTTGTACTCTGCTTCAAAAATGTACAGAAATTGGCTTTTGCAATCATTTTTGATACTGATTTTTCTTTAGAAACATAACTGGTCTGATCTGTTATCATGAATGCTGTTTGTAATTCTGAGTTTGCCTGTTTACAATTGTATATATTCTCACATAATGCAAGCATATTCTGTGACTGTTGAAGGGCGTAGATCTTTATCAGCATCACTGGGGAAAATTATCTTCGTAGTTTTACACCATGTATATCAATTTGTAATCCGACAAGTAAATTAGACCAGTGGTTCTGAACTCCAGTCCTGGGGACCCACTGCTCTGCACATTTTGTATGTCTGTCTTAAGCCCGATTCGGACAGTAATTGTTTCTCATGGGGACATAAGCTATTTCCATCATTTACAGGCGTTAGTCTGTGCATTTATTGCCGTCTGAATCCAGAATTCCAGTGTTTTTCTCCCTCCACCAAAATTCCCCGGCAGAATTACCTACTGTTTTTTGACAAACACCAAGGTCATGCTGGATTTAGTTGCTGTGTGAATCTGAATTTACAAATAAGGAACAATTCAAAATTAACTGTTTTACCATTGCTGAACACCATAGAGTAACTCCTGCACTTCGCTGTAATTTGCACACATATTTTATTGTATTTTTACTCTGGCCATGCAGTGATTTTACTTTTCCTACTGTTTTCATGTTAATGAATGTTTGTTCATGTGGCATTTAATGTATGGACAGTTCTTCCTTATTGTCATGTGCATCTGAGTGAAATGTACAAAATGTAGGACGGGACCTCTATTCATCAGTTGTTGATTGATTGGAGGTTGATCTGAAAGTCGTTTAGGCTATTTATTAATTGTTCTCACCTGTTTACCTCCATATTTATTGTGTTTCCTTTCCTTTTGTTTTTGACAGATTGTTTTATGCTCTATTCTAGATTTTCACTTCTGCTCTTCAGCAATATCTGGTCTCGTTTTGTTCTGTTCTGTTCTGTTTCTCTCATTTTAGTCCAGTTTGCCAGCTCAAGGTCCTTCCTGTTGGTATCTCTTCCATTGCACACTGCCCAGCATGATACTAAATATGGCCTGCGTGGCTTTCCTGAAAGCTCAGTGCCTTTTACACAACACTCAGTGACAGTCATCATGAGTTTTCACATCTTTAATACGTCAAGAATGTTGAGGACATGAGAAAGCACTCATATTTAGAGACGTCCGTTCAAAGTGAGAGAAGCACCACTCTCCCAAAAGGCTGTCTATAAAAAAAATCATGCATATATATGTGATGCTTATTTAAATGTTTAATTTGTAGCTTAGATTCTGCCATGGCTGATACTTTGACCCTCGCTACATGCTCTAATGCATTCGTAGGAAAGTATTTCCAGTGGCCAAGGAAATATCCTTTCTTAGAGTTGATACAAACTTGCACTGAATGTTCGCTGGATGGACAGATCAGTTGATGGCAATTTAATTCTGCTACAGTTATTACTGTCAGCCAATATAAATAATTGTAATTAATCATAATTAAATATAATTATTTAAATACAATTCCCTTTTGAGCTGATAAATTGTTACATCTTACATGGGATTTAAAAGTTCAAAGAAACTTGTGCCCAAGTGTTCGAGTATGAATCATCTTATTCCCATCCCCATGATATTAAAGCTTTATAATTTCTTTCTCTCTCTCTTTCAGATAATCTTTCATAAATATTTAACATGTTTCCCTGCAGAGATGATGATATGAATGATTTACAAGCTGAGTTTTAGAGATGCTCTACTCTTCACAAGTTTGGAGAGGAGCATAGCACAAGTACAAACTCTAATGTTCAGCTAGAAGGATTTATTTGTTTGTATATAATTTCCATTAGTTAGCATCCGAACATTCCAGTGCCCAGTTGCAAGAAATTAAGTAAAAAAATAAAAAGTCTATAAATGTTCTATAAATTAGGTGCAACAGATAAGCACATCATTTCATTAATCCAAACATCAAAATTTGCATCCCAAAGGTGCTCTATTGGATTGAGATCTGCTGACTGTGGAGGCCATTTGAGTACAGTGAACTCATTGTCATGTTCAAGAAACCAGTCTGAGATGATTTGAGTTTTGTGACATGGTGCATTATCCGGCTGGAAGTAGCCATCAGAAGATGGGTACACTGTAGTCATAAAGGGATGGACATGGTCAGCAACAATACTCAGGTAGCTGTGGCGTTTAAACGATGCTCAATTGGTATTAAGGGGCCCAAAGTGTGCCAAGAAAATATCCCCCACACCATTACACCACCACCACCAGCCTGAACCATTGAGACAAGGCAGGATGGATCCATGCTTTCATGTTCTTTACGCCAAATTCTGACCTTACCGTCTGAATGTCGCAGCAGAAATCGAGACTCATCAGACCAGGCAATGTTTTTCCAATCTTCTATTGTCCAGTTTTGGTGAGTCTGTGTGAATTGTAGCCTCCGTTTCCTGTTCTTAGCTGACAGGAGCGGCACCCGGTGTGGTCTTCTGCTGCTGTAGCCCATCTGCTTCAGGGTTTGATGTGTTGTGTGTTCAGAGATGGTATTCTGCATACCTTGGTTGTAACTAGTGTTTGAGTTACTGTTGCCTCTCTATCATCTCTAACCAGTCTGCCCATTCTCCTCTGACCTCTGACATCAACAAGCCATTTTCGGCCACACAACTGCCGCTTGCTGGATTTTTTCTCTTTTTCAGACCATTCTCTGTAAACCCTAGAGATGGTTGTGCGTGAAAATCCCAGTAGATCAGCAGTTTTTGAAATACTCAGACCAGCCCATCTGGCACCAACAACCATTCCACGTTCAAAGTCACTTAAATCCCCTTTCTTCCCCATTCTGATGCTCGGTTTGAACTTCAAGTCGTCTTCACCACATATAGATGCCTAAATGCATTGAGTTGCTGCTATGTGATTGGCTGATTAGCAATTTGTGTTACCAAGCAATTGAACAGGTGTAGCTAATAAAGTGGCTGGTGAATATATATACTGTATATATATATATATATATATATATATATACATACACAGTAAATATAGTCAGTCAGCAGTTCGCAACAAGATTCCTGATTCGTTTATTTTGTTCATGAACGAAATAAACATTTTTGATGAATAATTTGGTGAAGGGAGATACTTTATGGATTATGCTTATTACCAAAGATTTGCCCTTTCTTGTTCTTTTATCACCTCAATGCACACTTCTGCTGAGCCCGACTTCTACCCAACAGTCAAAGCGGCATTACATCATAAAAGCATGGACTCAGAGGAAGTCTGTAAGGGTTTAGCGTGCCATTAGGTCCCTAATTGTAAAAACTATACACATGAACATATAGGAATTATTGCAACATTTCCTAATGAGTTTCCTTGAGGAGAGTCTTAAGTGTGACTTTGTCTGTTGTCCATGTAGAACTCCTCAGTAGATGGACCTTCTCACTTCTTTGAAGACTTATGACTTTTCCTCAAGCACCACCCTCTGGCCAAAACGTACAGTCCTCGCCCTCCGACTACTTGCAGAAGAATAGCAATATATTCTGTTAAACTCTTGGCCACGTTCAGATTTTAACAGGTTTAAAACATTTTAACTTGAAATCCTTTACAATTAACAGTTTTACATAATGCTACAGCCCCAAGAGGTCAAGTATGATCACTTGAAAGAAAATAAACTGGTTGTACCATAAGCTCTGCGATAGTGTCTATATTGTGGAGACATTGTTGTATTATTCATTAGAAATATATTCAGCCACATGACAGCATATCCATCCATCTCATTGATCTAGCTCTAATTGTTTATTCAATGGGGCAACAAGTAACAAATATTTTCTTTGTCATTTATTTTTTTATTAATTGTTTTACCAATAAAATCTATTTAAAATCTAAAATAAATTAAGGCTGTGAATTGATTTAGAAAATGTAATTGTGTTAATTACACAAAAAAACAGAAAAACAAACAGTAAATAAAGGTGTTTTTCTCTGAATAAGCTGAGAGTGAGTTTTTTTATTTTCAAAACAATAGTGTTTGGGACTACAGGACTGTGCAGATTCTGTGGCTTTTTACAGCATGATAATTTGCAAATGAATTAAGTGTTACTTGTATATGTTGTTGCATTAAATGTTAATTCAACCATCGTTTAAGTTGAAACTGATTCGAAATCCCTTCTTGTCCTGATAGCAATTTATATTTCATTTATAATGCATCAGAATTATAGAACTACAGAACATTAATAATTCTGAAGAAAGGTATAATTCCAGATGTAAATAGTTATAAATACAGAGGTGTAAAGTATTGGCGTAAATGTCATTTTACTACACTTCAGTATCTTTTCGGATACTTTACTGGGTATCAAAGATATTACCAATTTTTACTCTCTACTTTACTACATTTTTGAACAAGTATCTGTACTATTTACTCCATTTGTAATGAGTGTTGCAGTACACATTACATTTTGCATGGACCCAGCTTTTTCTGCAGCAGTTTATTTCTGCTACAAAAGACGTGATACTGCCAACTACAGGACATTGAGAGTCCTAGATCTTATTAGTTTTGCCCTTACTCAGCCAAACGTGTTCTCTGTGTCTTCTCTTAGACTTTTATGTCACTTCCTGTCTCCCGTGGTGTTTGTAGTCAGTTTTTATGTTATATTTTTCAGCTTGTTAGTTCCTCTTAGGCAGAGAGGAAGAGGAAGTCCATGGTTTATGTAAGGTGTGTGATAAGTGCAATCAGCTGTTAGTGTCGTCAGTGCAATGGATGATGGGAATTGTAGTCTGAGGTGGCGTGCAACAGTTAGTGTGGTGCAAGAGTCCATGTGGTGAGCGAGTGACATCTGGTGGCGAGTTAACGGAAGTAACAGATTAAAGGAAAATGAATGCATGTGCTGTGTGTTCTCAGGGATGAGCCAGCCACCCAAGCATGACCACAGGCACTAACTTTTGCGCTGGGCACTAATACTGAGCGTTCATGGCATAAACTGACAATAGTGGAAAGTAGAACAGGCCAGGAGCATGAATTATAATCTGTTTTCTATTTTATTCCTTCCCAGTGGCTAAAAGAAGTGGATGGACCATTCAGCCACAATAAATCACTTAAAAACATTAGCTAATTCATTAGACACATTATGTTATATAAGGGATATTCTAATGTTTTCTGCATTGCTAGAGGATAAGTTAACTTAAATTTAATAATTTGACCTATTTATCTCTTTATTTTTAGGAGGGTTGCAAAACAGTGGTGAATTAATAAATAAACACATACATGCATAGATATATAGATACCATGCCACCCTAAATATAGTGTCAACTGTTTTTTCCCCCTAGTTTCCTCAGAGATCGCACAGTGGAGCTGTCCGTGGTGCTAGAATACGATCCCCTCCACTAGATGCTCACTCCGCTGAAACTGAGTTTCTTCTCTTAAATAGCTGTTGTCACTAAAATCCTGTCACTCCACCTCAGTTTGACTCATATGTGACATCTGTAAGCTGTACGCAGCGATTGGTCACCTATATCACGTGGAATTACCATGCTCTTCTTTTCCCTCATGCTGGGAGGAATGACAGCTTCCTGTGCTCACATCAGGACAGTCTCTCTCTCTCTCTCTCTCTCTCTAAAAACACAAATAAGTGCTATTTACACTCCACATCACACACAACCTTTAATTTTGTTATTTATGGACATGTTAAATAATTCTTACATAAATATCCGCATCCATTTACCACCAACAAGCTGGAAAGAAAATGAAACACAATAAAAACAAATAAAATAAAATAAAAAAATAATTCCATATATGTGCAAAACATACAGAAACAGTCAATGTGTCAAGGTACAAATGCAGAGAGCCGGTCTATTCGTCTAAGAACAGTGCATTTTAATTATAATATTAATAAACGCCTCTAATACATTAACAAAATAGCCTACATAAAACAATATGTAAATTCTGATTGGATAAATCGCGTTCGACGACACTAAAATACCGCGATAAACGCACATTGTAGTTGCTCGGCAGCATAATTCGGATTTGTTTATTCCCTTTTATTAAATATCGTAATAATAATAGAGACTTATAATCGAATATTAACAACAAAAAATTAAGACCCTTAATATGCATGAGTTGATGCTTTGTGTAAGAGCTTGTTTGCGTGGTAGTTATAATATTATCGGGATATAATGGAGAGATTTTATTAATAGAAGCATGTGAGCTTGGATGCATCTCTACCACGCATGTGTTGTATTGCTGCTGCAGCGACGTGCATCAGATCCGCTTTCACACACTTCATCTGCATTCACACATTTAGCAGTTGAACCGGAGCCGCTCTTGCGTTTATTTCCAGATATCTGCCAGTATTATTTGAGTAGAGAAGGAGCTCAGGAGCGCGCCGTGCTGTGTTGTGTTTCTGACGGCTCTGAGACGTGATCTGCTATGTGTCATAGCGAAGAAAGGCAGTAAATAAAGGCGACGCGTCCGTCTGCGTGAAGACAGAGCAAGATGGTGATCATGGCTTCTTTTCATTTTTCCTCTAAATGCTTGAATGAGATGGCGATCTCTCTCAAGCTCTGTCTGTGGGCTTTTCTAATCGCCCAGCTTCCTTTGAGGTAAGAATATCAGACGAATGTATCATGTTGATGTGCTCTGGTTCGCAAACGTTATATGGCTGTGAGTGTCTGCGGTGATTGGTGCGGCTCTATTTCCCATGGATTCCTCTAATCTGTTCACCTCAGAGTCTAGGAATATATGCATGTTTGCAGATCGCCGATTGTGAAAGTATGAAGATGAAATCTGATGAATATCTGTCGACATTGGGGCTTGCAGGTGTTTTTTTACGTTGCTGGTGGCGAAACCCTTTAAATAAGCTCCAGAAAATCACTAAACGAGGGAGTGGTGTGTGAAGCTATCGAGCAGTCCGTGTAATAATAATTATAATAATAGTAATAATTATATAACTAATACTAGTTATATAATGACCGTGTTCATTCGGGAGGTATGTCATGATTCAAACAGCCATTAAACCAAATCCAGGACAGAATCAGGATAGATGCAAAAGCATGCTATTTGTCAGTGTGTTTAGTCAAGGGCTAAAGTTCAAAGCTTTGCCGTGTGCGTGACGTCATTTCAGTCAAGACATTTGTTTAAGAAGATTTAAGTCAGGGTTTGACTCCTCCTCTCCACCTGCTGATGAAGAATCAGGAATAATTCTGGCCTGTAACTACACTGTCTGAGCGTGGACACGTAACACAAGCACTACAAGCAAATAATAATGTTAAAGTACTGAAATAAAGAAATACAAATGACTATCAGGGGGTTTAAGTGTCATGTTTTGTTAAAATTGGCTTTACTTTATATTTGGTTCCCTGAGATCCCAGTGCTGTGCGTGCAAAAGTAAAACTAATAGTAATTTTGAAATGAAGCTATTATTTTGATATGCACCCCTGACCTACACATATTATTGAATCTTCTGATCACAAAACACTGTAGGCGTTCATTTTGACCTAAGCATACATATTTAAATGAAAACATTGTGCATTTGATCACCTTTTAGTTGCATCAGTCACATGGGCGTTCTACGTTCGAGGAGATTACTGACAGAGGCATCTATTGTTATTATAGTAAAAGCCTGCTTATGTTCTTATATTTAACCAGTACTTTGTAATATAATGCTTGCTTTCCATTATCAGGATAATGCATTAAATATGTTTGCTATCAGTCACAGATTTGATGTGATAACAAGTTTCTATCATGCATCCCAGCCAATTTCACATATAGTGCATCCATTCAGAAAGGCACGTATATTTGAGATAGGCTAGTGGTAATTGATTGGGAAAGGACAGTTAGAGCTTGTGTACGGTTATTGAGGGATTCAAACCGTCAGTACAGGAGCAGTGCAAACCTAGAAGCAGAAATTGTTCTTAACAGATTGAAGGAATAGCATTGACAGAGCTGCTAATGCTGTCACTCAGGGTTATCTCTCTAATGTACTTAAAGGGATAGTTCACCCAAAATTCTGTCATTAATTACTCACCCTCATGTCGTTCCAAACCCGTAAGACCTTCGTTCATCTTCGGAACACAAATTAAGATATGTGTGATGGAATCCGAGAGCTCTCTGACTCGCCATAGACAGCAAGGATCCTAACACGATCAAGGCTCAGAGACGTAGCGAGATCGTTAAAATAATCCACGTGACATCAGGAGTTCAACCGTAATTTTACCAAGTTACGAGAATACTTTTTGTGCACAAAGAAAACAAAAATAACAACTTTATTCAACAATTCATATCCGAGGAATCACCCGATAGCACCATTTTGGAGAGTATCATATATGTATGCAGCATATGTACACAGATAAGTCGTTTACATATGTGACACTCTCCAAAAATATCTTAATTTGTCTTACAGGTTTGTAATGACACGAGGGTGACATAAGTAATTAATGACAGAATTTTCATTTTTGGGTGCACTATCCCTTTAAGACTATAGGTGTTCTACTATTTTACACATAAATTACTTTGTTCATTAGGCTGTTTGAATGATACGGGGGTATATTTTTCTGACCCATAAAGAGTAGGCCAGGCAAGATTCATGGGGATCGGAAGCTCATCAGATGACTGTCAGTGTGGCACCGGTGGCACCCCAACACTACATGGCATTTTCATCTGGAGTCGCACCACAGGGATTATACACTGACTAGTGGTGTGATGAAAAGATTGCTGCTGCCTTTGATATCTCTCAGCATGCTGGTTTAAGAGTAAGGCCTGTAGTAACACCTCAACCTTATCACGTAAGATGTTCTGAACCAAAGCTCAGATGTTTGAAAGCTGACTCCCAAATGCATGCGGTGTGTTGCAGATGTACGTTAGGATATTCATAAGTTACTCTCTCATCTTCCCAAATGTCCACAACACAGAAAAAGCAAGTTTATTGAAGTGTTACTGATCCATAAATACAAATATTTGCTATGTCTTTGATTTCCCTGCTTAAAACAAATTGCAAAGGGCAGTAGTAAAAAAAATGGCTGTACTTTAAAGAAAAAAAATGAATGTTGGTCCAGTTTCATGAATCAGTGGTTCTCAGTTGGTGAGTTGCAGCCCAAAAAATATAATCATGCAGGGTTATGAGAGCAAAATAAACAGGCCTGAAGCGAAACCAGTCAACAGGAGCTATAATGGTGTATCAAATTGTTTTTCAAATAATTATTTTTGAATATTAAAACTGACCCTATTTAAACTCCAAACTGATCTTATGGTAACACTTCATTTTAAGGACCAATTCAAACTAGCATGCACATTACTATCATATTGGCTGTTTATTACTACTTATAAAGCACATATTAATGCCTTATTCTGCATATTTTAGATTTCTTAATCCTACACCATATCTAAATTCAACAACTACCTTGCTAAATATTAATAAGCAGCTAATGTTGGAAAAGTTGTAGTTTATTGTTAGTAATAGTGAGAATTGGACATTAAAATAAAGTGTGACCGATCTTATTTAGACCTTAAGATCTGTGAATATCCAGACTGTTTAAAGGTCATCTAATTAGGGAACTGAAGGCCATTATAGGTCAGCTGATGCATTGTTAATAGTGCCTTATCTTCAGGACCATGTAGATGGGGACATTTGATTTCTTCTGCCTGTCCGCAGCCTCTTTCTGGACTAGTGATGGACAAGTAGGCTACATGCAGCAGATGGTGTAATTCAGTGGAGGAGCTGGGCCCAATAAACAAAATTGGCATCAGCGTCCCATCAAGGGAAATATCATCTCCTTTTCATTATGAGCTGTCTTATACTGAGAACCATTACAAAAGGGTTACGGTGAGCGTTTTCCTGCATTGCTCTATGGGCTGATTATTGAATTGCAATAAGGAGACATGTTACTTCATTATACTCAGTAAGGATGAAATAAAAATCTGATGCAATGGCTCTCACCACCTCACAGGAGCCATTTGAGCCGCGCAGTCAGGTTCAAGTTATTTCCTCACACATAAGATAGTTCATTGCAAAATTGAAACAATTTCATAGTAAATTGTTGTATACCATTGTATTGTACCATTATACTTTGCATGAGAAAAATGAAGCCTTTTTAGTCCCATTAGTTTCCTTCAAAAAACATTAAACCTGGTATGTGTCGGCGAGCTGCCCATGAGACTGTCGGCGCAGACTTTAATATCAAATAGAGATCATTTTGAGCTTAAAATTGCATTCTGAACAGTGTCGGGGGTAATGCATTACAATAGCATGAGTTATGTAAAGTAATGCATTACTTTTTAATTTACTGGAAAATATCTGAGTTACTTTTTCAAATAAGTAACGATTTTTCCATGTATTGTCTGACAGCTCTCCTGTCCGCAGAAATCAGGAGCAAGTGCAGAGCTGTGTGAACATGATCTTACTGTAGATCTAGACTATACGAATAAGCAAAAATGACTTTAAATAAACACAACATTTGTGTTTCTTTTTATTTCTTTTTTATTATTATTTTTTTAACTTTCTTCTCCTGCGTCCTCTACTAAGATGTGAATTTACATTTCCTTCAGCCTGAGGCTTATTCATTTCACTTTTGGTGTGAAAGGGCTTTTACATTTGCCAAACATAGACATTTTTATATTAGAAAACAACAAACAAGCCCAGCCCAGATGATAAAAAGTAACGCAAAAGTAACACTTTCCATAAAAAGTAACCAAGTAACACAATTAGTTACTGTTTTAAGAAGTATTGTAATGCGTTACTTTTCCCCAACACTGATTCTGAATAAATGACTGTAGGCCTACTCATAAAACTCGTAAGATTTTACTTCTGTTCTGTTCCTTTATTTGTCATTTTACGGTCATTGGTTATGTGCTTAGGTTGAAGACCTGCGTCTCAAAGTGTTTATTAATGATTCAAGCAGTGAATATAGTTGTTCTGACTTTCTTTTCTTATTCTTCTAGTTATTATTATTCTTTTTCTTCCCTAAAAGCATCTGTACATCAGAAACGGTCATGGAGATTGGTGGGATTGTCAGAAATCCCCCAGTTTACTCAGGCCCATGCACACACATCCGTCTGACAGTAGGTGGCGCTATAATAAGGTCATTGCTGTTTTGGTTCATGTGTCTCTGGAACCACTGGCTACAATCAAAACATTTTTGGGATTTTCCTTACTTTGTAATATTCCTCCTAGACTGTTAATCTGATCTTCACCAAGTTATCAAAAGAATATTGATACGGCCAAGGGTTGTGAAGGTCTAGGCGAATGAATTGGTCTGGCATAGTGCATGTTAATGAATTGACCCATTGTTAGATTAAGCAGATATCCATGCAGAAGTACAGACGTAAGAAAACGTGATACACAAAGACACTCTGGACGTTCTGAGAACGCAAAAGAAGCACATAACTCCTCAGCCGTATGTATTCAGTGAAGATGCTAATGGTTTTGCCTCTTATCCTTGGCAGATGCTAATATATTCTTCCAATTTCATTTAGATAAACAAAGCAACAAACAAACATGGCCTCCAGCATCAAACTACAATAGCGAGTTCTTTTTGATAACTCTGGAGCAGTAATTTCAAAGTCGTATGAATCTTTCAGCGCCCCCAAATCAGCTGATTATATTTGATCCATTTCCTCAGCAAAAAGTTTCCTGTTATTTGAAAAACTTCACAAAACTTGGTACACATGCACAACAGGGCATTCTGCTGAATTTCAGGAATTACCCTGATGCTCGTGGGACTAACAGCAATTTCTAAAAGATCAGCTGTAATACTAAATCTGTCCAGAGGAAAGCACAGGATAGGAAATCCTTTTAGGTCCCAGGCTAAACTCTCCATAAATAGTTCAGTATATTGATGTGTAGTGTATTTACAGTAAATATATACAGCGAGAGAGAGATCTGTGATGTATAAAATGCTAATATAGATAATTAAGTTATATATTGTTATAGTCCTATTGATATTAAAAACATAATCCGTTTTCTGTGAACGTCAGTCTTCCAGTTCATTAGCCGCTGTAGAGTAATAACGAGAAGAATAAGAAAGTACAGTAAACAGTTATGCTTCAAACCAGTGTGTTTTTAATTAAGATGATACATTCAAATAATATGGTATGAAACACTGTGATATCACGCAGCATATAGCTGGAAGGAAAAAAAGAAGATTGATAGCTGTGCAACTGAAACAAATTCACTATTATTTGCTATAATGCATATATAATACTTCTATAATGATTTTTTGCATGGCCATTGTATCACTGTATCGTCTACTTGAGTCATTTGTCCTTGCCCCTTGATAATCACCATTTGAGGCTATATTTATGGCTTTTATTTCTAATATGACAACTACTGGAACAGGCGGGTTGTAAAATGCGCTCTTAATATATGCAGTACAGTATATTATATTCTAAACTCTCCATTTCTAGTGTTCTCAATAGAAGAGCAGCTCCAGTGCACTCCAGCTCTGTAGGATATTGGTTTTTTTTTTAAGTTTCACATTACAGACGCAACAGTTAAACTGCTGGAAAAATGTGTGAAATATATTCACTTCATTGATATTAGGGCTGTCACTATTATGCTAGTGTCACTATTATTGCAGGTAATTAATTTATATTATATGATAATTGTTGTGATCAGTGATTAATTGAAAGGCAGTAGTTTTCACACTATAGAATAGGGAACACTTATTCACTGTTTACTACGACTTTTCCCTCAATAAATTCCTAATTTACTGCTTATTAATAGTTAGTAAGGTAGTTATTAAGTTTAGGTATTGGGTAGGATTAGGGATGTAGAATAAGGCATTAATATGTGCTTAATTGCTACTAATAAATGGCTAATATTCTAGTAATTTGCATGCTAATAAACAACTAGTTAAGAGACCCTAAAATAAAGTGCTTCCTCACCTAGTAAAAGGTAATACATTTATTTCATACTAAGTATAGTTGAAATCTATTAACATATTTACTGACATATCGCTCGAGAGATTACTGATATAAAAATGATAATTCAACTTTATTTGGAGTACTGCTTGAGCACAATGCACATTTCTTATTATTAAGCCTAAAATGTGTTTTAATGTCACCGCTGATGAAGATTGTATGATCTTTGAATGATATCAGCCTTTAAATGCAAGATATTTAAAGTGTACCTGAAGTATACTTGCAATAGTTCCACTTTAGCACAAATACACTTCAGTATAGCACTACTTCCGCACAATTAAAGTGCATTAAGCACAAAATTAGTTGTTCCAGTTAAGCAGACTTGAAGTATACCAAAGGTACAATTACAGGGTATTTTTATTCCGTACATATGCATGTAAATGTATTTGTAGTATCCTTAGCGTGAAAATGTAGTATATTTATTTTTCACTAGGGTCCCCATATTAATGTACAGTGAAATGCCTTGGAAGTGTTCCAGTCTGGCATATCTGAAATGTTTCTGATTTGCTCTCAGTCACATGTTTCTCTAAAGGATGTGCTCTTCTGTCTTCTACTGACTCCATGGTTACTGCCTCACACCATCCATTGTTGTCTGATTGCTTTGCCAAGGTCCTCAGCATTCACTCTGCCTCTGGCATACTTTAATATTTTAATCAATTACTTTACATAGATAGATAGATAGATAGATAGATAGATAGATAGATAGATAGATAGATAGATAGATAGATAGATAGATAGATAGATAGATATCAAATATATAGCAGCTGTGCACTGCTATGCAAACATAAACTCCACTATTAACCCAAGCAGGTACTTTATGAAACACATTAACATGTGATTAAAATGACTTATAGCCTATTCTCATAGAACACATGAGATAATGCTGTAGATGCAAAACGGAGGCTTGAGTTTGTTGCACCTTCCTCTCACAATCTGATTCTGGGAGCGCTGCCAGCGAGAGAGAAAGAGCGAGAGCACATCTCTAATGCAACATTATTACTGTACGTCTGTCTGTCTCCAGCCTCCACCATCACACCCACACTCTGCAAAGACTGAGCGTTATCTGTGTCCTCCTCTAGGCGGCGCCCTTTTAATGGTTTAAGTTAAATGGCCTTGTAAAAAACTTTGTTGCATGTCCAATTATGGCAATCAGAGCAGGCATTTTCAGTTCAGTAGAGTTAAGAGCACGTGCTTCCTGAATCTGCTTCCATCTGTTGTGTAAAGCCCAGGAGACGCATTGCTTTTCATTTTTTGTCATTTATAATTGCTATTTTAGAGACCTTGTGTTTGTATGTGATTGATGTGTCTGTTTTGATGAGCATTGTTAACATTTCCATGTGCCTTCTTCAAATAATTACTGTAGTTTATTAGGTGCCAGCATTTTTTTATAATTTTCATAAAATTTTAATGTCCCTCTGAATATTTTGTTGTATGAGTATCTGAACATGCAATATGTCAAAAGAACGAACAGAACAAACAAAACAAGCCATTCTAGCTTTATTCTAGCTGCATGCATTCTTTTTTATTATCACTTGAATGTGGGCAAGTTTAATCAAAAAGCTCAATTTTGAACAAAAAGCTTGGAAAATGACATTTTTGTCCAGATCATATTCAGAAGGTGATCAAAATATAGATGGAGTTGATCACTTTATCAACACATTCAAAGCTTTACAGTGTAACACTTTCTGCGTCAACATTTCATTTGGTAACATTAGGCAGATTTGATTTATTTGTAATAAAAATATATAAAAATTCTTAAATCAAGAAGGATTTTCTAGACAAGTAAAAATTATTGTCATGTTTTCAGAAAAAAAAAACAGTCATCTTAGAACAATCAAAATAATCTGCCAATATGCTAATTTTATTTCAAACAGAAAATAAGATTATTTTTCTTACTCCATTGACAGATTATCTTGCTTGTTTCAAGCAAAAACTCTTTCTTTTCTGAAAAGAAAGAGTTTTCTTTCTCTTTCTTTCTTTTTTTTCTTTTAGATATTTTGGCTGGAAATAAGACAAAAAAAAAACTAAATAAGAAAACATTTTTGCCGTGTGCATTTCTGTGTTTTCTTTTTAGTTTCTCACAAAGATTAACAAGGAGTAACTACATGATTGCACTCCAGTATGTCAAGTAAAGAAAACTATTTTCTTCTTCATCTGAGTGGACATTGAAGCCTCTTCCTCACAAACTGTGTCATTTAGATAAACATTCATTAGTGGCTCTTTGGAAGACATTTCAGCAAAATGTGTCTGCTTTCAGCTGGAAAAAAAGATTTACAGTATACTCGCTTGTTAACAAGATCACGTATTAGAACAGAACCAGATCAGATGGGCATTTGCTATGTTGTCAAGCCAAAGTCAACATGATCTTAGCTTACATTCTAGAGACCACAGAAATAAAAGTGCATTTACGAAAATGTTGAAAATAGGACATGTGACAGATTAGACTTCGATTCACCTTTTTTAATGTCGTTTCTCCATTAGCTCTGTCCAGCTGGAAAGTGATGATGATGAAGTGACAAACAAAACGTGGGTTCTGACCCCCAAAGTGTACGAGAGCGACGTCACACATATTCTGAACAGCTTACTGGACGGCTACGATAACAAGCTGCGACCAGACATCGGAGGTAGGTTCTGGTTCTTTTTTACATTCAGATCTAAGCTACTGAAGGTGGTTTAGAATCAGCAAGTGTGTTATTTTGTTTAACAACTGACTCAAATACACGTTTAATCTCCAAGAATACTGAACCTCTTTACATCTGGACTTAATAACTTTAATAACACACCAAACATATAATACTGTCTCTTTCTGATTTACTCTTTCAGCTGGGGTTTTATGTACGCTGACTTGTGTTTCAGTTGTGTTGGGTATTAGGGCTGTCAATAGGCTGAAACACTACATTTGAATTTTGTACTTAAATATTATCAATATTCGAATTATATTCGAATTTAAAAGGCATAATTTCAGTTAGGGGCAAAAAGGTTTTGGCTTCTCTCCTGAGGCCACAAGAGGGTGCATTACTAATGCATGTTTCTTCAAAGCAATAAAATAACACGACTATCTTTGAAAAAAAGTGCATAATGTTTCAAATAATGTTTATAAACCATATATAAATAATAAAGTTGCTCAAACTATTTGAAACAAAACAGCATCATGCATGTATGTAAAGGACAGAAAACCAATCACAAAGAGTACTTTTTTCATTTAAAAACATGAGGAAAACCGCCATAAAGTCTCGAGACGTATTTTTTAAAAGTTGAACTTGTGTTAATTTTGCATGGCTTTCTAAACATGCGGCTCTCTTGTGCGAGACACGAGTGCATCGGTGATAGATGTTCCTCTAGAAAATGCGATAAATATGCGTTCTGTGTGAACTGCTTGGTTTCAGTTTTGCCGTAAACAAGATCTTCTCCGCATTGTTCTCTTTTTTCACAATATTTTGAATGAACAGCGTAGCAGCACCGCATCCAGTGGGTTCAACTGGAAAAAAGCATTAAAATATAAAAAACAATTGACAGCAGTATTGCGTATAGTATTTTAATTTTCAAAATCACTTTCCAAAAAACAAATCTGCTTCTCGTCACAAAATGACACATCTTTTTATGAAGATGTTCAGGTGTGAGATCATCTGAAAGCATAACAACTAACTAAACTTTTAAGGACCGTCAGTCAATTAAACATCCATTCTAAGCTCTGTTCAGTCATTTCTGTGCAGCTAGGTCCAGTAATCATCTGAGCCAAATGTTAATCATCTGACAACTACTGCATGTAACATATCGACTTTGATCAGCATGAGATAAATTAAGATCTTACGTTGTTTCTAGAACAAAGGGTTCAAAAGTTACACATTTTTGAACTTGGTGGTGCAAGTTGGCCGTAGAGATACCAGAATTAATCAAATTACTATTGAAGGCCATCCCTTTAAGTGTGCCAAAATTTCATTATTCTCCTTCCTATGGTTCATAGGGCTGCCATAGACAGCATTTGGGGAGGAATAATAACTACATCAGGGGTTACAGCCCTTTCAGTGCTTGGCCTGAACCAAACATACTGAAAAATGGTAATAATGCTAGCTACATGCTAACTATAGAAACATGAAAGTAATGGCTTGTGGTCTGTTGAGGTTGCTTAGTGCTCTTATGAGATCTAATGGGTTTGAAGAGGTTTATTTGGGTCTGAACTGGTTTGATGTGTCTTCCGAGGGGTCAGTTGAAGTTTAATGGGCTCTAAAGTGGTTTAATGTGGTGTTCCTATTGTTTATTGATTTTCATGTCTTCATCTAAGTTACTTTCTGTCTGTCTGACCATAAAACCTTCCAAATTAAAACTTTTAGACAAAGTTTTATAAGCCAAAAACATCAAACCATCAGCAAACTTTATCTATGTACTTTGCATGAGAAAACTATTAATACATCTTTGAGCCAAAAACAAAAACAAAGACAAATGCAAAGTTATCGTTCCTGGACCACATGAGATGAGATTTGAGTGCACAGCCTACATTTTCAGCATGAAGAGACTGTAATCACTTTATGTACTGAACTCAGCATGCATTGCACTCAGAATAATGGACAGGCAAAGATATACTTTACAGAAACCCTAGATGAGATGTGATTACACAAACTCCTGATCTCCATCGCACTACATCATTTAACACGGGGGCTTGTGACCCCACAGATTTTTGAGCCAAATTGATTTTGAAGGCAGTGTCCAAAATATTAAAAAGTTCACATTTGATAATTATGTTATTCGATTAATGGAGATGGAAAATTAATAATGGGTAAAGTTTTTCCCTTTTATTTAATTCTATTGAATGAGGGAATCGGTACAGAGCCGTGCTTATGATATGCTGGGATGATATATATATATATATCGTGGCCATGAATTTATTTGTTCCCCAGGATTTATTCATTATTTCCCTCATTTTTTCTAAACCATGGACATGTTGTACTAATTAATTTCCTAATCAAAACTAAGGAATGAATTAAAACATGGCCATAAATGAAAAAAAATGTTAATTCATTGTCACAATTTAACTAAAATTCATAAAACATGGGAACAAATTCTTAATTCATGGCCACAATTTATACATTTTTGTCCCTATGTCATATGTGTGTTCGAGGCTTCTTAAATTGGTGCAAAATTTAAAAAATATATAAATTTTTAGCTTTTTGTGAAAATGACTTTTGCCAATCAACCAAAATCGGTGCCTTTTTCTAGGCCTGTGTCTGAGGTGCGGCATGTTTCTTTGAAGAAATACAGAGAACTGTCTCAGATTTGTCCAATTGTAAATGCGCTGTCAAGTCATGTACGCACACTTTCAAGCTGAATAAAAATGCTGTCATTCCCTAATTCTACAGTGCATTCTAGGGTTGTCAAGCGATTAAAAATGTTAATCTAATTAATTACACAATGTGCCGATTAATCGAATTAATCAAAAATTAATCGCACATCAATTCTGGCTGAGAAGTTATCACAAACAGCATGCTTTTAACTTCTCAGCCAGATTTGATGTGCGATTAATTTGTGATTTCAGTTTTTAAAAAAGTTTGATGCTTTTCTCATTTTCACAGTAATCGCTTTAAAGTAAGCCGTTATTGTGAAAATGAGAAAAACATCAAATAATTTTATTTAAAAAAAAATTTAAGTAGGTTTAGAAAGAAATATTTTATTTGATTCAACATAGAATTTATTACAAATAGCCTTTTAGGCTACAACAACCTTTCAAGTGCTCTGATTGTTTTTTATAAAAAAAAAAAATTAAAAAACGTACTCCCTTGTTATTACCTTAATAAAGCTCGTTAAATTTACTCTGGACTAACTGAACTAATTTGTGTTTCTCTCTACAGTCAAACCAACCGTGATCCACACAGACATGTTTGTCAACAGTATTGGTCCAGTAAATGCCATCAACATGGTAAGAGATATCCTAACACATGTAACACATTTTTATGAATATAAAAGTATATAGTGTTTCTTTCAGGCAATGCTTTTTTATTTTATAATGTATTTATTAGCATATTTTTTATACACAAATGCTATTCACATTAGAAACTGAAAGCTGTGAAGCTGATATTCTTACATATACTGTATGTCAGAGTAATATTACAAATTACAATGCAATCTACAATTTCTGTAGCCTACTTATTTTGGATGTTTATTAATGCTTACATTCTGTAATGATTTGTATGGAAGCCTGTTTCTGCCTCTGAATAAAAAATAATAGGTGATTGCAACTTTTCATCTCACAATTCTTACTTTTTTCTTGGAATTGTGTGATATAAATTCACTATTGTGAGTTATATTAAGTCATAATTTTGAGATATGAACCCACAAATGTGAGTTATAAAGTCCAGTTCTGAGAGAAAATACATTATTTGTATTTTCTTACAATTTATATCTCACAAATCTGACTTTATTTCTCAGAATTGCAAGTTCATATCACGCAATTCTGACTATAACTTTCAATTGCAAGCCAGAATTGTGAGAAGATTAGAATTTTGAGATTACCTTATATATATATATATATATATATATATAAATATATATATTCAGTGGTGGAAACAGGCTTCTATAGATTCTCATTCAGGATATCAGTAACTGAACATTAATTTATATTATGTCCAAACAAAGCTAATTCTGGGAGATATACAATTAAAGGAGTGAATTCTGTCCAGTATTCTCTGTCAGTCCCAGGACTGAGGCGAGTATCTAATTGCAGCTTTTTTTAGACAAGACGATAATTCAAGAACATAGAGACAACCCTAAGGAAACCACAAACATAACTGCTAAACAAATGAGCAAATAACGAACAAAAATCAACTGAAACATATGGCTATATATACACTCAAGCAACTAAACAAGACACAGGTGAACATAATCAGAAGCCATGGAAGCGAACAGAAACAGAAAATAAACACAGGAAGAGAAAACCGAAACAATGGAACCAAAATGGAAATTATAGCCCCATTTTACACAGTAATACTGGTAAATTGCTGTAAATTTACTTTACCGGTAAATACAAAAATGTGCTGTTGACACAGGCAATGATGTTCCAGTGAAGCACCATTCACACATCGGTTTCAAAATACTGGTAAATTCAGTGAAACCATTAACCAGAAATGATCTCTTAATGGCTGCGACTTCCGGTGTTGTGTTTGCAAACGACGCGATCAGTGTGTTTGTTGATGTTTTCATTTTTGTGTCAGACGTTCACATTCATGCAGATGCTTTTGGCCCGGAGACATCGCATTACACGACTTCAAACCAAAGTTATGGCAATTTACCGGTAATTTTCCAGTAAAGTCTGTATGTTTTTAGTTACAAATCAAAACTATTATTAAGATTGACCTGTTGATAAAGTGGTGATATTTTTTTTTTTTTTTTTAAACAAGGGGGTTCATATATTTACTGTTTATTTCTATAGAATTTCTGTATATTTTTTTATTTCTGATCAGCACTTTTTTTAGAGCTCCAGGCCTGGCCTGCTCTTTAAAATTCACACGGATGAATAAAAGACAGCAATACAGAGTTTGAGAGGTTGAAAAAGGCACGTACAGTCATACATGGTAACATTTCTGTGGGCATGAAATTGTTTGTCATTTTGAAACAGTATAATGAAGTTTGTTTGTAATTAAGAATTCTTATTTTCAGTTAATGTCCCCCTTTTCTGAAACATGAACAGAAATGCTGCTTGGCGTTTTGCCATGAAATGCATTGGGGATGTGGGCTGTTCTCCAAATAAACACAAGTGTTACTGGCAACTTTTTTTCTGTATGGTATACATCTGTAAGAAAATGAGTTTGGGCTGTGACAGTCCCTAAACATGTACATATGAAACGGTGTGAAACAGATAACAAGTGTTATCCTACAGTTGTTGCTGACATGTCTATTGTCTCCAGTGTTCGTTTGAATTTGCACCAGGATTAGGATTTAACATGCATTAAATCAGTGTTTATGTATTAATTAATTTGCACCAAACTTGTTTAAAATAGCCAATCCTCCAGTGCAAGTCTGCGTCTGGCTTGTGTCATTTCATGATCCAATTCCCTTCTCTTCTCAAAGTTGAATACTTATTCTCATTGGGACTAAGGGCTATGCATTTGTCAATTACACAAATGTCTGAAAGGTCTGCCCTTTCTGATTCCTTAGGAGTACACGATTGACATCTTCTTCGCCCAGACATGGTATGACAGGCGGTTGAAGTTCAACAGCACCATGAAGGTTCTGCGTCTCAACAGCAACATGGTGGGAAAAATCTGGATCCCTGACACGTTTTTCCGCAACTCTAAGAAGGCAGACGCCCACTGGATCACCACACCTAATCGCATGCTTCGGATATGGAACGACGGGCGTATACTGTACACTTTAAGGTAAATGCACTGTTTAATTGTGAATTATCATGCATAAACCGAGCATACCCAGATAGCAAGCAACCATTGAAACAATGCAAAGTCAATGCTGAATGCAAATTGCACTGAATTAAAGTTACAAAGTAATGTTGGTTCAATATCAGTTCTGCACTCTCATAATATTGAAACTGTGTTACAATTTCAATAGTTGCTGATGTTAATTCTAGATTCTTGTTGATTTTGAATGATCGTTGAAATTAACAAAAAGAATCAACTGCAATGTTAACAAAAAATCAACAGTAGTGTCACTGAATCAACATTATACCGCGATTCTAAATCACTGTCAAACAGCTTGAATGAAATGTTAGCAATAAAATCATGTTTAACATTTCAATAGTCTGTTGTGAAAGTCCTGACTAATTAAAGACAAAACGTAGCCTATGAAATAAATAAAATAAATACAGTAAAAGTGGGACAAAAAGTACACTAGTCCTAATATATATATATATATAGTCATGGCCAAAAATATCGGCACCCTTGGTAAATATGATCAAAGAAGGCTGTGAAAATTAATCTGCATTGTTAATCCTTTTGATATTTTATTTTAAGAAATCACTAAAATCTAACCTTTCATTGGGTAATAAGAATTTAAAATGGGGGGAAATATCATTATGAAATAAATGTTTTTCTCTAATACACATTGGCCACAATTAACGGCTGTCACGAACTCAACCGCTGTGACTCCCTCCGATCACCACCAGAGGGAACCCTCACCTGAGTATTAACTCTGTCATTCGGACTTCATTTACATTTACATTTAGTCATTTGGCAGACGCTTTTATCCAAAGCGACTTACAATTGGGGATTTACATTTCCCATCACACCCGTACCTGAGACTGATTACCTGCACAGGTGTTCACCATTGTCTGGTCTATTTCATCTGCTCCACCCTTGCTCTCATTGCGAAGTCTTGTTCTTGCCATGCAGACATTTCTGAGCGTTTATCCCGTGTTTGATTTCCTGTTGCCGACCTGGACTGTTTACCCGTTTATGAAAGAACTCTGCCTGCCTTGCTGATCTGTTTTGTTATCTGTCTGCCGCCTGCCCAGACCTCTAGCCCGAACTCTGTTTATGATTCTGCCCTGCCTACGTGGTACCTGAAGCCTGTGATTGACTTATGCTTGTATGACCATTCTTGTGTGATAATAAAGCTGCACATGGATCTTAAAGACACTGCCTCCACATTACAGAGGCACCCTTTTATTCAATACTTTTTTGAAACCTGCATTTGCAAGTTTAACAGCTCTAAATTTTCTCCTATAATGCCTGATGAGGTTAGAGAACACCTGACAAGAGATCAGATACCATTCCTTCATCCAGAATCACTCCAGACCCTTTAGATTCCCAGCTCCATGACGGTGCTTCTCTTCAGTTCACCTCACTCATTTTCTACAGGGTTCGGGTCAGAGGACTAGAATGGCCAGAAGCTTGGTTTTGTGAAGCTTGCAGAAGCTTGGTTTTGTGCTCAGTGACCCATTTTTGTGTTGTTTTTGAGGTTTTGTGTTTGGATTATTGTACGGTTGGAAGATCCAAACATGGCCCATTATAAGATTTCTAACAGAGTCAGTCACTTGTTGATTTTTTTATCTGTTGCTATTTGATAGAATCCATGATGCCATGTGTCTAAACAAGATGTCCAGAAATATAGGCCCACAACATCAAACATACAGCAGTATATTTCATTATACACATGGGGTACTTTTTTTTTATCCCTCTGTTCACCAAACCCATCTTGAGTTTTTGCTGCTAAAAAGTTTGATCTGACCATATAAGCCATGCCCATTTGAAGTTCCAGTCGTGTCTGATAACTGAATATGCTGGAGGTTTTTTTGGATGAGCGAGGATAATTTTTCTTGAAACCCTCCCAAACAACATGTGGTGATGTAGGGGCTGTTTGATTTTTTTTTTTTTAAGGTTTTCTGACCCCGAGACGCAACTATTTTCTGCAATTCTCCAGCTGTGGTCCTTGGAGAGTCTTTAGCCACTCAAACTCTCCTCCTCACCGTGCATTAGGACGATATAGACACATGTCCTCTTCCAAGCAGTTTCGTAACAGTTTGTTGATTGGAAATTTAATTATTGCCCTGGTGGTGGAAATGGGAATTTTCACTGCTCTAGCTCTTTTCTTAAAGCCACTTCACTAATTTGTGAAGCTCAATTATATTTTGCTGCACATCAGAAATATATTCTTAGTTTTTTTTCATTGTGATGGATGACTAAGGGAATTTGGGCTTTGTTTTCATGTTCATAACCACCCTGGAGTGCTCAAAATTGTGAATGTGAATGGGAATATACTTAAGAGATATTTTACTCGTAAGAATTTCTAGGGGTGCCGATAATTGTGTCCAACGTGTATTTGAGAAAACAATTTATTTCATAATGATATTTCCCCCCATTTTATATTCTTATCCAATGAAAGGTTAGATTGTTGTGATTTTTTTTTTTTATAAAAGATCAAAAGGATTAACAATGCAAATGAGTTTTCACAGCCTTCTTTGATCATATTTACCAAGGGTGCCGATATTTTTGGCCATGACTGTATATATATATATACATATATGTTACAGTATTATGACTGCAAGTGCCCAAAGGTTCAAGTCTTAAAGATCTTGTTTACATTAGACTACCGACTCCTTATTTATTTATTGATTTAATTTTTGTTTGTTTGTTTGTTTTTTATGAAATGTCACCTGAGAGCAAGTCCATTTAATGAGTGTGAGGTGTGGTTAGATATTTCTTCTGTGTAGCTTACCTTACACAATGATTACAAGTTTAATCATTAAAATGTTTACCAAAATATAAGCTTCATAATAATGCATATAAATGTAGTCTTGTTTGACTGTTCACCAGACTCACTCTCTCTCTCTCTCTCTCACACACACACACACACACACACACACACACACTCCCATCGATCGTTGCCTTCGGAGGGCACTCTGAAGGGTTTATATAGTCTAATCATTATTGCCATGCTCTAACGTCATTCTAAACACATTTTGTAATAAGAAAATAGCTCTTAGTGCGTTTCAGATGGCTCAAAGGCTTTCACAGTGAACAGAAAATACTTTGAAAGGAGTAAGTGATTAGTGATTCTGAATGGAACACATCCTCTTTCTCTCTCTCTCTGTTGTCGTTTGGATTGTTATCTCTGAGTCCTTCACATGTACAGTGAGCATCCGTTCTGTTCTAAATAACTGGGTAGAAACAGCAGATTCTTGGCTAAAGGTGCTGCTTTTGAGCCATTAGCATAGGAAAATACCTCCACATTTTATGGATTAAAACCTGACTTTTTTGTGAATAAACACATTTACGTAACATTTGTTTTCAGTAACTAAATGCAACCTTAACGAGGATCCCTCATTGAATGTACCTGATGTCAGCTGCTCTTTCTAATGTTACATCAGATGAATGTTGTGAAATACTGATTTTGAACACCTTCTGTTTTCTTCTATTTTAAAGAACATCAAAAGATGTCCTTGCGCTGCCCTCTTGGCGTTCGTAAATGGTCAAACATAGTATTGTGATTTTTCATTTGCATGATATGTTTTGCATAATACACAATGCTATTAATTAAAATTAGATAGTGGTTTTACAGAAGCTTTTTGTCAGTGAGGAGCATGCCACTCAAATCAAGCACTGTGTTAAACTCAATATGAACAAAAACAAAAATTACTAATATAATTGGCTAAATGTCACTGGATCTTTAAGACATTCTGAATAAATCTTACTCAAATAAGATGCACTTTAAGTATGTAGAAAATATATGATTTAATGATAACACTTTAGACCAGGGAACACTATTCACTAATAACTATAGTGGCTTATTAACTGTTTATTAATGCTTATACAGTATTAATGCATGAGCATATTCTAGATCTACCCTATACTTAAACAAAACTACTACAACAACTACCTCACTTACTATCAATAAGCAGCGAATTAGGAGGTTATTGAGGGAAAACTCTTAATTACTAGTGAATATGTGTCCCTGCAGCACAAAAGCAGTCATCAGTAACACAGGTATATTTGTAGCAATAGACAACAATACATTGTTCGGGTCAAAATTATAGATTTTTCTTTTATGCCAAAAATCATTAGGATATTAAGATCATGTTCCATGAAGATATTTAGTAAATTCCCTACCGTAAATATATCAAAACTTATTTTTTTATTAGTAATATGCATTGCTATGAACTTCATTTGAACAACTTTAAAGGAGATTTTCTCAATATTTAGATTTTTTTGCTCCCTCAGATTCCAGATTTTCAAATAGTTGTATCTCAGACAAATATTGTCCTATCATAAACCATACATCAATGGAAAGATTATTTATTCAGCTTTCATATGATGCATAAATCTCAATTTTAAACAAAATTGACCCTTACCGAGTGTTCCCTTATCTAGTGTTACAGATTTAATTAAACACTTTAATATTTGTTTTAATCAATGCATTTAATTACAGCCAGTAACAATACAAAGAAGGAGAGAAATAATGAGTAGACGCATCGTTGTTTGAAGTTGTGCCAAATGTGAGTTAGTCAGGCGATTCAACAAACAAGACTTATTTATAGGAAAGATCACCTATAAATGAACCTGTTGTAGCCCCAGGGATTTAGAGGGATTTAGGATTTGGAGGGTAAAGTAAATGCCCTTTATGACCCTCTGATTGTGATGCTCTCCTGTGTTCTGCAGAGATAGTCTGCTGTACATACTCGCATGGTCTTGTGGTCACCGGCTACAAATCAATGCAGGTTCCATGTCACTGTCTCCACCAACATGCTTTAAACATTGAAATGTCAATCTCAAACAAAATGATGGTTTGGATGAGAATTCAACATTGCTTTGCTATCTGGGTAGTTTTTGCTGGGTACCTTTGATAAAACACTTCACAGCTGATCACGGTTTGATGTTCATTCTGACTTGTTTAATTGATTCACTATGCAACTCTAGTCTGATTATTTGCTTTAAGGAAGAATTCATCCAATTATAACGATTATGTTGCATGTCTGCTGTTAATAGCACTTGATTCGTTTCATTATTGTGCTGCTGTATGTACATCAGCGTATTCTAGCGCTGTAGATATAAATGCGGGGTGTACTAATGAAATGGCTTATAAAAAGAAATTTAATTAAGGAAATTTCTGTCTGTAGGTTGACCATTGATGCAGAGTGCCAGCTTAAACTGAATAACTTTCCAATGGATGAGCATTCATGTCCCCTGGAGTTCTCAAGCTGTAAGTCTGGCCATACGCCCTACATGCAAATCCATCCACATCTCTTCCATTCTTTTTGCTTTTTCTCTACAGTTTTCTACACCTCATGTCTGCTTCCACACTCAGATGCGGCTGAGAGCATAGAAACCATTTTTAGGATGCTAATACAGACATTTCACTTCTATTTTCATCCTGAAATATGAAGGACAGATAATGAGGAAAGTGACAATTTGGCCTAACGTGGAGAGACGTGTCTTCACATGCTCACACGAGTAAGCTGTGCTAGGAAGAAACCATGGAATTATTCCTGTCCTTAGACTTTGGAGAGGATTTTGGGGAAATGGCTTATGATGGTAATAATGAAGCAGCAGATGCGCTGTGGACAGTCTAATGGGATAGCATCATCTGTAGTTTGAAAAGAAATGAAAAAAACAGAGTGGTTTTCCTACTAAGGAAGATGTTATTTTATGAGAGTTGCAAATTGTTCTTGTAGATTATCAGTGGGAAGAAGCTAGTGAGCTTGTGTCTCCTTGTGCTTTGAAAACCACACTTTTTCTCAACCCACATGGACTGCCAATGTCCCCACAAGGACAAGGATTTTGGATATTGCCATTTTTTCCCCATAGCCTAGGGTATACGCAATTAAACAATTGAAGGGATAGTTCCCCCAAAAATGAAAATTAGCCCATGATTTACTCACCCTGAAGGCATCCTAGGTGTATAAGACTTTCTTCTTTCAGATGAATCCGATTGGAGTTATATTAAAAATTGTCTTTGCTCTTCCAAGCTTTATAATGGCATGGGCGGGTGTTTTCTGTTCAACAGTACAAAAGAAGTCAAATAAAGTGCATCCATAATAAAATGTGCCTCAGACGGCTCCGGGGTGGGGGTGTGACATACATAGCTCTAATAGTGAGTTTCAGATGGCCACACACTTTCCGGTGCTCAAATGCCTCCTGTAGTGAATCGATGTGTTTTGTAAGAAAAATATCCAATTTAAATTAAAATGCTATAAACACTTTTCTCTCACTTCCGCTAACTGTCGTACGTTTGTTCATGAGAGAGTGCCTTTCCTGGCAGATGACGCAGGACATCGGTGTTATTGGACTTCTTTTGGACTGTTGAACAAAAGCACCCACCCACTGCCATTATAAAGCTCGGAAGAGCCAGGGCATTTTAAAAATAACTTGGATTCATCTGAAAGAAGAACGTCATATACACCTATAGGATGCCTTGAGGGTGAGTAAATTACAGGCTAATTTTCATTTTTGGGTGAACTATCCCTTCAACTGTTTAACTGTATTTTTTTTTTTTGGTCCCAATGACGAAAACAGCATACAGAATGATCTGTACAGTATAAAAACCATTAGGCCCATGGAATGAACCCATAAAACATGGAAACCCAACGTGTGTGTGTGTGTGTGTGTGTGTGTGTGTACAGTTTTGTAAAAAAAGTGTTTGTCCTGATTTCTTCTGTTTTTGTGTACTCTATACTAAATAATTTAGAAATAAAAACAATATCTAACATAAAACAAAGGCAACTGGAGTAAACACAAAATACAGTTTTTAAATTATAATGTTTTTTTATTGAAGCCCAAAAAGTTATTTTATATCAGCTGGGCCTGTGTGAAATTCTATTTGCCCCTGTAGTTATTAATTCCCAATTGAAACTGAATTTATAATGGCATCCAACTGGACTAGACACAACCAGGCCTAACTACTGCCAGCCCTCTTCAATTAAATCAACACTTAAATAAAACTTTTTAAACAGCATGATGTTTGCTAAATAGTCTTACCCAGTAACACACTATGCCAGTTACAACAAATTCCAGAAATGATGAGGAAGAAGGTGATGGAGCTACATCAGTCTGGGAAGGGTTACAATGCTGTTTTCAAAGGCTCTTGGTCTCCAGAGAACCACAGCAAGAGCCATTATCTCCAAATAGAAAAACTAGCAGTAGAAACCTTTCCAGAAGTGACCGACCTTCCTAAATTTCATCCAAGAGCATAGGGAGGACTCATCAAGAAGTCACAAAAGAACCAAGGAGGCTTGAGACTTGAGTGCATCTGGCTTATGCAGCAAGACAATGATCCAAAATAATTGAGATGTGGTGGCAGGACCTTAAATTGGCAATTAATGCACAAAAACCACCCAATGTGGCTGAACTAAAGCAGCTCTGCGAAAAGAGTGGGCCGAAAAGCATTGTGAAAAACCTTGACCAGAAGCATTTGGTTGCAGTTATTTCTGCTAAAGATGGCACAGCCAGATTTTAAGTTTAAGGGGGCATTTACTTTTTCACATGAGTAATCAAAATGCTTTAAAAAAATTATGTATTTAATCATGTTGTGGTATGTTGATCATCTAAAATATTTAGCATGAAATATACACAAAAACAAAATGGATGAGGCATATACATTGTGTGTGTGTATAAATAGATATAAATATATTCACAAACCTAGCCTTCGCTACACTTTTTGCTGCAATGGTACAGATCACTACTGCTTCTGAGCATCAGCTTGCATCTAGCAGAGTGATGCCCCTGTGCTGAGCGTACTAATGGCTTGGTTAAGTCCATACAAATTTACTTTAATGGGACCTCAATCAAAGGGAAAGGACACAATGGGGCTTTTTTGTGTTCACGGGAAGTTGCACACCATCTGTGAATGTTAATGCAAATGCCTGGCCAGTAAAATCCTGTCATAGGATTATGGTGAGCTGACCTGAATGACACTTCTGCTCTGTGGTCGTAACAACATGTTGTCTTTGTAGTCATGCTTCGGGTCACGTCAGGTCATTAATATTTGCAAAACCAGGGGTTGCCCATCTATTTTTTTCCCCCAGAATATATTTATTTGCATTTGTTTTAAATACAGAACAATACAATTAAATAAAAATAAAAAACACTTACATAAGTAAGAGAACCTTACAGACCATCACCCCCCCCACCAACCCCTTTGGTACACCACCATTCACAGCCATACATTTTGCAATTTAACTGTAAATACTACACTACACTAATTATGTAGTGGAGATACCGTGAAGTGTTATATATCAGTCGTCCCCCGTTGTCAAGTCCTCTTGGTTACAATAGCGTAAAAAATGAGTCCAAATACTGTAGAAGTCTTTAAGTTTCCCTTTAACTGCATAAGTCAGCTTTTCCATGTGAGGTTGTTAGTCATTTCTCTAATCCAAAGGATAGAGGAGGGACCTTGTATCTCCTTCCATTTTAAAGCAATAACCCGCTTGGCCTGAAGCAAGCTAAAGTCAATTAGTTTGTGTTTATTAGTGTTCACCACAAACTGGATATATATGAAATATATTTTCTTCCAGAACTTTTGAATCTCAATACACTCCCACATACAGTGGTAAAGGGTTCCAATTTCTTGTTTACATTTTAAACGACAGTCAGGAATATTTGGATTAAATTTATGCAATTTAACCGGGGTAATATATGTGTTGCGTGTTAGTTCCTGTTTGCCCTTATTTGGTTTGTTTCCTGTTCTCATTAGTTAATCATCGTTCATTCTTATCACCTGAGTTCATTAATCTTCTCATTTGCTCCTTTGATTTCCCTGTCTTTATAAGTCCTGTGTTCTCCCTTGGTTCTTTGTCTGCTGTTAGATTTCTTCCTATGTTTGAAATGATTAAAGATTGTATTGTTCAAGTATATCCTCGCTCCTTCGTTCCCAGCGCACCGAGACAATAGGTCTGCATGAGCCATTTTTATTGCATGTGTTTGGGCAAACAAACAAGAATCCATCATTCATCTTTAGAAATATCTTCCTGAAGGTCATTTTTCCATGCAGTTAAATAGGACACCGAACTCTCTTTTGAATCCTCTAAAAGTATATTTAAAAAAAAAAAAAGATAAGTTGCCTTTTATCCCTTAAATGTTTCAAAGTATGTTCTTCTTGACAAAGAAGGCTCTAAATAAGTTTCATTTCAGAATGTATAAAACTTCTTATTTGTAGATATTTAAAGAAGTGCTTCTGAGGAATATCATATTTTCTCATCAATTGTTGGAATGACATCATTATACCATCTTTATATGAATCTTTTACTTGTTTTGTTCCCTTGTACGTCCAATTTTTAAATCCCCTATAATTTCTCCCAGTATTTTTACACAGTTTGCATTAAGTAGTAATGTAGTAAAACACAGATGTTAAAAGGTGGAATTCAGTAAACACCTTATTGATGATGTATATTTTGTACAGGCAAGAAGATGAAGCCAGAATATAAACGCAATGTGCAATGATTCATGTTAATGGTTTCCCATAGAAAACCATTAGAAGGAAAACACTGAACCATTAAGCGGATTGCGTTCATATTCCAGCCTCTTCTGCCTGCTGCATGTAAACTACGCATCATTAATATAGAGATTACTGAATTTGGTATTTTAATATTTCTTTTTTAAATATATTAAGGCACTTTGAGTGTTTTTACAATGTTTTGTTGCAGTGTTTAATGATTGAAATATTGCCATGGGTGCTTAATATGGATTGCAAATGGCCAAAACTTGCATTTTGTTCACATACCATTACATTTTGTTTTATTCTTTTGAGATGTAATCTAAATATTTGGGGCTGTGAAACAGATGGAAAGAGGAATTGACTGAAAGAGATACAAGACTTTAAGTAGAATTGACAGCTTTATAATATTTATGCATCCAATCATAGAGACTGGCAATGCATTCCATCTCTCGAGCGAATCCATGATTTTTGGATTCGCACATGAATTATTGTGTAATTTTTTATTATTAATGGGTCATAAGTAATTGAAATAATCTATTTTATATTTGGGACTATCTTAATTCCTAAATATATAAACCCTTCCTGAGAATTGAAAAATTGCCTATTGTTTGTAGAGTTTCTTCTTTCATCCCCATTTAATAATATCATGGCACTTTTATGAGAACTCTCCAAATACTGTTAATAAAGTATTGAGTGCTCAAATAGAAGGTTCTAAATTACTCAGAAAAACGACTACGTCATCTGCAAACAGAGATAAACGGTGTTTTCTCTCACCGATTATTATACCTTTAATTTCAGGACTACTCCGAATTTCCATTGCAAGGGAGTTGCCCATCTATTACTTGGACCTGTTCAAACACTTTTTTTTTTTTTTACATTTTTGTCATGTTTTTATTTAGTTTTTTTAATCTTACCCTTCCCAGCCCAAGATGTACCCTCATGCCTCTGTCTCCTGTCCCCTGAGAAGCATTTGCACACATGTTCTCTAATAATTGCGAAAACGCCGGCCAGTTCATCTACCAAATTAGCAGATGCCTGAAGTGAGGTTTTGACCCCTGAATCATGGTGGTCACTATTACCCAATACCCCTGCTCCACTCACTGGTATTTAGTACTGACTGGCAGTTTCCACTTTTATAATGGGGCATTGGTCTTTGCTTCACAATCAGCCTGCAACATCAGGAAGGTCAGTGTGATGGCGGGGAGAGAGAGTGAGGGAAACAGGCTATGCCTGATGCATTTACTACCCCACTGGGTGGTGGTCAGCAATGTTTCCTATGAGCTAGATGCATGTGTGGCTGTGCACTTCTTATGCAGCCACACAGAAAAAAATTAAAAGCATGTGCACAGGGCAGATGCAAAAAAAAGATGCAAATATTATTATATTATATTATATTATACCATGGTCTGTCTGAATACTCGATTCTGATTGGCTGGCAGGTATGTATTAAAACCGTTTAATGCACTGGTATTTCCAAGTCAGTTTAATCACCATTCTATATTAATGCGCTGCTTTAATTGATGCACACAAACCCACACTCTTCACTCACACACACACACACAGAGAGAGAGAGAGAGAGAGAGAGAGAGAGTAGGAGATCACTCTATCTGCACACACACACACACACACACAAATCCATTAATTTATCAATATTTTCTTTCTGTAGTGATTTAAATGAGTTTGAGATGTGAACCCCTAAATAATGAAATCCTGTGGGAGATATGTGAAAGGATCAGTGAATAGTGTTCATGCAAGCATAGCTGAAAGGATGGGAGCATAGCTGAAGGGATTTGTTTTGCCAAAGCGCTCACTGAAGTGACCCTTTGACAGCCATTCATGCCATTGTTTCGTGTTTTTGCACTTACTTTAATTTATACTTGTGAAAACGTTTCAAACTTCAAATTTTAAACTTTCTAAAACTTTGTTTGATACAGCACTTTCAGTTTCCATTTCTTGTTGTTCCTTTTGAGCTTTTGGTTTAATTTCTTGCATTTCTAGTCATGCCTTTCTTTAAAAGCTTCTCATGCAAGCAATATCGCTTCCCTGGTCTCTGCCTTTACACTTGAAGAGGTTGTTGATGCCATTTTAGAGACCTTTGAAACTCAATAAACAGGGAAATTTTGTCATGATTTTCAAACTTTGTGTAGTGGCAAATCCCAAATAAATCAAAATTCACCACATTTCACCACTGCTGTGTATAGAGGTAAAGTTTCCAATGCAAAAAAAAAAGAAAACTGTCAGAAGTGCGTATATAATCATGTCAATTTACAGAATCACCAGAACCTCAAAGGGATGCATCCTCGCCGTTACTCCTAAGAAACCTTGGCTTTACCTTTGACTTAGCTCTTAACTTTGATTAATTAAAAAAATAAAATAAAAAAAGATTTTTACATTTTTAAGAATAGTTATACCAGCTAAGAATGTTTTAGGCCATAAAAGATCATTTTAGATCATATAAGATGTAGAGACAGATGTTCATGTTCATTCCTAGATTACTGTACCCTTTATAATGGAATCTGTAAGCGATATTTATCTAATTTCGAGATTATGCCAATTACTGCTGCAAGGTTACTGACTATCACCAAGACATGATGGGAGTAAAACATTACTCCCATCCTGTCCTCCCTTTACTGGTTGCCAGTTTGGTAATCACGTCATTATCTTTATGAATATAGACGACTGACTCTTACACTGAGTCAGACTCAGTGGATCAGGTGATAAATAACCCGAAGGTTGTGAGTTTGATTCTCAGTGCTGGCAGGTGGGGAAGTGAATGAACAATGCTCTCTTCTACCTTCAATACCCATGATTGAGTTGCCCTTAAGCAAGACACCTAACCCCAATTGCTCAAAGGGAGCTGCAGCAAAAAAAAGGTTGTCCAATGCTCCAGGTGTGTGTGTTCACTGCTATACTTGGCTTACATGTCTCGTTACTTTTTTTAAATGGTTTGTTGATACAGGAAGGAGGAGGCAGGAACTCAAGGCCTCTGAGGTCTTGAACCATGAGTCACGTCAACATCCAGATAATAAAATCTGATAAAAGAGCACCCAACCTGCCACCACACACATATCTTCCAAAAATGCACCCTAAGATAAGGCCTGAGAAGAAGCACCATCTCTGTAAGTGAAAGCTTGAATGCCAAGAGGCGAAGATAACCCAGGTGTCTCATAAGCCAATTGCATGTCAGCCAAACTAACATTCTTTGTTCATCATGAACAACACCTTTGTTTACGAAAACCAAAATGTCAAGGCCGACAACAAAACTCTCTTAAGTGTGAGAATTCTCTCTAAAGCTGGCTCCAGCAGCTCAAATGGAGGCCCCGTTAGACAATAGTTAAGTCCCAAGAAAGAGCACAATCAGCACGAAAAGTCTCAGCCGACTCGTCCTAATCATCAAACTGGGAACGAGTGAATGCCACCCAAAAGAAAGACCACAAATTGGTGCATGTTCAGCAGCAACTGCAGCAACATACCTTAAGTATAGCTGGGCCTGCACCCACAGAAAAACCTGGCAAATATCCAACTTGGCAGTGAACTTGATCAGGATTGTGTTCTCTGCACAATGAAACAAATAGCTGTCACTTAAAAACATAGAGCCTCCTAGTAGAGGGATCTCTTGCATTCAAAATGGTCTCTGTAATCTCTGCTAAAAGACCAGAAGTAAGCAAAATTTGTGTAGTGTAAGCTTGCCTTAACTTGCACACCTGTGTACTGTAATTGTGCAGCACGAGTGCAATCAGAGCGGAAAATAAATGGCTCACCCTCAGCTGTCTCCTCTAAAGAGAGTGTTTGTGAGCAGCAGAAAGCTGCCTTCCTGTCGCACACATAGATGTGTTGTTCACTCTGCTGTGCATAATATTAGATTCATATAAAAAAAAAGAATAATAATAATAATAAAAATTGTGGAAATAAAAATAGACCTAAGCGAACAATAGCCTTAAAAATTATTTAAAATACATATAGTATATAATAGCAGAAGTATTTTTTTTAAATAAAGTATCAAAAGCAAGTAATCATGGTTTTATCGAACAAAACTGTTCAAATACATAATATATTATTAACAATAGAGCTAATGTACATTATGCATTATAACAGGTGCCAGCAGAGTAATATTGACCAAACATCATTTAATTCAAATGTCCTCTTAATCTTTAATATTTGGCCATTTATTTAAGACAGAAATGCTACAGCTACTATAATTTATTCAATATGTGTAAAGCAAGGGTTTAAACTTTTATTTTGAAATTGCGATGAACAGTCAGCATATTGAGAGATATTAATGTATCATCCTGTGTTAGCGTAGGTTTATAAATGATTTACCTTACAAATCTGATGAAATGGCGCACGCTGTGTTTCCAGATGAACGTTATAATAAACTCACAGCAATATGCAGAGATGGAGTTTGAGACGCTCCACACATGTAAATGATAACAGTTTGTGTGGAGCAGATCTGAGATGCACGTACGTAAGCATATACGTGACCCTGGAGCACAAAACTAGTCATCAGTAGCACAGGTAAAGATTATGTTCCATGAAGATATTTTGTAAATTTCCTACCATAAATATATCAAAACTTCATTTTTGATTAGTAATGTGAATTGCTAAGGACTTGTTACCTTTGAAGTTGTCCTTTGGACAACTTTAAAGGCAATTTTCTCAATATTTTTATTTTCATTTTATTTTTTTTGCACCCTTTAGATTCCAGATTTTCAAATAGTTGTATCTCGGCCAAATATTGTCCTATCATAACAAACCATACATCAATGGAAATATTATTCAGCTTTCAGATTCAAAATGTGCTCCCTTATTACTGGTTTTGTGGTCTAGGGTAACATATTAAACCTGCATTGCATGGATTTGTTCAGTTGCATCATAGCGTTTTTGAATTTACTATCCCTGCAAACAAGCCTGTGGTGGCCCTTTACAGGCCCACTTAGGGCTCGCCTAAGGGCCCCCAGCAGGCTGCCAGCACAGGGCCTCATTGGCCCTTTAGTGCTGGCCCTGCACGGGCAGCCCTCACTAGGCCCACACAGGGCTCGCACTATTACAACAATAAATCTGTTTCACTATAAATACTTTTTAGCTACTATAACTTAAGTCTTTGGCAAAAATAGTTATTATATTTCTGAAATGGATGCAGTCACCACATAACTAATGTCTGTGTTGTCAAAAATGTACAGTAGTCAAAGGGATTTTAAATCAATGGATTTATTAAATACAAAACAGAACACATTCAATTCATGTTAATACAGCTAATTTAACACTCTGAAAGGGACTACACATTAACTATGCAAATATAAAAACACTACAAATTAACAAAAATAAAAAAAATACCAAATCATTACTTTGACCTCTGCTGAAAATATGTTTTGATGTGCTAAAATATACATTGGCCAATCTTCCCCCGAGGTCTCACAACTAGTCAGCAGACGGTCCACCCGCTCTGTCTCTTGAATTCCCAACCACACCTTTATCTCACTCTCAACTTCAGAATCAGGAGGATTTGGCTGAAAGGAGCATTTCCAAACAGTCTCTGGAGAGCAAATCGGCCTATATCAGGGATGCTCTAGCTCATTAAACTCACTTTCCTGCAGAGTTTAGCTCCAACTTTGATCAATCTCACCCACCTGTGATTTTCTAATGATCCTGAAGACACTAATTAGCATGCTCAGGTGTGTTTGATTAGGGTTAGTGGATTTTGTGAGCCAGATTTGAGGACCCCTGGCCTATATGAAACAACAGGTTCTGAAAAGGTGTCTTTTGGTTTGAGCCAAAGGTGACTAAAGAATGGCCAGTCAATGTTGTTTGTATTCTCCTAGTTGCATTACAGGGCTGCCTACACAAAACCTGCATTAGTCATGGGCCCAAAGGTACAAAAGTTGCTCTGGGCCCAAACGGGCTGGCCCACACTGGGCCATCATGGGATTGATGTGGCCAGTCCGCTAGTGTGGGCTGCTCACAGAGAGCCCGCGGTGAGCCCAAAACTGTGGGCCTCGTCTGGGCAAGCCCGCACTGGGCCTGTTTAGGTTTGGTGTGGGCTGAACCTAGCCCAATGTGCCCACAAAGAGCCAGCATGGGCCCCGCAGGAGCATGTTTGCAGGGATAGCATTATGCTTTATTATGATTTTTAGATATATCATGCAGCCAGGAAAATGTTCTAATAATGTGTTTCATGGATTCTTGTGTGTGGAATGCACCACTTCCAGTAGTTTGCCGGTTAATCGACATGAGCAAAATGCAATCAAGGTTTTTTGTTTTTTTTAATTGAGTACTCAAATGGAATCGAGGAATCCTGACAGCCCTAATGTTGACCTGCATTGTGTTGTCTATTGCTGTGGAGTGTGCCGGAACAATCACACTCTGGTTTGGACTGCAGCAAAGGTGCCCAGTTTGAAAACCCCCTTAGACTACACACATGCTGTCCATCCCGATGCCCACATGACAGGTTTGAATGTCTGGAAATTCATTTCCTTGTTAAGGAAAAGCTCCTTTCTCCAACAGGGAGTGCATTTCCTGCCATGAGCTGAGAGACTCCTGAGCTCCGAGGGCATCGTTAAAACAGGCAGATGTGCTTCAGAGGTCTGACACAGTTCTTCAATTTAGCCTGTCACAAAATGGGAAATGTACAGCCTGACTCAATATGAGGGGTCCAGAATGCACCATGGGGGCATCTTGTTGGAGCATTTTGTAAACTGAAGCACAGGTCCTAAGCTCTGAGGGTGTTGTTGCACAGTTGATTTGTTGACATAGGAAACGCAGCAGTGAGTAGAATTGGAAACGGAGCAACCAAACACACATAGTCCAAAGTGAGTGAAGGCCATGCTTCCTGGTTTCATCAAAGTTTGAAGCGGCAGTAGAACAAAATATATAAAAGTCAAAAGAAATTACAAGCTTCCGGTTCAACTCCACATTTTTGAGTGCATAAGAAAAAAGGCCCAATTCATCTGTTCATTTTGCAACTCAGTCAAAACTCACGTTCAGGCACCTGACAGTCACTCAGACTGGAAATGAACCAAAATGCTGGTGTATCTGATCCTGTGATGAATGAACTGCTTCAGCGCTCCAGTTCCTCCAGCAGTCTCTGAACTGAGGAAACAGTTCGCCTCAGACCGAAGACCGACGAGCCGCTGATATGCGCATGTGTGAATCCAACACTTGAATGAAGGGGACAAATTTTATGGTTTCTCATGGTTTATGTAAAAAGATGAGCTGATGAAGACTAGTTTATTCATTTTATATGCTTTATACATGTAAAACATCCACATTTCACATCATTATTGTGTGCTTTAAAGAATAGAATCGCGCATATTTTTCATCTTTGCGTGATTATGTAAACAAATCAGTTAGTTGAATCAGTTAGTTGAATCAGTTAGTTGAATCAGTTAGTTGAATCAGTTATTTGAATCAGTTAGTTGAATCAGTTAGTTGAATCAGTTAGTTGAATCAGTTAGTTGAATCAGTTATTTGAATCAGTTAGTTGAATCAGTTAGTTGAATCAGTTAGTTGAATCAGTTAGTTGAAATGAACTGTCCGAAAGAATCAGTTCGTGGAAAAGAATCGGTTGTCCCCATTTGCCTGAGGCTCTGGATTACAGGTAATAATGTTGTAAATAATGTTCAGTTTCTTGCACAGACTGATCGTTTCACTTCATAAGACCTCAATATATCAACAGGAGGCATTGGGATTCATTTTGTGTTGCCTGATATGCTTGTTTTACTCTCAAAGTGGTTATAGCCATTGAGTTGCATATAAATCACCAAGAGACATAGTTTCAGCTAAAAATCTTCTGTACTGTTTTACTGAAGAAAAAAAGTTATGTACATCTTGGATGGTCAAAGGGTAATTAAATTAATAGCAAATTTTCATTTTTGTGTGAACTTTCCCTTGACGTACTGAAAACGTTAGGCTGTTTTTGATGTATATACAATATGTTTAACACCATAGCTCCTGTGAAGCATAATGATAGTGATATATTCAAGATCTTTTAGACATAGAAATAGGCAAATAGAGGCAAATCATTTTATTGTATAACCATGACCTAAAGCAAAGTGATTCATCATGGCATGAAAAAATATATATGTATAGGAATCCCAGAATGGACCAGCAAAGCCCAGACATGAATGCACTTCAGAGTTTCCCTGGACGTTGCTGTTCACTGATACTCTTCATCTTATTTGCATAATTCACATAGAAGATTCATCAAATATGTCATAATCTAAATTTGCAAAGCTTAAACAATCAATGGAAAAAACATGTAATTGTTTATTGATATTAGGCTTTCAATAAATGTATTTTTTCTCATTTATCTTTGGTATTTTGTGTAGATTTCAATGTAGATTATAAAAAGAAAGCTGAATGAAAACATGCACATCTTTTTGTTTTTGTTTTGTTTTTTGGTAATTAATTGTCTTTGCTGAATGACATTTACATATACATTTATGCACTTGCACATTTTATCCAAAGCAACTTTCCAGTAGCCACTGTGCAGCTATTTGTTGTTTTTTTTGGACCAACTCCATGTCTTTGTTTCTGCAGATGGCTACCCCAAGGAGGAGATTGTATACAAGTGGAAGCGCAGCTCGGTGGAGGTTGGAGACATCCGCTCTTGGCGTCTTTACCAGTTCTCCTTTGTTGGCCTGAGAAATACCACAGAGGTTGTCAGGACTGTGTCAGGTACAGTTTCAGCTTTTTGTTACATCTTAAATACGCGCATGTTTTATTTTCTTTTCTTAAATTTCTCAAATTTGTTGCAAACTTGTTTGCAAAAACAAGGTTAATTGAACAGAAGGTCCCAAATTTTTGGATTTGATACCATTTGTCATTGAAACAACAGTAATGGGTAGTTTGTGTACTAACATATATGTTAAAGTAGTTCTTGACAAGCATATATTCTTAATAGGTTTTTCTATTTGGCCAAAAGCTGTCGCAAGCAGGTCTTTTATAATAAACTATGCTCTGTGCACCTGGTCACCTGATCAAATATCTTACAAATCTAGTGGCTTGACATATGTATATCTAGGCTAGTGATGTCCAGATTTTTTTAACAAGCATCTTAGCAACTGACCTATCGGTAAGCCCCGCCCCCCTTACTTACTGTTGCTCCCTCGGACAAACAAACGGAGTTGCTAACTGTCTAACAAAGACAGCTGTCAGTGTGAAAACCCAAGATGTTTTTGAACAATTTTGGACACAGAAGGACCATCATTCAAGTGGGAATTAAATATGCCATGGAGGGATATATAAAATATTTTGAAATAAACTTGGTGGGTAACTCGAAGCGAGGGTTTGCAGATCACAAAGCAAGCAGGAGAAGACTACAGCCGTCACGATTGCAGATGACAACATGCAGGATCAACATTGTTCATGTAATCGCAGTGTACGATTAAATTAATGTACATTATAAAACGGATAGTTCCGGTCCTTGATTCTGATTGGTTGAGCCGCGTTCAAAGCCGATGTAAATTATACTACAAAGCCATGGTTTACAGTGGATTTATAACAGATAAGGGGGTCCGCTTCGCTTCGTGCCTAACAATGCTCCGTAGCTGTTATAAAACACTGTAAACTTAATTCACTGTAAACCACGGCTTCTTGGGGCTTATTGCTTTATTTAACCAGTTTAATATGGAGATGCACTGAAATGTGAAGTGAAGTGACATACTGCCAAGTATGGTGACCCATACTCGGAATTTGTGCTCTGCATTTAACCCATCCAACGTGCACACACACACACACACACACCGTGAACACACACCCGGAGCAGTGGGCAGCATTTATGCTGCGGCGCCCGGGGAGCAGTTGGGGGTTCGGTGTCTTGCTCAAGGGCACCTCAGTCGTGGTATTGAGGGTGGAGAGAGCGCTGGACATTCACTCCCCCCACCTACAATCCCTGCCGGCCCGAGACTCGAACCCACAACCTTTGGATTACGAGTCTGACTCTCTAACCATTAGGCCACAACTTCCCCCAATGTAGACCTTCGTTTATGTGTATTTGCCCTACACTGTACATGATGTGAGAACGGCTAGCTATTTAGGTTTGTACATTAGCATTGACTCTAGTTTTATCCAGAGATACCTTGCTGAAGCACAAGATGACATTAATGTTCTGCTCGAGTAGATGAAAATTGTAACTTAATGAGAGTATGACAACCAGAAAATTAACGTTTTTGTCTTCATTGGGATTGGGGTTGAATGCTTAGGGACATTTTGCTTTGTTTTGTTTGGATTTAGGAAATGTAATAAAATAAATTCTATTGCCTATCCTCTCAGGATACCTGGAATCAGTTACAACTACCCCAGGCACAACGTTTTACTATTTTTGTAGCATAAAAACCATCAAACAGATGCGAGCTTTGGATCTTCCAATGTTTCTCTATGGCGCTGAAACCTAAAAACGTCAGAGTTCCGCTCCTCGTGCGACTGATACTCGACTGCCATTGGCTCATCTGTATTCAAGAGGAGGGGCTTACCGATAGGTCAATTGGTTCCTGGGTTTCAGCATTTCTCACAGTGAGCAGCAATGGCAAATGAGAAAACCTACTTTATTTTTTTAAATACTAGTGTTGTTGTCACAAAATGACATTTTAAGAGCTCTAGGCAAGAATGTATTTGTTTACACTTGAAATCTGAGGTACATTTATAGATATAACACCCATCTGAAAATTTGCTCCAGTGTTTTCAGAGTTGTGAGGACCAAGCGATCACCAGACGATCCACGAGAATAACCTTATCTCATCAAGTCCTTCTGACATTTGCCGTAGGCTCAGATGTCTCTGTAGTGGTTAAACATGAGATATAATTAATTTGGGGTATATCTAATGCTTCACTTCCTGGAGATCAATGCATTGGCCTATGGCTGAATCAAAGCTGTGGTGAAACAGAGCCACATGTCATGACAGCAAGTGTGATCCCATTTACCAGCGTATAAAGAAAGATGTACAGAAAACATTGCAGGGTGGAGTGAGATAATGAATTGAGTGAGAAAGAGGCTATGACAAAAATAACAGGAGAGAGCGGTGACTGGCTTGTGGAGGCAGTCAGCAGTTTGAAGCCATCCTATTGCATCATGGAAATCACTTTAAAAAGATTGTGAAAGGTGTTAGTGTAGATACACGCTTCCTTTTTCAGAGTAGAGCTATTCTCGGAGTGACCTGATGCTGTGGCACGCAGTCGTGCTGTTGTCTGTGTGCATCGGTCTGTGTGATTTGGCTCGAGTCGTGAATGCCCTGGGACACATCAACTTCCTTCTCCGTTTACAGACACCCACGGTTTGCAGATGAGACTCTGGCGGTGCTAATCTGGAGGCAGTGCTGGTGAATGAGAACATGCCTCTTTTTGGGGGCAGGAGCACTGGAGTCTCCCAGGCCTCTTGATTGGTCCAGATTAACAGAAGATATGAAATGCCAGCCCGATCTCACAGCAATTCGTGCATATTTTACAAGGTGGCTAATTAGTATGAATTTGTACGACCTCACTCGTACAAATTCATATGATTTTTATCAAATCGTATGTATTTTACGAGTTTCACAATTAACCTAACCCCGCCCCTAAACCTAACCATCACTGGGGTTTAGACAAATCATACAAAATCGTACGAGTGAGGTCGTACAAATTCATACGAATTAGCCACCTTGTAAAATACTTATCAATTGGTCGTGAGATAACGTTGGAAATGCCCTTTTACCACCATACAGACTGATATTTTCTACATTAGTTTCCTTTCATCAGGCTACAAAAGAAAGACATCATTATGTTCTACAACAGCAAATAACGCAATAATTCTTCTCTAAACACACTGAGTCTGCATTATTGAGATGCATAAGGCGCGCATGGTCATCACCCACTAAATATCTGCGTCAATATAGCATAGGCTTACCTTGTGATAATCTTCATGTCATTTAAGTTGAAATGCAATCCAGTGTTTCCCATTAATCACCTTCTCTGGCGGCCACCACAGTTTCATAATGAACGGAAGATGTTTTTACACTTCTCTTAATAACATAAACTGTCTTTGAAGTTATTGCTTTGGCAAAGCATCTGTCAAATAAACTGAAATCAAAAGCGTGATTTGGCTTAGTGTCCTTACCACATTCCAAAAGGCTCAAGTTACACACGCCGACAGTTACGCATTATTTTCATATTTGCATGTTTTCCAAAAATTCTTGTAGTTGTTTTACAGTATTTCACCAGATTTGAGATGAGACACATTTGTAAACCAGTTTTCACTGAAACTGTAAGTTTCTGCATGAAAAAAAGAATCAGCAGGTGAAGAAATTAAGACAAAAACATTATAGTTTGCCTATTGTAAAATTGTATAACCTTATATTGTATAACCTGTATAACTTTATCCATACAATCCTACTCGAAATCTGAGGTCTGGTGATCAAAGACTTCTCTCTGTCCCCAGATCACGTTTAAAGCATAGAGGGGATAGAGCCTTTGCGGTTGCTGGTCCTAGGCTTCCAGCCTATATCAGATCGGCACAGTCTTTAACTGTTTTTAAATCATCTCTTAAAACCTATTTCTTTTATAGGGGAACTCTGGCTCTTATAACATTGGGTCATGTATTCTATCTATCATAAATAAGCCTGTTAAAGGGACCATCCCTAATTACATTAAGTACATGACTGTTAGAAAAAGTCTTATCTAACTTTAGGCTAGTTTCTAATATACCTACAGTATATGTCCAACGTTTTGCAATCCAAATATAAAGTTTTTTGTGTCCAATAGTGTGTTTGAAATCTTTCAGTATGGGTTTAGGAAGCAGCGCGGTACCATAAGAGAGTCTGCTCTTTTATGTGTATTACCTTATATATAATTATATGTTGAAACGGGACTTTGCTCTCAGTTGATTCAAATCCTATCTAAATTAGAGAACTGTCTCAGTCTGTTTCAATGTTGTGTTTTGTTTTTTCCCCCCACTAAATCAGTTTTGAGCTGTGAGGTCCCTCAAAGCTCTATTCTTGCACCCATTTTATTCTCTTCTATACTGATTTTTATCAAACACAGAGTATTTTCATTGCCTAAAGGACACATAAATCTGAGTGTAGCATAGCAAAGTAACATCAATTATCTCAGCTCTTATGTGTCTGTAGAATATGAAAGCTAGGATGCCCTAAAACATTTTATTTAAATTTTAATGAGAGTAAGTTGTTTTGATCTGTAGCTACAGCAGGTAGCATAAATCAAATGTTGGGTATCTTGGCCATGTTAAATCCTCATTTGTATTTGATTCTGCTTTGAAGTATGATAAGCAGATAAATGCAGTGGTAAACTCTAGTTTATTGCAGTTAAAACTCTTAGCAAAGGTTAAGAGCTTTTTAGCCTTTTCAGAGTTTGAAAGCGATATACATGCTTTTAGATCTGCAATCACCGCAGATCACTGTCTGATCAGAAGAACACAAAGGGAAGAATTCAATTTCTGATGTGAAGATGATGATGATGATGATGCCTCACAAACCTTTAAGCTTCTCCAGACAGTTTTTTCATTTATCAAAGATCTTCTGCATCAAACCAGTTCTCTCTCTCTCTCATGAAACAACATCAACTGGAGCCTCAACAAACTGACACAGGACTGTCTCTTTCAGATGTGCGAGACATGCAAGTATCAAGCAGTCTTATTATTTGACGCATTAAGAATTACTCATCTCTTTTCACAAGATTAGTTCAAATTAGGACAGTGATGATTCATTCAGGCTGTTGATCTGCTGAATTGCAGATTTTGGCAAAGCTGCATGATCTTTATTCTGCTTAACTTTATTCTGCTTAAACTTCCCTAATCGTGCCGATTGTTGCTGCATGCTCTTAAATAATGTTGGTCAATTAAGAGAGTAATATATCCTACTATAGTCTATAGACATTATTAGGGTACAAATGGGTAAAAGGTGCCCTTGATATTATTTTAAATTGTTGTAGCAAATGAGAATCACCAAAATGAATGCATATATTTTGAGACAAAGATGATGATTTTCTATTTTATTTAAGATAATTAAAGCAACAGTTTTTAAATAACGAAAGGATATGTAAAAGTATGATATTTGGGGTAAAAAGCGCCCCTGCTGTTGGGGCTAAAGGCGCACAGTAATTAACATGATAATTAATAGATGGCTGACTTTTCCATTTGTTGACATGACATGGTTAGATTCAGATGGTAAAGATCATATATGTTGGGGGTCCATATTAGAGATAATCACCATGTTTATCATATTCAATCATATCATATAATTAAATGTCATTTGTTGTTACTACTGTAAATCTATATTAAATTATTATTGGATCTCCTTCAGTGCTTTCAGAATCTTTACTTATTAAAATGATTTTGTTTTTGTATTTTGAAATATATTTTTTATATCAACATATTTTAAGGACAGTATTTGTATTGAAAAAAAAATAATTATTTTATTTTTCAAAATAAGCAGAAAATAGTACAAAATTTGCTGAAGTGATTGTTTTGAACAAGTATTAAGTTATACATTATTTTAAAAAACATAATTTTAGCTGAAGTATTTACATCAATACTGTGTGCCCGTGTGTGGGGTAAAAGACCCCCTGCCACCTCATACATTTATAAGATTTTAAAACAAAATAAACAACTTGAATGATTTATTTTCACACAAAATCTGTTGCTCCATTAATGTTCAGTACAAACGTATATATTTTTTATGCAATTGTACATTGTAGGCGCAGTGAATAGCACATTTTTTTCTTAAGGTGTGCCTTTAGCCCCGTTGTACCCTACTAAACATTTCTTGGACAAGTGTTAGCTGGATCTCTGCCAGTAACCCAAAATAGTTACTTGATCCAAATACCTATAACTGAAAATAATTAAATCTACACTATGTAACTTTTGACTGTCCAGCAGGATCATTGTCAAAACATCGTCAGCTTCTGATTGGCTGAAGTAAGTCGCTCACAGGCATGCAGAAGTATGCCAAGGGGACGCAGCTAAACTGTACCTACAGGTAATTAGGCGCCCCTGAGCATTCACTTAAAATAACTACAACCTATACTGAAATAAGACTGGGTAAATAATTGTTTTAGTGTGAAAATTATGGGTAGTACTATACTTATAAAGATGGACGAATGAAAGAATATGCAAGCCATGAAACCGTTCTCCCCTCTTATGTAATCAGCCTACTTAGTGCAACAGTGAACTATGCATACAATTACTATCAACACCACCCATCCATCCCTATTACTTTAAATAAAAGGATCTATGATTCGTGTCTGGTGGATCGGGTGAAACATGTTATACCCTTTTACTCAAGCGCAGAATATTATAATGAGTTGGAGGTGCTTTTTCTACACTTAAAAGACACCTTTATCCAAACTGACATGCAGTGCATTCAAAGTATACATATTTTATCAGCATGCGTGTTCCCTTGGAATCTAACCCTGGATGACCCATAGTAAAAAGTCTGAATACTGAATGTCAAAGTGCCATTTCAGGTTTTTTCATTTTATTAAATTTTATCTTTTGTAATCTTTTGTTGTTGTTGTTGTTGTTATGGGGGTTGGAGTGTAGGAAACATATTTTAAAGCATTTAAGCATTAGAGGTAATGCACCTTTATCACTTCTGCTCTCAGAGATGGAGTCCATTATTTACATTCATTGATCTGGCAGATGCTTTTATCCGAAGTGCATTCAAACAGTGCATCAATATTATTATTATTATCTACCAGCTCACAACATAATGCATTATACATTATTCAAAATGTGATGTGAAAAAAAATGTATATATTTCAACCTGTTTCCTTCCAAACTTCATGAGAGATGTGGCTGAGAGACTAAATGTTAACAGACTAGAGGACTGATGATATTATTAAACTACTATAAATAGCACTGAATATAATATATATTAAAGTGAATATTTTTCTAGTCCTCATATTGCCTGATATCACCAGAAGATTTAAATAGTACATTGTTTTCCTGGATATTTAGGAGCTCAAAAACATTTGCAGTAAAAATCCAAATTTGAGGTTTTCTCCTTTGTGATGCTTTGCCAAAGCTGTCTTAGAGCTTGCCTTCAGCAAGACAAATGCATGTTCACTTTGCTTTAGGTAAGATGGTTGACTTAACCTTTGAGCAATTTAATTTCTTTGCCTTGAAAACTGTTTGGTACCTTTGTAGTGTGTTTTGGATCATTGTCCATCTGTACTGTAAAGCACTGTCCTATCAGCTTTGCAGAATATGACTGATTCTGAGCTGATATAGCCCTAAACACATGCATGCCCTTTCCACAGATGATGAGGCTTCTGTATTATCTTCTTTATAGAAGAACTGGCCAAGCTTTTTTATTTGTTTTTGGGTGAAATCTAGTCTGGTCTCCTTGATCCTGATGCTCAGCTTTGCTTTGCACCTTGTAGTAAACTCTTCTCTGGACTTTGACAATGAGAGTTATTCTGTAGTCAGCCTGGCCTGTTGGGGTTACTGAGCTCATTAGTGCATCAGTCCTTCTTTTTTATATATTTATGCAAGTGAAAAACTTGGCGACATTTACAACCAAAATAGACCAGTGTCTATTCATTATACTTCTTATGTCTATTCATTATACTTTTTTCCCCTGTGAATTAGTGAATTTAGATTCTCGTTTTAAAACCAGCTTTTTTTTTTTGACCGAGTGAGAATCCAATGCTTTTATTTGAGTCTAAACCCCTGCCTTTTGCTCGCTTTCTTATGCAATATCACTGCGACAGACAATGCCTGCATCTCTGCTTCTCTCAGTTCAATCAGCAGTGAATCTCATCTGATGTCATCAACACCTTTTTAACTGAGGTTTGTTTTTCTTCCGTAACAGAATATTGAAGAAACACTGCAGACACTGACTGCTTTGTGCCAGATATATCTAAACTTTCTCCCTTTATTCAGTGGAGAAGGAGATTGTTAGTTAATAACAGCTTAAATTGACAGACTGATAAATATTGGCCAAGAAAATATTTCTGTAAAAGAAAACAACAGCATACGGGTCTGGAATGACATGAAATACAGAATTTTCTTTTAAACTGCTATATAAGCTTCACAGAGCATATCACAGTATCCCAGCTTCTGTAACATATTCTGTGAATAAGACGGGAGCCTGTAGTTTATCACTGACTAAAGCTGCAGCTCTTTTGCTTTTCACTAATTAGATCACGTCTGTTTGAAATGCACATTATTATTATTTTTCTCTCCCCCAGCACATCCAGGATTAGTTTGTTCATCAGCGCCCTGATTGTTGTGTGAAGATAAGCCTCTTTTAAACCAGTTAAAAAGGGGAGAATAAAGAGGATCTTTGGTGTCTAGATGGGTTTGCAACACAGCTTGACAGAGCTAGTTATGTAACTGTCATGGAGCTTAGATGTAAAACCGAGGAAAAATAAGGGTTTTCCATATTTGAAGGTCAACCAAAGTCCTATAAAAAAGGCCCTTAAAATGCAAGCAATTTTACATCAATGCTTAATCATTATTATGTTCTTTTCTAAATTTAAGGGACAAGGATTAAAACAATTTGCATGCATTTGATTAGGGAGACTTACTCAATGCCGGGGGCCTCCAGAAATAGTGTTGGGAGCCCTACAAGACATTAGGAAAATATGAGATATGGACTGCAAATGCTATTTGTGCTATTGCATTGCTAAAAATCATTCAGTTATGTATTTTCGAATAAAAATATCTAAATGCAAAATTACATACATTTCAATGGCCACTTTGTGCATAAGCAACATTTATACATTGAGGTCCCTGGCCTGTGCTGAAGCTATTTTAACCGTCTTTTGGCAAGCTTTCTTTCTATTCATGGTTGCTTGTGATTTGCATATAGGTCTCAACAATGCATGAAAGAGACAGAAGGAAAAGAGAGATATAAAAAACGCTGCCCTCAAAGAGAAGCCTGGGAATGTTCCCACTGTGCAGAGATAAAAGGCAAACAGAGATCTCATATCATCTTTTTTTAATACGTGCACCATTTGTTCCATTACAGGCAAGCAGACTGTCAGATGAGATCTCCTGGCAGATTCAGCCTTTGAGGTGCTGCGCTGTGCTCTCATTAGGGACAATCTAACCACTGAGCTGCTTTGAAGTCCGTGAGCTGAGAATGAAATAAATGCAGTGGAGATGACGCAGCTACTTCAGTCAAACATTCACATTATCTGAGCAGAGAACTGATACACGTCCCCATACCTTCTTCTAGATTTCATTTGGAAAAAACAGCAACAGGAAGAAATAATTTTTAGTTCAAAAACACATTCCGCCTCTGCAGCTTTGACATCAGTGATCAGTTATGCGTAAGGACTAAAACATTCATCACATATCAAAATGATCTCCTCCTTAATTCATTTATTACCCTCTTTGATTACTTTGCAATTTACTGCAGTATAGACGATACAGAACATGCTCGTGTTGATGGTCGTGAATAATTATTCTGATTTTATGTAACATTATGGTTTTGCAGAAGTATTATTTTTTTATATTATTATACATTTTTTACATACATTATTACATTCTTATTATTATTATTATTATTATTATTATAGTGTGTGTGTGTGTGTGTGTGTGTGTGTGTGTGTGTGTGTGTGTGTGTGTGTGTGTGAGAGTGTTGTGTGAGAGTGTTGTGTGTGTGTGTGTGTGTGTGTGTGTGTGTGTGTGTGTGTGTGTGTTATGTGTGTGTGTATATATATATAATGTATGTAGCCCTTGTGTTTCTCTTGTGCTTTGTCTGTTGGTGAATGTAATTGTTGCCTGTTTGCCTGTATTTCTGTTCTTTGTTCCTTGTGTTTTTGGTTTATTATTTCATCTATCTTATTTCATTAAATATCCTGCGCTTAAATCCATGTCCCTGCATGCCTTCACTTGCTCCTCAGCGTTACAGAGGTTTTCCAGTTACACTGTATCGTTTGCCTGTAGCATTTTTATTTCTCTGGTCCACAACCTATGAGAAAACTCCAAAGTATGTTTGGTTACTGTATAGAGCCACTGGTTCTAAATAAGAGGGAACTCTGAAAATGGTCATAGAGGTGCTTCTATTTGTACACGTGTTTGTTCACGCAGTGTTGTGTTGTTTTTGTTTTTACTGTTACTTGTTATTATCAATAAAGCTTTTTTATCATAAAATTACGTACAGCAATCATAGTTTTGGCTATAGAAAGACAGTATAAAAGCTATCCTTCTTTCAGCCATGTGTTAATGGGATTGAGTGTTATCAGTATGTTTCCCCAAGATGAATGTCTCCTCTAATGAGCCTTGCAAAACCCATCAAACATTTTCAGGTCATGGGAGCCGCCGTTAGGGTGATGCCTTATTAGTAAACACAGACAGTAATGGTTCTTGACTTTGACTTTGCTGAGCATGCTAAATTAGGGTGTTTTTACAGCAATTTGCCAGCAGAAAAAAGACAGATTGTTGCTTAGGGGCTTCATCTAATGCAGGTCGTAATGAATACAAATTGAAATGGTGGACCACGGTAAGCATAATTTGGGAGTGGTCCATCAGAAAAGTGCCCTGTCAGTAGAAAGAATATAGGCTTAGTATTTATGAAACACTGCAGGTGTAGGTAACCTAATGATACCATCAGTAAGCCAGAAATAAGGAAGTGTTGTGTCAGAAAAGTGCAAAAAGGTTACCTCACTCTCATGGTTCACTTTTTAAAAAGGGAGGTCTTTAAAGGTGCACTAAGTAAGATTATTTTCAAAAACCTTGAAAAACTACACTGTAAAAAATTTCAAGCGGTTTCAACTAATTATTATTTAGTATCTAGTTCCACAGAAGTTTTACATTCAGTGAATTTCTGACTTCAAAGTGTTGCCTGAATTGTTATTTTTTAGTTGGCTCAACCTTTACTGAAGTTTTATAGTGCACGTGCACGTGTTTGTATTAGTTTAGTCAAGATTAGCATAGCTAATTGTTGACTGGATTTTAAAATAACCATTCAATGTTTTTCAAATATATTTGTGTAGACTCTCAACTAAGGCCAAGCAATAAAATTAACTCAACTTAAATATTTTTGCCCTTCCAACATTAATTAGATTTTTTGCAGTGTACAGAGATTCTTCAGTCAATAAGGAAAAGCAACAGACAAAGCCTGGGCCACGACTATTGCATTAACTAGACAGATACTGTATGCTGTGCACAGAATAGCCTTTTACTATAGAACACATGAAGCACACCAGTGTTACACAGTTAGGTCTGTCCAGTAACATGCAAGATACGGTTACACTTTATTTTAAGTGTTCTTGTTACAGTGTAGTTATACATTTAAGTACTGAGTAATATTAATAATTGCATGTACTTACTATATGGTTAGGGTTTGGCTTGTGGTGATGCATGTAAATATGCATAATTTATTGTTATTATAATAGTAAGTGTAACATGTAATACATTAGTAAGAACAAATCTTATTTTGTAAATCCTAGTCCAATTTCAAATGTGTTTTGCATCAATTTTTATATCTTTTCTACAAATGCAAGAGGTTGAGACACTCTGCCTGAAGTTGTCGGATAGGGTGCTCTGCCCATGTCAGTGTGTCTGTGATTGTTCCTGGTAGTGTGACAGGTAGTGTGCCAGTCTTTCAGTAGTGTCTATGATGTAAGAACTGGGTGTTTTTGCTTGACAAATGTTCCTCTCTTAGAAGCCACATGCTTTGCCCAGACTGCAGTGTTGTTGAGGGACGTGTAGATTGTACTGCCATGTTGTTTTTCATTTGCTCAGTTTTCTGACTCCTAAATCTTTTGATGTTGGGATGGGAGAAAGATGTTGTTTTCTCCCCTCCTCCTTTCTACAGTCCTTTCACAGCAGCCACAGCACACTCCACCTCACTTTTTGCTTGCGGGTATCTTAGACTACCATTAATGTGTGTGAACCCGTACTTTATAAAGTGTACAGCTGTACTATGGCCCGTTATCAGACATGACAGTGTCTGGAATTCTGTGGGGACTGAATGCTTTTTATCGGGCTGCAGTGGCTGTGTTGGCTGTGATGACATTTAGATGTGCTACTTCACTGAAGCAAGAAAAATAATCCTCAACAAGAAGGTATAAATTCCCTTACCAAAAAGAAGTATACTTCAAGTTTATTTTATTAAATATATTTAAGTAAAGTTCAAGTATATTTTTAAGTATACTTTATACAAATATCAGTGTACTAGTAGTATACTTGAAAGTGTAATATTTCAATACTCCTTGAGACTAAATTAGCCCACTTTCTAGTATATAAACGTATACTTGTAAGTATACTTGTAAGTATAACAGTAGTAAACTTTGAGTACACAACTAGTTTACATCAATGTTATTAGCTTGTACTTCAACTATAGTCTCAGTAAACTACTAGTTTAGTAGTTTTATACTGCAAGTATACTGGTAAGTTTTCTTTAAGTGAACTTTACATCATACTTTAAGTATACTACTATGTCCCTATTTAGGTATTAATTTGTATATGATTTGTAATATGAATTTCTGAACATACAAAACATCAAAAGAAAGAACAGGATATCTGCTTGTAAGCAAAAACATTTTATTCTAGCTTCATGCATTCTTTTTTTAAACACTTGAATGTAAGTTTCATAAATAAAAATAAATAAAATATAACGAAATAAACAACATTTTGAAAAAAAGCTGAAAAAAAGACTATGAATTAGATTCATAATGATAATCAAAGCGTAGATGAGTCGATCAACACCTCAAAGCTTGACAGCCATTATTACCTCTTCATTGGTTGACATTTTATTACATAACGTTACACAGATTTGATGCTGTTTTATATCTGATGATGGTGTTAGATTACATCTGTTGTTCCGGTTTCTTCTTCACTTTTTTTGGAAATTCTGTCCAGTAGATGTGTACTAGCGCCCCATACCTTATAACAATGAAAACAGATTCTAGGAGCACAAGTATAGCTCAAATATATTTAGACTTTTTATAAGTATAAGTCAAGTATACTTAAATGTCATTTTACGTATATTTCTGAGAAGTACATAAAGTAAACTAAAAGTATACTTTCCTATTTTTTAGTTTAAAAGAAGTATAATAGCACACTCAAATAAACTTCTGGTTCGTAAGGGTTATTCTCAGCAGGGAGGTTTGAATTATTTAAGGATAGTCCTGACCACCAGAAAAACTGACAGGCCCAATCTCTGGACTTGACAATACTTTGGTATACTATGGAGGATACCTTGCATCATGCATGGGGAAGTGAAAGCGTCTGCGCAGGTTCTGTCAGGAAGACTAAATGTCACATCATCCATTCATACTAACAGGTTGTCTTTTTCATGTAACCTGGCCTTTAGTGGCCCTTTTCTTAATTGGCCTATCAGTGCTTTCGATGTTTTATTCTCATAATTAGATTTTTGCGTCCCTTTGCATTGCATGGCCTGTCGTGGCCATCAGGTAAAACTTACTATTACTATTATCATTTATGTAACCTGGCCTATCTTGCTTTCATAATTTATTCACAAAACTGGCATATCGTGGCCTTCGCAGATCACGGCCAATCGTGGCCTTCGCAGATTGTGGCCTTTGCATATCACGGGCAATCGTGGCCTTAGCATATCTCTGCCTATGGTGGTCATCGGGTAAATCTGACTATTATTGTTTAGGAAATTCGGCCAATCGTGGCCTTTGCATTTCGCGGCCTTTGCACAACATTGAGTATTCCTTTTCTTGTGAGTTATGCTGATCTGTTTTTCTCTCTCTTCTTTTTGGGGTTTCCCTGACTGGAAAAGCCTCAACCGGTGGATATCAATTCACACTTCTTTTGGGGCTAGGCTCCGCCCCTGCCTTCATCTTCAGGCAGGATCAGCCAAAATCTGCATCCCCAGGATTCAGATAAAGGATGGGGACTACGCCAAAGAATTTTTATACAACTAAACATGAATTATCGTGACTCATTACCATCTGTTAATACTTTTCGGAATAAATACCATGTAAATGTTTACCTTCTCTCTGATTCTTTCTGAAACACAATTCTTTGGCCTCTGAGGAGCAGGTCTCCAGCAAGGGGCAGGATTTCTGTTTCAGGCCAGTATAGTTCTGGATGAGTTTAGCACAGATGGAGTTTGCCTTCTGATTCTTTATCACATTCAGCCTTGCCTCTGTAGCTGGATAGCTTCAAATTACAGCATCCACAAACACTTTAACATACTCTCATTACCCTTTTCTGCTTCTGTGAAAATCTGCTTCACACGAGCTCATGATATTTTTTCTGAATTATGTACCCAGTACTGCCAGTACTGAGAATCGAACCCGCAACCTTCAAGTCTAACTCTCTAAATATTAGGCCACAACTGACAATGGAGTTTGCCAGAAACCTGAGGTAGCATCCAGTTTTGTGAATACCTTGGCTTTTGCAAATATTGTGAATGCCTGTTCTGCAGCTCCGAGGATCTGTCTTGCTTGTCACACCCACTCATTTAGACGAGTCAAATCAATGCACAGCTGGATGTTGTCTTGGGTCTTGGGCTCTAAAACCATGCTGATACACCACAGGGTGGGTTGAGTCAACACTGGAAATCACCCCCATGTCCTCCATGCATTTCAGCTACACTCACACCTTGGTGATTAGATGTCCTCCTGTTGTGTTTCTGTGTGTAATATTTTGTATCAGTGTGAGGAGACCTAATGGCGCTTTTCCACTGCATGGTACTTTTTTTAGTACCACCTCGGCCGAGGTTCCAAGCGAGCCGTACCGTTACCAAAACATGATGTGTAAACTCTGCTGATCACTGATTGGCTGGAGAAAATCGTCACTGCCTGTGTCATTCAACTTGCGGCACGAGACACAACAGACCCACTAGATTTAAATCGGCACAGCCAGCGAAGGATTAAACGCAACTGTTTTGAATGAGCGCACCTTTTTTAAACAACCAAAAAATGGCTGTTTCGTTGTCTGTTGAGGAAGTACAGACGATCCTCTCGCTGATAGCCGAGGAGCGGATCCAGCGAGAGCTTAATGGAGTGACGCGGAATTAAAAAGTTTTTCAGGAGTCATGGCAGTAGAGGCGGCACGACTATAACGACAAGTGAATAATCCCGCCCACTCTAAAGTGGTACTAAACTGCAGTGGAAACACAAACCGAGCCGAACTGAGCCGTGTCGTGCCGTTCTGAGCCGTGCCGAGCCGAGTCGTACCACACAGTGGAAACGCGCCATAATAGTGTCTTAGTCCTGCAACTTAGTCCTGTTTTATTCTGTATGCTTAAATTGTCCTTTAATATCCATTCTATGATTCCCTGGCCCAAAACAGCCTGACAGCTGAAAAGCCCTGTGATTTATGGTAGAAAAGCTGCTGCTTGAAATTGACCTATCGGTAAGCCCCTCCCCTCGAACGCAGATGAGCCAATGGCAGTCGAGTATCAGTTGCATGGGGAGCAGAACTCGGACATCCTTAGGTTTCAGCGCCATAGATAAACATTGGAAAATCTGAAGCTTGCATCGATTTGATGATGTTTAATGCTACCAAAATGGAAAAACTATGTGCCTGGGGTACATGTAACTGATTCCAGTTATCCTGAGAGGATAGGCAATAGAATTTATTTTATTGCATTTTATAAACCCAAACAAAACAGAGCAAAAATGTCCCTAAGCATTCAACCATAATCCCAATGAAGATGAAAACGTTCATTTTCTGGTTGCCATACTCTCGTTAATTTACAATTTTCATCTGAGACATCATCAGAACGTTAATGTCATCTTGTGCTTCAACGAGGCATCGCAGGCTAAAACTGATGTAAAAGTTAGTGAGTCAATGCCAACATACAAGCATAAATATCAAACTGTTCTCACGTCATGTACAGTCTAGGTCAAAAACACATAAACGAAGGTCTACATTTCAGTGCCTCTCTATATTAAACTGGTTAAATATAAATGAATGTAATCTTACTCTGCAGTACATAAACAGTGTTGATCCGGGATGTTGTCATTGCGACTGTAACGACCGTAACATGAGACTTCTCCTGTTTGAAATGTTTTATATATCCCTCCATGCACTGTAAAAAATCTAATCTATCACTGGCAAAAATATTTAAGTTGAGTTGATTTTATTGCTTGGCCTTAGTTGAGAGGACATATTATATTAAGTCTTCACAAATATATTTGAAAAACATTGAATGAATGGTTATTTTCAAATCCATTCAACAATTAGCTATGCTAATGTTGACTAAACTAATAAAAACACGTGCACTTTAAAACTTCAGTAAAGGTTGAGCCAACTAAAAAATAACAATTCAGGCAACTCTTTGAAGTCAGAAATTCACTGAACGTAAAATTTCTGTGGAACTAGTTAAAATTGTGTCTAAAATTTATCAAAAACATCTTGAAACAAGGTTTTCACACTGAACAGCTGTCATTGTAAGACAGTAGCAACTCTGTTTGTTTGTTCGAGTGAGCAACAGTAACTAAGGGGGTGGGGCTTACTGATAGGTCAATCGCTGTAACAGCAGCCTCTGTGTCCGGCAGTCTTTCCTCATTCAGTCAAAGCTTCCCTACCAGTCAAACATTTGGGCACACTTGACTGAATTTGCTTAAAATCTTAAAATCCCTTTAATTTAAAGGACACATAGTGACCCAGTAGTGTTGTTCATCTTGGTTAATAGAATGCCCAGACTGTGCTGGGCTGTGCTGGGATGGTTATTAAAGAAAGTTTTTAAGGATGGTTTTAATGAAAACTGAAATAATAAGGAGAGAGTTGGTGTGTGCATTGTTTATAATGATTTTTTATTTTATTTATTTTTTTGTCCCCAGGAGATTATGTGGTTCTGACCGTCTTCTTTGACTTAAGCAGAAGAATGGGTTATTTCACCATCCAGACATATATTCCCTGTACCTTGATTGTTGTTCTGTCCTGGGTTTCATTTTGGATCAACAAGGATGCAGTGCCAGCCAGAACTTCTTTGGGTAAGACTTTCTGATTAGATTCTACATGATAAACGAACTTTGTCTGTCTTTTTATATACAGTAAATCTAAACATACTTAAAACAAATTTACACAATAAAAATTATGAAAAATTAAAAAAAAAAAATTAAGATAATTTATCTTGAATTTATATTTCTTATTCCAATGGCAAATTATTTACCTTGTCTTACCTATAAACACCACTTGTCTTATACAGCAGTTTATATTTCCTGCAGTGACTCGTGACCTCAGTGTTTTACCATTGAGAATCCTAAATGATCTGCTATGTTGAAACAAAAAGATAAATATCAGAGCTAAACTCCTATTTTTTTGTCTAATGAATATGTAATTTGAGTCTTCTAGATGTGCGAAATGATGGGCAGTTACACACCAGTCTACACAATTTATTGACAGATGGCACAAGCTCTGGCCACCGAGGTGTCGCATTACTGATGCCTCGTAATGGAGCACTCACAGTTCAGATTGCTTGCTCTCCTGTTGCCAGCCTCACTCAACCACACCCTTTCTGCCACATACCCACCTCCCTACTCAAGCCAGTAAGCCGTCCGGTCTGAAGCACCCCCATTCCTGGAGAGGTAGTCTGCTACTGCCATCTGTGCCACCATCTTGTGTCCCACCTTGAACTGAAAGGGCTGTAGTGCCAGATACCAACAGGTGATCCACACGGTGATGTCCTGCCCATGCAGTGTTTGGCCTAAGAATTCTGTCTAAGGTGGTGGATGCCCTGAAGATCCCGAAAGGAAGCATCACAAAAGGGTGTAATCAAAAGAGGGTAGTGAAGGCTGTCTTTTGTTTGGACAGAGGCAATAAGTAGATGCACCACCAATCCAGGGTTCATTTTAAATTGCTGCTTTATGAGATAAATACAACTGGGTAGGGGTGAGACTACATCTATAAATTCATCTTGCTGTTTGGCAAGTGATATTGGAGAGTGAGAGGCGATCCTATTGTGGATATGATGGAAAGAATTGCACTTTGAATTCGCCTTTGGGCCAAGATCATCCTCTGCACACATTGCCGTCATCAGTGCAATCAGAACCTCCTCCTTGCATTGTTTAAGGAGGTTTAGGTAGTACACTTGATGGTACCATGTAACCTCAAGGGTCCTTGCCAGAAAAGGAAATTCTCTGTTGAGAGCTGCCCCAGGTGTGGCAGGTCCATGATGTACTGAACATCCGAGCCCCACCTACCATGTCCCTGACTTTTTTCCAAAGAGGCATCTGCACATAGACTCCCCAAATAATTGTGGCTAATCCATCCACAAAATTAATATTTGCTGGAGGCACTAACCACTACTTTTACTTTTGCTTTTTTTCCCTGGACAAGCAGACAGGTACCAGGGGGTAGTCCACCACATCCCTGTGTACACATCACTCTTTACCTTCATGACTGGACTATATTCCTGGAAATGACCTGGGTCCGCACATTGCTGGCAGTCCAGCCCGGCTTCCCTGCTGCCATAGTGGCAGGAAGGGGGCAATAGTCTGGTGAAAAGAGAGGGTAGCTGGAAAAGGAGAGGTGGAAGCTACTGTTCCAGCCAGTGAGACTGTTTCACCCGGGCGGGTGGTTTTGGGAAATGGGGAAGCCTCAGAAGTTGTCAGGCCTCGCCCCCAATTGCAACAGTCAGGGATGCATGCTACTGCACAACTTGGGTAGAGGGGGATGTTGAGAAGAGAAAGGGAGTGAGGGAAGGGCTCGAGAGGTAAAGCAAGAGAAGTGAGGGGAAAGAAGGGGCACGTCGAGCGGTGGCACTGGGACCCATTTGGCTACATCTTTTGGAAGTTAAGCAATGAGCTGGACCACCAGATGCACCAGATCAGCAGGTGTCACAGACCTGCTGGATCAACACAAATGGCTGTTTTTCCCCAGTTCGACAGACCTGAAGCACTGCTGCTGTTGCCCTAGGGTGTGGACCACACAGGATGACCTGCTTGAGGTTCGTAATCCAGGAAGATCTGCATGGTTAGCTGTTGAGATGCTACTCCGGACACCAGCAGGTGAGGCACACCAGTCACTGAGCATGCGGCCACCCACATGCCTCTGCTGTCTTCTCGAATGAGACCACGAATGCATCTGGTTTATCCTGTGGACCCTTTTTGGTGAGTGGCACGTGGGTAACAATGGACTCTTTGTCCACAGCCCTGCCTTTGTGGCTCATCATGCTCCACAGCATCTGCCAATCCTCCTTCCAGGCACAGATGAGTTCAAGAAGGCCTGATGTTGGGTTTGGTAGAGTCTGGCTAGTGAATTGTCCATCTCAGCGAGGGGCAAGGACTCAGTGGCAAAGAATTTTTCAACACCACTGTAGCTAGTTTGGAGTTGTGGGAAGGAGAAGGTCTGAAACCCAGGGAGTGGAGGCTTCATCCTCAGATTGTGAGCCAGAAATTCTACAATAGCAGAAATTCAGCAAATCAGACTTGGATCTGTTTGGATCTGTTCACTCAAGTTGATTCTGTGTCCCGTTTGGTTTTCTCCTCAAGCACTGCTGAGCTCGGATGCACTAGCACAGGATTCACCCAAGGCCATATTGTATACCTTTACACCAATGAGCCTCCACCCAGAAGCCTTTTGAAGAGTCGGGATGTTGTGTAAATTCTGGAGGAATATCCTTCCCTCTGGGAAAGATCTGCTTTCTCTGGCCCAATGCAGGTTTTGGCATACACAGCTGAAGATATGGAGGCTTTGGGTTTGGCCCTATTCTGACTCTTAAGTGATTATTACTTTTGGCGTTGTCTTTGTACAGTGGGAAATAAAAGCCAAACCACAAACATGTGCTTGCTATGTAAATATCACAGATATAACCTCAGTAATCTATATGCAAAATATATTGAAATCTCCATGTTCTAATTTGAGTTATTATTTGCTTTGCTCCCCAGGAATCACGACTGTGCTTACCATGACCACTTTGAGTACCATTGCTAGGAAGTCCCTACCCAAAGTGTCGTACGTCACGGCTATGGACCTCTTCGTATCAGTGTGCTTCATCTTTGTTTTCGCCGCTCTGATCGAGTACGGAACGCTCCACTACTTTGTAAGCAACCGCAAGCCGAGCAAAAACAAAGACAAGAAGAGGAAAAATCCTGTGAGTACACTTCCTAAAACTATTCACGTTATCGACTACCAATACAACAATATTATAAAGTTTATTAACTACTAGTATTTCTATTTACTACTGGTATGTCTAATTCTAAGATTAGCCTATTTGAGAACTGCAGTTGTTAGGTTTTTTTTTGAGTAGGGGATTAGCTGCTAACTTTAAAGTATATCCAAGGTTGAGTACTCCAAATAATAACACTCTTCCACAAGTTAGCAAACTACCTAGGCAGCATTTCTAGGCTTAGTGCGCTCCCAATGTGAAGATGATACCTCGCTTTGGTGAAATTCTAAGGCAGCATCACTTCTGGATGAGAATGACATTACTTTGAGTTTAGTGTAAAGAAAAAGTGTTGTGTATATATTCGCCAAAAAAACAGTCAGGAAAAATGCATGTTTAAATGCGTAAAATTAGTTTTGTAGTGAAATAAACCTGCCTAAAAGCTGTCAGAAAGTGCAGGCATGTGAATTATGTGTGCTCGCTACAGTTTTGTGTTGTTAGCTTAGAAATTAAGGCTTTATTGTTAACTCTGTAGGAATCCACTTTGGGTGCTTCATGTGAGGAAAGCTATTTGTGATGCAGCTAAGTGTGATCGTTAGTTGTTGTCTATGAAGAGCGTTTCTAATCAGTCACTAATGAGTTTCCATTACGCCTGAGTAGGCGGTACACACTGAGACAGCTCACTAGGTTTTGGAACATAAGTGTGCATACTAGAACCTTTTTCTGTGAACTTCCTCTACATGTGGTCAGATTTGCCATCATGGGCCACCTCTGTCAAACAGTGTCACCGAGCAGTGATGTCCTTAATCTGAATCATTTCAGCAGCAGGTTTGAAGTGCAGCCTTAGATTTCCATCTCAGCAGGGCGTTCATATCCGTAGCATGAGGAAAGCTGATCTCAGCAAATGGGGTCGTTCCACTTTCAGATGATTAAAGGGGTGCCAGGAATGTCTTATTTGATTTGGGGGTTTAGAATGTCAGGCAGATTAATGAGTAATGATTTTCAAACCACATTCGACAGTTCGGTTCCCAGTCAAAGGCACGCTCTGAAGTGAAACTCTTCAAATAACACGACAACAAGCTTTTGCTGAAGAAGCGTTTTGATCCCTGCAGTGTTGAAGAGTACCAGTCTCCTCCTCAGATGATTATGTTCCTCTTTTGTTCTTTGGTAATGATTGTTTGCCCTTATATGATTAGAGACCTGATTTTTCCAAGCTCTAAATTCAGACAGGCCTAACATTTTTTATACTATATGTGATTGTATTTTTGATCGTATTTGACAGATTTGTTTTCCTTAGGAATTAGCAGTCTTTTCTAGTCTGTATTTTACGACATGCTGTGAACCTGTTAATATATGCTTCCTTGCACACCCTTCCTCTGTGTCTATGTATATGTGTGAGGTTGCAGTAATTTGTTCTCTTTCCACTTTCAGAGTCTTTTTTTTCCATTATACTGTATGTTCGTTTTATGTTGTTGTTATTGTTGGTTTGTTTGTATTTGTTTGTTTCAATTTCTAATATTTTTTTTGTTTCCTGTGTGGACAAAAGCTCCTGCGGCTCTTTTCCTCAAAGGTATATTGCTCATGTAAAGTTCACTAATCATGCATGTTTCTGCATTCTGCGCAAACACACTGCTCTTGTGTCTGGTCTTTAGATTCACTGCACTAACATCTAGTAAGTTTAGCACTGAACCTCCTGTGCTGTGAAAAGTAGTGGGGCACACTCGCCTCTTATTTTACATTAATGCAAAAAAGTGTAAAAAGTGTCCGCCTTCCTCCTTCTCTGCGTGTTTGAGGCTTTAAACCTGACAGAAATAGTCAGCAGAGCCTTAACAGCTTGAAATAGACAACCACACTGATTAGCTTAATCCCAATTAAAGAGCATGAGTCTGATGGCTTTGGCAGATTTAGCTGTAGTTATCTTTTAAAAGTCAATGTGCATGAGGGCACAGGCCTACATTTAGCTTCTATTAAGGATTAAAAGATAGTTCTCAAGAATTCGGAAAAGAGGAAATTAGATCAATGTGAAGAATATACCAGTGGTTCTCAACTAGTTTTGCTTCAGGACCTTGATTTTTAATAATTTGACAAATTATTAGTTTCTACACAAATGACATCTTAAATTTTGCCAAATTCCCAACATGTGAGTATGCACATACATTTGTTCTTAACCTTGTTCTAATTATGAATTTCTAGTTGGCTATTCTGAATGAGCGATGGCAAAAAAAAGTTATTTTAATCAAATGGAAAATTGTATATGATTATGTAGTTATTTTTTCATATTAAATATTAATATGCTTATTGTTTTCCCCCTGCGATCCTTTCAGATGTACAACCTATTTTTGTCTCACAGCCCACCAGTTGAGAACTACAGTTAAAAACAAAAATAAAATAAATGTAGATAAATAATGTAAGACAGGAGAGGCCCTTTCTCTTTGAAGGTTGTCGTATTTCATTCAGTTAAAGCTGTGAATTCCACTGTATTTGTTTCTTTCCACATGGCAGGCTATTTGTTCTCTTGTGCTTTCCAAACGCTTCTGCGAAACCCTTTGAGAAGCGAGTCACGTGACCCGTTTCCGCACAGCCTCAGGTGGCTCTGTCCTAAATGCTACATAATGTGCACCCGGAGAAGCCAGCGTGAACAGCTGGTCGTGCTTCGTTTTTCAAAGGGATTTGAAGCACTCTTCCTGTGCTGGGCAAAATGATTGTGAATCCAGAAATGTGGATATGTCCCAGTGATTCTATTTCTCTTGGTTTTAATGGGAAATATTTACATGGAGGTCTCATAACATTTGTGTATTGCAATTGCATTTTTAAACTTATATTTTAGTACTGTTGCTGGCCAAGATATAAGACTGAAAGTATATTAATAGCTAATTATTTGACACTTAGGACCATGTTAGACAGAGCCATGTGGTCTCACATGGGAAGCGTTGCTGTAGTGACTTCTAGGGTCCCACTTTATATTAAGTGGCCTTAACTACTGTGTACTTACAGTACATTTAAATGAATCATTTGGTACAATGCACTTATTGTGTACATACACATTTGTACTTGTATTTTAAAAAAGGTAACACTTTATTTTAAGGTGTCATAATACATAGTAATTACCTAGTTAAGTACTTAGTAGTAGCCGTTGTACTTACATGAAACAAAATGTACTTATCATGTAACTAAGTTATGGAACAGCCTGTACTTACAGTTAGTAATTATGTAGATGTAATAGACAGCTGTTACACACATGTATCAGACCGAGTCTGTTACACAACGATGATTAGGTAATTACTCTGTATTATGGACACCTTAAAATAAAGTGTTACCTTAAAAATGCCTGCATGTAATTACATCTGTAATTATTTTCTGTAATTACACTGTTGACCCATGCCTTACACCTTAACCCACCCTTAATCTTCCCCGTATCGCACCTCAATAGCAGCGAACGTGTTTTGCAATACAATATGAACAAAATAAGTATATTGCACTTATTGCCTGATGTATGTACATAGTAGTTAAGGCCACTTAATAAAAAGTGGGACCCATTCTAGTAAGTAAATGATGCAGTTATGCTTTAATTTTGCATGGTGCATATACTAGTGTTATATAATCATTGCACAACTATATAAAACACAGACAGATAAATGTGCAATGAATAGCCATAATAGAAATGTAATATAATTTACTATTTAAGCATTAAAGAAAGAAACATCAGGAAGCCTGTTTTTATTGCAGCTGCACATCATTTAATGCATTCTACCTGCAATATTAGGTGCAAAGTATCCACTGACAGGCGTTTGAACACAGCCCCTGACAGCTGGTCGAGATGTCCTGTGTATTTGATGGGACTCTTGCTGATTTAGTTTTCTCTTCTAAAAGCAGGCCCCCACTGTGGACATTCGCCCGCGCTCAGCCACCGCCATCCAGATGAACAACGCCACCCACATGCAGGAGCGAGACGAGGAGTACGGCTACGAGTGTCTGGATGGGAAGGACTGCACCAGCTTCTTCTGCTGCTTTGAGGACTGTCGCTCAGGAGCGTGGCGGCATGGCCGTTTGCACATCCGTGTCACTAAGATAGACTCTTACGCCCGCATTTTCTTTCCTACTGCATTTGGTCTATTCAACGTAGTTTACTGGTTTTCCTATCTCTATCTTTAAAATAGTTAGAAAAAAATAGGCTGGCCTTATTTTATGTTACAAATTCCAGCAAGACCCTTTCTTGGAAACGTGAACCCACTGAAAATATTTAAGTTGCATTGTGTTGTTGTTGTTTTTCCAGTCTACGTAATGTTTTTTTTTTTTTTTTTCGAAAGCGCATTTTAGAATTTAAATTTTTTTTGCATTTATGTAATGTAGAATTGTTGGTTTGTCTCTGTTTACATCTTTTTCTAGGAAGTATATCTTGTGCATAAAGCAAAAGTTGTAGCAAAAAAAAGAAAACAAAAAAGCGCAGAAGGGTGAAAACCTGCATCTGTAAGATTATTCCTGAAATGTCCAGAATCGTGTAGAGCAAACAGCAGAAGATCTGAGTACTGCATGCCTACATAGCCCCTAAAGAGTAAACACTAAAGAGATTTTGGGAACCTTCTTCAAATGCATGGCTGTCAGGCCTATGTGAGGTAAAAGCAATCAATCAAATATTAACAAATGTGTCCGAGAATTTATTTGTATACGCTCTTATTACTTGTAATTATTTGTGCTTTCTAAAGCGCAAATGAAAAAATTGAAGTGTTTGAAATTTCTATGCCATTTGTAACCTTGCGGTTTTTCATGTGTGGTCACGGCTGGTAAAATGTACGGTCACCTGTACAAATGTTGTAAATAGATGAATACTGTATCATGTAGTGATATACATCATACTGCATGCACCTTTTAGGCCAAAAATTAGCAAAAGTCTTCTATTGTCATCAATTAATAAAAAGCAAAAAGGATCAGGGAAACTTAACTGGAACAGTTCAGACTACATTTTACATCATTTCTTGCCTCTATTAGATGTCAGTCATTTATACAGTAAATGCACAATGATATTGTTACATGTATACATAAGTACTGTATTCAATTTTTCATATCATTTTGGGTATCGGTTTGAGCCTCCTTTCCATTCTTGGATATATACCCAAATTAGTCCTGCTCCTCTTGCTGGGGTGAGTATTCTGATAAGACACACTCTAGTCATATTTGACCTTATTTTATTATTATTGTGATTATTTTGTTTAGCTATTATTTTATTTAGTTTAAACTAAGATGGTTTAAGACGTTTACCAGCACCGTCTTAGGTTTTTCGGAAGCATGTAACAGAATGTTGTCAAAAAAAAATCTCTATATGCTTTTTTATTTTTGGTTCATGTATTAATTTATGTTTTAATAATAAATTGGGCTCAAATGTAGGAGGAGGGTCACCATTGCACTCAATACTATACATTTCAGTAGACAAAAACTGATTTCAGTGAATTTAGTGAATAATCTGTAGATGGATATGTTAATGTGTGTCTTACTCAGCTTCAGTTTCGTTGCATTTAGCAAATGACATGCATGCATGTAGTAAATATTATCTTTAGGTAGAACATTAACATGCATACATGGGAAAAAAATTACAAAATTTCATTAATAAAATGTAACATATGCAAGCACAACCAACTTTCTATTTTAATAAGCCGTCAACTTTAGAAATCTCACCCCAGGTTAGTAACTATGCCTGTGATATAATAATGTTTGGTGTTGGGCACCACTGCTCAAGTGTTATCACCGAAAAATACAAGTACAAAACACCAAAACAAATGCAAATAAAACACTGTGGACAAAAATCTGAGATGTGCCAAAGTATGAGGGTATAATCAGACGTATAGATCGATTTGTTCTCCACTGCTGCAGTTAAAATCAATGCTTTATTTTGTGCAACTGTTTGGTAGCAAAAATGAGAGATGAGCAAAATGTTTCTGGTTACATCAGTAATACATGATCTAGACCTGTATACAGTTTGATTTCCAATCCCTATGCACTGACCTTCCAGCCGAACAAACGAGCATACGGTACGGTTTTGCATTTTGTGGCTATGTATGCATCTTTATATTTTTGCATCATACACTTGTGCATGGTTAATTTTTGATTTGTTTATACTCGTATTAAAATTAGATGTCATAGGAGTCTTCTGAAAATCCTCTTTTGAGAAATATCAGCCCGTTGTTGACTCAGTTTGCTGTTTGTGTGCCACCTACACTATAATAATCACAATTGTGGAGCGAAGCTCGATTCGTTTCTTCTTTGAGTAGTTATTCTGGATGTTGTTCCTGAAAATCAACAGCCACACCCCAGAGATGTCACCTATAGCCAATGTACTGTTTCTTATTTACTGTAGGACACATGGATGTGGATCGCTTTAGTGCCAAACTATGAACCATTTTGCTTTCTACCATCGATTAATTATTTCAGCAAGCTTCCTGTTTTTACACCCAACGGAAATGCTTTATCCATTTCATTTCTTTTTTTATGAAATACAAAAAGAAACTTGGACATACTACTAATGTAATGTAGATTACCAGTTCCATGTCAAGTGCAACCTTAAGTGAAATTAAAAGCCCTTTTATCTGCATTGTATTGAAATACTGTTGATCAATCAAGATAAATGTGTTTGTTAAACCTTTGTTTTAATGCATGTAATCAGTACTATTCATATCAAAATGCTATAGTTTAATGCCAGAAATAAAGTCTCACTATAAACTGCATCATCCCACAACAGGACATTGCTAGAGATTTTAAGATAACCAGCACTTTTGTTCTGTTCTCACTATTTCTTTATTGTTTTGAGGATTTTTTTTTTTCAATGTAAGAGTATTATTTTCTGACATAAAGAAAACTCATATTACAATATCAACTTGTGTCAAGGAGAGCTTGTTTAGGAAAATTAATGAATTAATAATTATTTACTACAAACCATGTAATGGAAATGTGAACAATTTAGATTTTATTTCAGATCAAACAGTCCCAAGCTCTGCCATTTTAGAGTCAGATTAAAATACACTTTTGTTGAAAGTTTAATATATTGTATCAGGAAAAAACATCACAAATAAGACAACATCTTTTGCACTTATTGGCAATGGGGGGGAGGGGGTGTGATGTGTGTGTGTGTGTGTGTCTGTGTGTGTGAGAGAGAGAGAGAGAGAGAGAGAGAGAGTGTGTGTGTGTGTGTGTCTGTGTGAGTGTGTGTGTGTGTGTGTCTGTGTGAGTGTGTGTGTGTGTGTGTGTGTGTGTGTGTGTGTGTGTGTGTGTGTGTGTGTGTGTGTGTGTGTGTGTGTGTGTGTGTGTGAGAGAGAGTGTGTATGTGTGTGTGTGCATGTTTATGTGGTTTATGAGGACACAAATTTGTATAATGACATGGGTATGACAGAGGTATTACAATATGAAGGTGGTTTATGAGGACACTGCCTATGTCCCCGTAATTCAAAAGGCTTAAAAAACATACTAAATGGTGTTTTTTTGAAAATCTAAAAATGCACAAAGTCTCCTGTGAGGGCGTGTGTGTGTGTGTGTCTGTGTGTGTGTGTGTCTGTGTGTGTGTGTGTGTGTGTGTGTCTCCGTTTGGTAGGTTGCTTACTGACATTACATGCCTCCCACACTTAATCTTTTTCTTAATCAGAATTGTAGTCTTGTTTTCAGATAAAAAGATGCACTTATTTGAGAAGATATGGGGACTTGTTTCCAGGGAATATATCTTGATTTTTAACCCTTTTTTTCCTCATATAAACCTGAATGGAGATTGTAATATTTATGCTTAAAACAAGGGGGGGGGGGGTTGCAATTTTGTTTCTTGAGTAAATTTATCTGTTTTTTTATGTGAAATCTGATCTAATGTGGTATCTTTTTTCTTTTATCTTGTTTGTTTAGTACAATAATTGTAACTGAGCTTTATTGCTAATTGTATCTTCCAAACATGATCTAAATTGTTCAAAGGTTTTATATTGTATAATTTCACTTAAGCGGCAGTTGATTGTTTGGGTTTGCACAGACAAATATTGGTAATGATACAGCATTATTAAAGTCTGAATTTGTTCGCCCCGCAGGGTGATTTCCCATCATCGATTTCTTTTCTTACTCGATTGCACAAATATAACCAGATGTATAAATGGATGAATCTCACAAATTGAACGTGTTTTAGTAACAAATACAACATTTGTGAAGAGCACATGTAAATAATAAATATTGTTACATACTTTATTGCCTGTGGGAAACACTAAATCATTTTCCATGCTTCTATAGCAGTAATGACAAGCTGCAAAGCAAAAAGATTGGAAAATAAGCCCTCAGTTGTTCAGCATATCTATATATGTATTGAGTAGTGTACTAAAAGGACACTGACGATTTCATGTAAGGGTTTGCATTATATTATTATATGTACAGAGCTGTGGAATTTTTCAATAAAATATTGCATTTATAAGGTGTATGGATATATTTCTTAAATGAGAAGAAGTATCAGAGACTATTGTGATTGTATTCCACTACAATATTCATAATGAAATACCGTTGCGCAAATTACCAAAACAGTATTTGGTGTGAAGTATTTCAGAGCAAATACTGGTGTTTTATTCACATACTGGGTCAAGGTTAAGAGACAAAACTGCTTTTTCTATGTAAATACAGCATATTATTGAATGCACAAGATTGACAAACATCAGCATTATTTTATTCTGACACAGTTAACATGCAACAGGCATAAAATTAAATGAAAATTCAATGAAATTCTTGAAGTGATCATGGCAGCAGTGATTGTAGTCAGATCATATGTGTGTAAATAAATAAAGTGCTGGGTAAATTACTTGCTGTTACTGAAAGAACTGTAGTCAGGGACATAATCTGTTAGATTACACATTTTAGTCATTTTTATATATTTATTTTATTTATTTATTCATTTTTTGTATTTATTTATATATATTTATTTTTATGCCACATACATTTAAATAGCATAATCTTGTACTGTGTTTGGCATAGAAATACAATAAGTAGGAAAATATTCTATCCTCATATCACCAGCAAGTGCCTCATAAAAACAGATTCTTAAAGGGACAGTTCACCCAAAAATGAGAATACTGTCATCGTTTACTTGCCGTTATGTTCTTTCTTCTGCTGAACACAAAATATATTTTGAAGAATGTTGGTAACAAAGCAGTTGCTGGTAGCCATTTACTTCCATAGTATGGAAAAAAAATATATACCATCCAGAACACACTTATAAACACCTTATCAAGCACCAAGCAAGCAAACAGCAAAACCCTAGAAAGTGCTTAGCAACACCCTAAAAAAACAACCAGGACAGCAACCACATAGCAATGTATCTGTCTGTCTGAGAGACTAGAGCTGCATGATTCTGGAGAAATTGCAAATAACGATTTAAATGCAAACAGAGATATTGTCTTTTAAAATTATGGCAGTTTAATGCTTACAGTTAAGGCTGGTAGAGACTACAACGAGTTACTTCCCAGGTTGGTGACATCACAAACCCTGAAATTTGCATAACCTCCGCCCAGCGATATGTTGCTGTGCCGTCAAACCTAGGGGTGCAAGAAAAAAATCTATTCCTATATGAATCGCGATTCTGTCTTTTAATGATTCTAATGGAGTCACAAGTTTCAATATCAATGTTCTAAAGCAACGGTTCCTAATCATGTTCCTCGCATCCCCTGCTCTCTCTCTCATTCAGATCATCAGCTCAGCTCCAACAATGAACTGATCCAATCATACTCTTCAGGTGTACAGACCGACAGATATCTTTCACATAGCTATGAGAAGTGTTGCATGTGGTTGCCATGGTAGCGAGCAATACTTGCTGGCAAACACTTCTTACTGGTACAAAATAAACAATTACTTTACAAAAATGCTACAACACAATCATGTATTCTGCTATACTGCTATACAAACCTCTGTATTCTGGCCAATAAAGCTCATTCTCATTCTCATAAATCCACAGAAGAAGAAAAACGTTCATCGGAGAAGGGACAGAGCTGTGTAAAATAAAAGTAAATTATGTGAAAAATAATTTTTTAAATATATTTTTTTAATATATTTTTAAATGAAGCATTAACATGTTAGACTGCACCCCATAAACACAATCAAGCCTAGAAAAATACAATCAATCACATCTTTAAAACTGTTTAATTAATTTGAATGAATTATTTTTCAAAAGTTGGTTTGAATGAATGATTCAATGACTCACTTTCATTGCTGGATGAATCGGCGGTTTTGAACAAATCTCTTGAATGAATGAATTCATTTTTTAGCAGTCTCTTATCAACACAAATATTATTTCAAGCACCAAGTAGGATAATTTCACAAGGTGATTTGCTCCATTTTGATCGCTACCATAGACATCAGCGTTTATATCCGAACTATAAACTTTTATCCCTGTACTACTGTGATAATATGAATGATTGTAAGACAGAAATAATACTGTGTGGTTGAAAAAACTATTTGTGATGCTGTTTCTTACCTAAATATGATCTGCGCAAACACAGAATTGAATGTTCTGGTATGACTCTCTCTAAGGTTTAATAGACACAGATCAATTGTTGTCATTTAGAAATAAGACTGTGTGGGTGTTTGAATCAAGATTGCAATCTTTTAACGATGAACCGGGCAGCTCTACTGCATGGCCTGAAAACCTTCACACTTTGAGTGTTTTAAGATTAAAGTCATTTTAAAAGCTCAAAGTCAGATGAAAATATTGAAAGTAAAATCACTAGGACTTGCTTCAGATGGCTGGCCTTCAAAAATCACACACTACAGCACCAGCCTTAATGTTTTAACAAATGATTTAATAAGACTCTCAGGAACATAAAATACCGTGTGAGGTAGCCACAGCTTCTAAAGACATTCAGTTATCAGTATTTTTACTGCACATGAAAGGACTGGATTGGCCCCTTATGTTCCAGCATATCCTGAGGCCAAAAGTAGACATTGTGTCCTTTGAGATGATTGAGTGTTCAGCGACCATGACTTCTGAACACAACTGCAGAAATTGCCCAGAAACACACTCCTAAAGAACAGACACATCATGCTAAACTCAATAACCGGAGGGTCAGAGGTTCACCTTTCACAACCTTCAGTGGGAAATAGTTTTAATGGCCAACCATGAGGAGAGAGGCATGAAGAAAGTTGCAGCAAATTTTCATTTTTGGGTGTATTATCCTTTTAAGAACCTTAAATACTCAGATACAGATAAGACTAAAATCAATCGAATCTACTTTTATTTGTGTACACTGACAACAACAACAAAACATTGTGCTTTTGTAAAATAAACAAAACAAACAGGGTGTGCTTTCTGCCGTCTATAGGTCTCCGTGAGCAGCTTTCTACACATCACAAACTCAGCGAATACTTGACACAGAGACATGAGAAATATGTCTATAGAAAGCTTGAAGTGTCTACTTTAAATACAGTCGTGTTAGTCCCAGGTCCTATAAAAGGTGTTCCAGTATTGTTAAAATATCATCTTTTGTGTTCCACAGAGGAAAGAAATGCATTTGCACACAATTGTTTTTAAAGGGTTGATATGATGCTATTTTAAATATCATTATTTTGTGTATTTGGTGTAACAGAATATGTTGACATGCTTTAATGTTCAAAAAACACATTATTTGTCAAATACTGTACATTATTGTAGTTCCTCTATGTCCCGCCTCTCTCAAACGCATCGTTTTCTACAAAGCCCCTCCTTAACACAAATGCCGTCTGCTCTGATTGGCCAACTGACACAGTGCATTGTGATTGGCTGAACACCACAACAGTCGCTGATTCCGAAGCGCCAGATTGTCATAGTGTAACTGACGTAGGCCAGTAAGAGCTGTTGCGTGTAAACCTCACTCCCCTGATCTCAAAATGAGGTGCTCATTTAGCCTCCTTGTTAGAGCGCCAGCCTCCTGTGCCAGAGACCCTGGTTTGAGACCCACTCAGATCAAGAAATTTGAATGCAATAGGCCTGTTAATTTTAAATCATCTTCTTCAAATGCCAAATGCAGTCCTAAGGAGTATTCTAAAGACCATGACCAATATCAATATAAATCATGTTAATGCAGCAGTATCTGATTTGATGCATCCACAAGAGATCCCTGCTCTAACCCCTCATCTAAATGTAGTGTTCCCCATCCATGTTAAACACTTTCCCACACCCATTTTTACAGCCTGTTCTATAATTCATCCAAAATACCGTGACCTTGACTGATTATCACTCGGCTTGCAACATTTTTTGGCCCACTGTTGACTTGAGAAGAATTTTAAAATCCCTCTTCCGTATTCTGCGGATTTGACTGCCAGGGTTTGTCAGCAGTGGGTAACGGAGCAGGATCAGACGACCAGGAGAAGAAGGTACGAATGCCTTCCTCTTACTGCTCTCTACAGGAACACGACTGAACAGCTTGCTGCAAAGCAAATCTGAGAACACATTAAAACATATTCGCTTGCTTCAAAAAAAAGTTACAGTAATAATTTGATTAAATGTTGACGTGGTTTTTAATTCATTCAATCAGAAAATGATGATTTATGATAGTCAACATGACTGTGTGAATTCTGCAGAAGTTTGATCATAATTCTATCACATTGATCGATGTCATCTTCTGGAGAGCTCTCATCCATTGCTGCAGGACATGCTCTGTCATTCAACAGTACTGGAAACTACAGCTGCATTTCTCAAGCTAATAAAGTCAGCAAGGTCATTCTGGAGATGTACAGCAGATTTGCTCCACCAAGTGGATAAAAGTAGTAGTGCTGATAACTTTACATTTTTCAGAAATGTGACAGTAATACTGCTCTTGTCTTCAGTAATAACTTCCCCTGTTGAGGAAAAAAAGTTTGTCTGCACAGCCTGCTATTGAACTATAACTACATTTTATTACATTTACTCATATTGGATTATGTTGGAATGAATTGCCACATGAAAGATAAACATAAAATATACATACAAATAAACATACAAAGAAGATATTGTTGGATATCAATGGAGCTTCATCTTTTCACCAAGTCTTACAATCACTAGATGGCCCTGTAGTCGTGCTTTAAGACATGAAGACACAGCATAAGACACTTCTCTTTAAAGGCAAATGAGACTTTCATGAATTGTGCAATTATATGTAAACACGAATACAAACTCACATATTCCCACAAGTGAAAGAAAGAAAGAAAGAAAGAAAGAAAGAAAGAAAGAAAGAAAGAAAGAAAGAAAGAAAGAAAGAAAGAAATGATCAACTATAATCCGAAACTGACCAGAACATACTTTTTTTCCCCAAAAGAAGAAAAAAGATCATACATGTTTGAAAAAAACTTGAGGGTGAGTAAATGAAGACAGCATTTTCATTTTGGGGTGAACTATCCGTTTAAATAAAGTTTAGATAATTGCTTATAGTTAGTTGATTATTTTATTGCATTGTTCTTGTCACCAGTAGCAGTTCCAGCTATTCTAACTTACCATTAAATCAGGGTTGCCAACTCTCACGCAGTTTCAGGTGCCGTCTCACGGTGCTCAACTAAATCTCTCAAATAACAAGACAAGGCAAAATGTATTATAAACCTGCTCATGGGACTTGTTGTTTGGTCTAACACAGATATTCTTGGTTTGGTCTAAAGCGACACGATTCTGCTCCAATCAGTTTTCTTCTTGCACTTCACAAAGTGAGCAGTGTTGGGGAACGTCACTTCTAAAAGTAATACATGACAGTATTGTGTTACTCCATTAAAAAAGTGGCATTGCATTTCTCAGTTACTTTTTATGGAAAGTAATCGAGCGTCAGCGTCAGTTCTGGCAGGCCAGGTAGTCAAGACTCTGCTAATGCTATTGCTTCAACACTGTCCCGCCAGCTGATCTGCTCCAGCTGAGCTGCATTAGCTGGGTAACTCCCCTCGCTGCTCAATGGCCAAGCCAAACAAGGCGCCCTATTTAAAGTGTTATACATGCTTGCTCATACATGCTTGCTGCTCGCTACTGCTGCCCGCCACCTCCCCAGCTCCTCCTTATGCATAACGTGGCATTTTGCTTTGTCACGTTGCCTGCTCTGTTCACAGGGGGGATATTTTAGCTCTCACAGTCCTAAACTGTGTGAACGTTCCCTAATGCTGCTCCCTGAACAGAGCCATACCGCCAAATTTCAATTCAGGAACATCAACCTGTTTGCAATCTATTCAATAAAAATTCTTAAATTATTTTTATTGTCTGTGTGTTCTTGACTTAATGGACCTGACAGAAATGTATTACATTACTTTTGCATTACTTTTAGTTTTTTTATTCAGTTGCGTCACACAAAAGCACAAGGCAAACAGGGCAACGTTGCACATCTCAAAGTATGCAAAACAGAAAACCAACAACAAAAAACACAAGATGAACACAAACACACACACACACATATATATATACTGTATATATAAAATAAAAAAACTGATAAATAAAATAAAATAAACAATACCATTCCATAAATTACAGCAGTTACATAAATTTGAATAAATCACATTTTTTATAAGCTTCTTATTTTTTTGTGATCTCATATTAGAAAGGGTTTCAAACTATATTTTAAGATCAGTGTTACAAAATGTAATATATGATGGTTTCTTTTGAATTACTTTTGACTTATGAATATAAAACCTCGCTAAGATAATTAACAGATTAATAATGTAAATCGGTTTAGAGTCACGAGCACTTAAGCGCCAAATGCCAACAAAACACAGAAATTTGATGCAGTTTCATTTACCATCTGCAGTTCCGAATAATGACCGGGATCTTTTATCGCTGGGTCCGCTCCATCCTTCAATCTTAAACGATGTGCAAATCCAGCATCGAACTGGGCCTTGTTTATAAAACATTCGTCACAGTAAATGACGGGAAGAAACAAACACACTTGAAAAACTCTGTTGCTGCCCCGGAAAAACAAACAGCATCTACTGTTCACATATCGCTGGAGTAAAGGTTATCTTTCCCTGAAACCAAAAACACACTTCTGTGGAGGCATTCTTCTCGATTAAGTCCTGTGCAGCGCTGCCTATGATGTTGATGGGCTGCTCTTGCTCTCGCTCTGGTCGATATGTTTTCTCTTCCGTAACCCTAACCCTAACCCTAATCAAAAAGTTAAATATTAACCCTGTGCGACTGATAGACAATCGCTTGAATATGAAATGAAATATGAATGTCTGTCCAGTCTGAGTGTTTTGGGGGTTGGGTCAGGCTTTAGAAGAAGGTACACAGCATCAGATAATGAGACAATACCTCACGAAAACAAACACAAAGCACTCGTGTGCACTGTAGAAGCACATTCAACATGCTCTAATCCCTTTGGCTAGAGTTGCTGACACTGGCTAACCCTTTAGAATAGGCCCTCTCTCATGATGTGGGAAGGCCAGGCATCTTACCAACCAGTCCATGTGCAGCGACACCATTGCTCTAAGCTGTTGTGACCTACCTGCCCTCACTGCTGTTAAGAAAACAATCCAAAATATACCGATAACCCATATCGCTGAGAGGAACAGGTCCGTGGATACAGGTATTTTTTATATATTAAATAGTTGTCAAGTTTCAGTTCAGAACGTGATGTTTAGAAATGTATTAGTCTAAAAAACTGCAGTATGCATTCTGAAAAAAATAATGGGTTTCACTTTATTTGGATGGTCCCTTTAACACATTCTGTTGACTACAAGTAATGTTGCACCTACATATCTACTTCCTCTCATTAGAGTGTTAGTACAGTATTAGTAGACTGTTAGGTTTAGGGAATAGAATAAATTGGCATGTATTTGAAAATTCACTTAGGTCCCACTTTATATTAGGTGGCCTTAACTACTATGCTCTTACATCAAAATATAAGTACACTGTATCAAATTAATTTAAATGTAAGTACATAGTAGTTAAGGCCACCTAATATAAAGTGGGACTGTTACTTATAGTCAGTAGATTATCTGTTGGGACACCATCACAATAAAGAGCAGACAGTAAAATAATACTCTAATGAGAGTTAGTTGACATGTAGGTGCAAAGTTACTTGTAGTTAACAGAATGCTCAAAAAGAGACAATAAAAATAGTGTTACCAAATAATGCAACAAAAATGTTTTTGATTTATTTTCTTTGATTTTATATATTTATTTAATCTCTTGTCCAAATTATATTTATATAGCTTTCTTTAATGGAATAGTGTCACTGTATTTTGAGCAAAGCAGTTGATTTCAAATGTAAAAGTATATTTTAACACCTATAGTCAATCCTTAGGAATTAAAAAAGAAAAGATGATTGAAGGTGATGGAGAACTTTCAGCTGTGATTCAGGAGCTCTGGGACAATGACGTCAATCGGCTCAGACCTGGGATAGATTATCGCATATCTCTGCAGGTAATGCTCACATTTTCTGTGTAAATTATTTTACAGCTTCACTAGAAATAGATCAATGATGAATAGTTAACTCTGAATAATAGTTAACACTTGCTTTCTGTTACATCCTTTACATTTGACTCTAATAAAGTGGCATTGATTTGCTATGTTATGTTTATTGACCTAAGGTCATAAGGTCAGAGAGAGCGCAAACAAACTGAGATGAGCATTGTTCTTCAGTGCTGTGTTCAGAAAACCATTCACAATGACTCTTTTGGGCATGACTGCTGAATGTAAACTTGAATGCTTACTAAACCGTTAATGACAGAGTAATTATATGATTTAATCTCAACTAACTGACTGCAGTAAGATGAAAGTTTATTGATTTTAATGTTTAATCAGAACATTTTCTGATTAAAGTCCATATTCTGGTTAAACCTCTATTCTGGTATTTACATATTTACCATCAATTGAGACGGTTCTGTTTATACATATTATTATTATTATTATTCAGGTTGGTGATAAACTCCCTGTCTAAAGTTATGGCAGGCATGCATGAAAATACCTTTTGGAAGTTCCTGAAGATTTGCTTTGTGTCACAGGGTAAAGCGGGTGATCTGGCAGGTTTTGCTGATGATATTGACAGAGCAGGGCTACCTTTGTTCACATTTGTTGACGAAAGCATTTTCAAAAAGGAGACTTTCTTGGGTAAGAAATAAGCTGATATGTAACATTTTGTGTATTTAAAGGTAGACTGTGGAAGACTTTTCCTTTCTCTTTCCTGAAAAAAATACGAGTCCAAAGACAATCTGGGTTTTAAAGCGTGTTCTTGCCCCGTCCACACATAACTGACCCAGCGACCTCATCCCATTCATTTTAACGAGAGATTGAGAGTTTTGGCGAGAAGTTTAACTTCGTGAAAATGAGGAGGACTCTCTGGTGGTAGATGGTAGTGATGGCAGTCACTTTCAAACTTTCAGAGTTTTACAGAACTATCAACTGATCAATTGATTTGCTAAATTGTTCGCTGTTTTGATGCGCTGAAGCAGGTCTTCTTTTGTGTGTTTTATGGACGACTTGGCTAATCAGTCCAATAAAAGACAATTAATGGGGTCATGACATGGATTGTTTTATTATTTTAATATGTTCCTTAAGGTTTACTTGTAATGTTAATAAAGTTTTTTGCACAACTAAGTAAATAAATATGTGGGAGATGGTCATTTTCAGCCCTCATTCTGAGCCTCTCTCTCTCTCTGAAACGATCTGTTTTTAAGGGGCGTGTCCTTTAAGGCTCGTCAGTAATCAGCGCTGTTATGATTGGCTGAAGTCACTGCATAGGAAACAGTATCAACGCCCCTCACTAATCACTATTGCATGTTTCCAGTGTTTTAACAACATGATCAAAATAAAACGCTCATTTCCTTCCAAATCATTTCCTTACGGTTTCAGATAGTTGTATCTCAGCCAAATATTGTCCTGTAATAACAAATCATACATCAATGGAAAGGTCGAGAAATTGGCCCTTATTACTGGTTTTGTGGTCCAGGGTCACATGTAGCAATCACAGAAGTCCACAGTCTACCTTTAAGGATCAGTAACAAAAGAAATGTTAGAACACTTGCTGCTTGATGGTTTATTATTCTCTAACAAGTAAAGAAAATATGGCAAACATAAAGAGCAACTATAGATTTTGAAAACTTAGACCATTTCAAATCCTGCAGGGTTCAGTGCATCTAATATGTCATGACAGGACTGGAAAGAATATGAATCTAAACAGGTTTAGAGACGAAGCTTAAATATTTGCATGTGTCATTTCAGCTTTTATCTCACTTCTGGACAACTATGAAAGTGATACTGGTGAACCGGAGATTGTCACACCAGAGGAAGAACTGGAAAATCACAAGTTCCTAGATTCAATCCTAAAGACCCCCACTATGAAGGTAAGAAAATGATGAATTACTGATCAGCAGCGATTCAGCTGTATTCTGTTTTTTCACAAGGCTCTGTTTTACTTCTTGTCAAGTACTAAATCTAAAAAGAGATATGATCCCTTAACATTTGTGTAAGATACTGTGCTGGATAGTAAGTTGCAACTATTGTATATTTCCTAATATTAGATGGCCCACAGATATCTGGTGAGGAAGCATCTCTCTCCAGAGGACACCACAGACTTCAAGAAGCAGCTCTATCACATTTGGTTTGAGCTGTACGCCAGGAGAGGATCCAGTAAGTAAGTACCGAGGATTCACAACAACTTACAGGAGATCATTTGGGGCACGATTCACAAAAAGAGATCGTCCATCCTAAAATCAATATTCTGTCATAACTGACTGACTCCATGTCATTCCAGACAGCTTTGTCTGTGGAAAGTAAAAAAGATGGAAGACAGAATTTTTTTGGTGAACCATCTCTTTAAGATAAATTCTAAAAAGAATGATGCAATTATTTAAACATTCTTAAGAAGTTCTCAAATATTTGGTAAAGAATTGTTTTTGTGTGTGTTCTCTTGTTCAAAACTAAATTCATAACTCCTGGCGTGACGGTGGTTCAGCATTCAGAGCCTCTCTCAATGCCACAGCCCCCAAAACATCTTTTCAATCATGAATTTTCAAGAAGCATAAACCAAAATAAGGTTATTTTTAGTCAAGGTTGGCTATAATGAAAAGACTCTCTTATGAAAGTAGCATGAGTATGAAAAGATGTGTCATTTGTCTCATTGCTGGCACAGACAGCAAAACAACATTAAATATGCTAACATCATTAAATATGTATATATCAATTAAGTTAAAATTGCATAAACCAACTTTCTCTCACTGAGAAAGAATGTTTTCAGTATATGTGAGCTTGCATGCTCTTCATTTGCTTAGTTGCACTA
>NC_136714.1:555000-590000 GCF_936440315.1 Barbus barbus | reverse complement strand
TATAATTATTTTTAACAGCATTTTACCTGTATTTTAAATTAAACATTGCATTTTTGATAGTTTTTGTTCAATAGTTTCTTCTTTTTGTGTGGTTAAGAGGAAAGTTGCATGCCTTTTTTAATCATCTCAGTCACTTTTCAAAAGTTGCCAAATACATTTTAAAAATAGCTATATTTGTTGCTAGGGTAGTCTGAAAAGTTCCCAAATCTAGTAACAAAATTGCTAACACTGTTCAAGCATCCTGTGTTCCCAGCGTTAACTCTATGTTAGCCAAACCCCAACAACTAACCTTAACTTAAACTGTTTGAAAGTGAAGTGAAGTGATGTATGGCGACCACTGATCTATATATAATGATATACATGCTCTATTATAGATCAGCCATGGTGACCCATATTCAGAATTTGTGCTCTGCATTTAACCCATCCGAGTGCACACACTCAATAGTGAACACACACACACACACACACACACACACACTCAATAGTGAACACACACACACAACACTGTGAACACACACACACCCGGAGCAGTTTACACTGTTTATCATGGGGAAATGACTGTAATACCACAAACTGAGAGTATTATGAGGCTATTATGTAAGATTACCAGGCTTGTAGGTTTCTATTATTATTATAATTAGCAGGATTATTATTATTTCCCCCAGCTCTTCTCACTCCTCTCCAGTTGGTGGCAGTAATGCATCTGAGCTGCTCTGCACAGCGACATTAAATCTTAGAAGAAGAAGCCTGTCAAACACTAGCTCCTCCCATCCGGCCTGCTGTGAGATTGTAGAGCTGCTTTGGGAATAGAGCAAGGTACGTGTTTTGTAAGTTGATATCTTAACAGGTAATTAACAAAGGAAAGAACTGAACTAAACAGCCGTTTAGTAGTCACTGTAGTCGTGGGGTGACACTAGTTATTAGTTTGACGTTCGCTGGGTATTCGACTGTGCTTCTTAAGGGATCGTCTGAAAATTCCACCCTCAGTACCAAACGTAAGCCGTGTCCAATCGATAATTCAGTACCTCTGAACTGGGACACAGCTTCTATTAAGCACTGCGTATAGTGCTGTCAAACGATTAATCACATCCAAAATAGAAGTCTTTGTTTACATAATATATATGTGTGTGTGTACTGAGTCAAAGACATGCTAAAGCTCTGTGAAAGTTAGTTTATGGTTACAAAAATAAAGATGAAATATAATCATTACAGAACATCTGTATAGGTTATCTTTTGGATGTCACCAAAAAAAAGTGGTGACTGGTGCGGTATAATGTCATAAACCCTGCCTTTTATGCAAACCAATGCGATGTGTACACTTTTTGGTTGCTTGGACTTCAAATAGATGCAATAAAAGGATGGGGAAATATAGAAATATGTGTTCTGAAGATGAACGAAAGTCTTGTGGGGTTGGAATGACATGCGGGTGACTAATGCTGCATTCAGGTGCCTTAGAGATGCCTTACATGGCCAATTTCCGACTAGGAAACTCGTATTTACGGTAATTCCGATAGCACTTGAATGCAGCATAAATGATGACTTCTTTTTTGTGATCTCTCACCTGGACATCGACGACGTTTTAAAGCAGTGATTGTGTTTTTGAGACGGTCCCTTACGCGCCATGCGCTATTATGACATTAAGAACACTCTTGAGGATAAATATGCAGCTATAAGCAGCATCTTTGAGTATGTTCGTATACCATAGTTGAGTATTATGTAAACTTACAGCGTTATCGATATCTTTCCAAGACCGTCACCTGTCTAGAACAGAAGTAGAGAGCAAATATTCCGCGAATAACGTGATACTAACTACAGTAATTTAGGCAGGTACGTCATATTTGGCAATGTGTTTTCTTCATATTTAGTCGGAAATATAGCATTTATAAGCTCTTAACACATGTATGGCCGAAACGAAGTCGTAGTTCATGTGGATAACTCTGAATTCTAGATGATAAACAAGTTGGCGAGTTGTGACGTCGGAGGGGGCGTGTCCGTTTGAAACAATGTAGCAGTCCTCTCTAGAAATCACCTACTATGCTCAAATATCGAGTTACTGTGTAATATATTGTTTTTCTTTGCTGTGTTTGGAAGCTAATGTAAGCTATTTCAATGTAGCTCATGTAACACTGAAACATTTCAGCTGATGCACACAAGAAAACTCATTGTTTGGTTTAGTTCAGGCTCTAATAGTGAATTAATGATAGTGTGAAGTATGAATCCCTCTCAGGTGACGGCACTATTACAATATCAGACATCGATTTCCAGTTGCTCCTCTAAGATTTAACTACATGTATGTTCACTTCTACAGTTTAGTAGATGCAAGAACCGAGCACAGTCTTGTTGAATGTCTGTAAACAGAGCTGGTAGAAACTGATTACATGTAATCCAGATTTTGTAATCAGGTTCTAAAAATCAAGTAGGTATATTACATTTTATAATGCTAATAGTCAGATTACAGTTACTTTTGGATTACATGATTACATATTCACACAATGGCTATCATAACAAACCATACATCAATGGAAAGGTTATTTATTCAGCTGATGTACAAATCTTAGTTTAAAAAAATGAAGACCCTTGTGACTGGTTTTGTGGTCCAGGGTCACACATCATCAGTGACCTAAAACAGCTGTTTATTCTACATACAACATGTTTTTTAGAGTTTATTTACAGTATTTCCATAGCTCAAGGATCTTTATGAAACAGAAACGTAACTTGCTTGATTTCACATGAATCTCAGGAATGTTCCAATGTCAGCCGACCAGGAAGCACAAGAAGATGAACTGCTGGCGCTAGCGAGTATATATGATGAAGAGGAGTTTCGCCGGGCCGAGTCAGCGAAGGAGGGCGAGATCCATCTGTGTCTGGAGCTTCCTGCTCTCTTCAAACTGCTAGTCAAGGGTGAGGCTTAATCAGCAGGTGTCCCAACATTGTCCTAACCAGCGCTGGGAAGATTACAAGTTATAGATTACAAGTTAACCTAGTTAACATGTAATAAGTAGTGTAACTATTTCAGTTACTTCATTAATGTAACTGATTACTTCTCTAAATATCTAATGTATTCAAACATGTAAACCAGGTGTGTGTGAAAATCCAGATGAACCCCACTTTGTAATCATTAACATTTTCATAAATGTTATTTCTATTCATAAATGTTAAATGGCATAGCGTCTATATCCCCTTTCTGTCAAACATAATTTATCAGATTTTCTTGCTTTTAATGTCTGTAGAAAACTCTTTTATGAAGTGAACTCGCTTAAAGAGTTTAGTATAATTTTGCCAGAAAAAGTTTTAGAATTATCATCATATGTTAATGTAAAAAATCTTGTGTGATATAACTTGTGTTTGTTTGCTGGTTTTTATTGTATTTGTTATACATGAAAATAGCCTACGATGCTGGCATTAAATAAACATATACTACTACTCATAGTGTCTGTAATGTTTTCTTTGTATTTCAGGACAGAATTGCTCAGAGCATCATATATCATTTCTACCTCCGCTGGTTCTGAGTTTTGAATTCCCGGCTGACTATCCTTCAGCTTCAGCTCCGGTTTTTACTTTAAGCTCCAAATGGCTCACAAGAGTCCAGGTGAGTCCTGTTTAATAACGTCCTGAAAGGTGTGGGTTTGCATTGGTGTAACGCGCTCTTTTATCAATCTAATTCATTCTTTTTCATTTGTAATATTGAATCAAACCTGTCATAACTTGCTGGATGCTGACATACACCGCCGCTCAAAAGTTTGGGATCAGTGAGGTTTTTAATGTTTTTTTAAAGAAGCTTCTTCTGCTCATCAAGGCTGTATCTATTTGATCAAAAATACAATAAAATACTGTTATTTTGTGAAATATTATTGCAATTTAAAATGCAATTTATAAAATACAATTATTGCAATTTAAAATAACAGTTTTCTATGTGAATATGTGTTAAACTGTAATTTATTTCTGTGATCTGCAGCTGTATTTCCAGCATCATTACTGCAGTCTTCAGTGTCACATGATCTTCAGAAATCATTCTAATATACTGATTATTATCAATGTTGGAAACCGTTGTGCTGCTTCATATGTTTTTTCGGATTCTCTGATTAATAAAAAGTTAAAAATAACAGCTTTTATTCAAAAAAGATATTTTGTGTTATAATATACAATGCTATTTAAAGGTTTGGGGTCAGTACATTTTTTCTTTATTTAAAAAAATTAAATAAGTAATACTTTTATTCAGGAGGGATCTGTTCAATGCATAAAAAGTCATAATAAAGACTTATATTGTTAGAAAAGATTTCTATTTTGAACAAATGCTGCTCTTTTTAACTTTGTGTTCATCAAAGAATCAAAGAAAATGTATCACATGTTCCAAAAAAAAACAATATGAAGCAGCACAACAGTTTCAACACTCATAATAAATCAGTATATTATTATGATTTCTGAAGATCATGTGACACTGAAGACTGCAGTAATGATGCTGGAAATACAGCTGCAGATCACAGAAATACATTACACTTTAACACATATTCACATAGTAAAAATATTTCGCAATATTACTGCTTTTGCTGTACTTTGGATGAAATAAATGCAGGCTTGGTGAACAGAAGAGAATGATTTTAAAAAACATTAACAATCGTATTGTTCAAAAACGTTTGACTGGTGGTGTACTTGACTAAAAACCCAATCAGTCCTAGTTTCCTCACCATTATTGTCATTGTCACTCCATCAGATCACTGCGCTTTGCAGGAGACTGGACGAGCTTTGGGAGGAGAACCAAGGAAACGTGGTCCTTTTTACCTGGATGCAGTTCCTCAAGGAAGAGACTCTGGAATTTCTGGGAATCCAGTCACCGCTGGAAATCCAAAGCATTGAGAGTGAATCTGGCCAAAAACAAGCAGCGGACGTTTCTGGAGAAAAAAGTAAAGTGCAAGATTTAGACCCAAGAGCTGTGCAAGAAGTCGACGCTCGCACAGATATACTGACTCAGCTGCTGGATTTTGACGAAGCTCAGCAGCAGAAGGTGTTTGATGGGAAGGTGTTCTGCTGCGGCATCTGTTACTCGGAGAAGCTCGGATCCGACTCCTTGCTCTTCAAAGAGTGTCAGCATGTGTACTGCAAGGCCTGCATGAAGGAATACTTTGAGATCCAGATTAGAGACGGAAAAGTCCAGTGCCTTAACTGCCCTGAGCCAAAGTGTATGTCCATGGCCACTCCTTCACAGGTATCTCCTGTCTCTTGTATAATTGTGCCTTAGTGTGAGTATGTTCACACTACATAAAGGTAATTTTCAAAAATCCATAATAGGGGCACTATAACAAGCAGTGAATGGGAGAGGACCACAAATATATTTTTGGCATTCCCATTTGCTCAAATAGCAAAAGAAAAACTCCACAATAGTGTTTTCATGACTTTTGAAAAAGGAAAGAAAAGAAAGAGTCAGTCAGAAGAGAGAACGATGTCAAATTTACCTTCCTCCCACAGACGCTGCATTAGAAACACTCGCGTTAGCATTAACTAGTGTTTTTGTCATTTGATGCAAAGGTGATATAATACAAAGTATAGTGTTATAAATTTACATGCATTTAAAAAAAATATATATAAATATAAAAAACTTTCGAGGATTTCCGATGCTAATGAGCGTTAAAAGCGTCATCACCGTGTTGTGAAAGGGTCCGTTAGATCTGTGCATTAGCTCTTAAACAGCTGCATGTATATTACACTGCTGTCACTTTATGTAGTTAATGTTAATCCACAAACGAAAAAGAATTATATCTCAATATTCTGTCATTTTTATTTTATTATTTCGTTTTTTTTATAATTATGTCCTTGCCTTAATGAGTGATTCATTGAATCATTGACTCAAGTGATTCATTCAAACAGCTGATTCATTTAGAAACAAAGCAAGTGACTGTCTTCATGAACGGATCATTGAATCATTGACTCAAAGGAATGAAACACCGCTGTGTCGCTCTGAGATGCACAAATGTTCTGCTCTGGCTTTGTTTGAAACTATTTTCATGGCAAAACAAAAACAAAAAAAACAGACTATTTTATCTAAAATGTAACTCACTCAATAGTAACTTAATGTTTTTTTAACTTTTGTATAAAATTAATATCACATTCACAATCGCGCTCATGCGCTAATATTCAGGAAAACGACCACCACTTTTGCTTGTGTGATATTACTTAACTATAGCATAACTTACAAATATAAAAAACAAAAACCCATACGTGGATATTAATCTGCTTTAACTGCATTCTGTTCTAGTAGGCTATATATCAGAGTTAAATATCACACACCCCTACTGGTAACTTCAATTTTGAAGCCTTAACCTTATTTATTAGAATCATGAGTCAAAGACAACAAAGCAATTCTTTCCATTTATTATTTCTATGGCAGGTCCAATAAAATATCTGAACCTTGAGTGAATATCCTTAGCCTTGAGCCTCTAAAACACGAGCTGCATTCTGAATAGAGCTGGGAAAATAAATCGATGCATCGCGAGTTGATTCAGCATCGATTCTGAGATTTTCCGAATGCATCGCGATTCTTTCTGGAGTCGATTCTGAGGTTAGTTTTGATCAGCAGATGGTGCTGCATGCTTTAGAAACAGCCATTCTCTGCTCGTTACCAAATCCTTACACACACTTGAAGCTAAAATAATCATTCATAAGATTCGAAAAGGTTGGAGTGAATTACAAGAGTGTTTACAGTAGGTTGTGTTTACGTGAATCTCGCCTCATAAAAGCATTCTGAGCCGAGGTGAAATTACAGACTCATCTGAACCCACCAGAGCTCTTCTTCATGAGCATTTGAGTGTGCGGATAAAAACAATACTGTCTCTCGGCCAATTCATATGTATTTTACGTGGTGGCTTATTCGTACAAATTGGTACGACCTCACTTGTACAATTTTGTACGATTTGTCTAAGCCCCATAGGTTTAGTGGCGGGGTTAGGTGTTGGTCATTCGTACAAATTCATACTAATTGTGCAACTCTTAAAATGTGTACGATTTGGCAAAAATCGTACGAATTAGCCACCTCGTAAAATATGTATGAATTGCCGTGAGATCGGGGCTGGATAAAAACTAGAGTAGAGCGCCATCTGCTGTTAAAATCTAAACTCAGAATCTATTCCAGAGTGAATCGCAATCATTCAGAAGAACTCAGAATTAATCAGCGAATCGATTCTGCATCGATTTATCGTCGCAACCCTAATTCTGAATGTATTATAGGACTGACATCAGTCTGCTCATATGACAGGTGAAACTTCTCGTGGGCGAAGACGAGTTTGCACGATATGATCGTCTCCTGCTGCAGTCGAGTCTGGACCTGATGGCGGATGTGGTGTATTGTCCCCGTATGAGCTGCTGTATGGCGGTGATGGTGGAGCCTGACTCCACTATGGGCATCTGTCCCGCCTGCAGATATGCCTTCTGTACGCTCTGTAAGCGGAGCTATCACGGCCTCTCGCACTGCATAGTGACTGCAGGTAAGATAAAGGATATTTACACCTGTAGCCTGGGTCTGATATTAGTATATGTGACCCTGGAACACAAAACCAGTCATAAGTATGGTTTGTTAGGATCGGACAATATTTGTCTGAGATACAACTATTTGAAAATCTGGAATCTGAGGGAGCAAAAAAATCTAAATATTGAGAAAATCTCCTTTAAAGTTGTTCAAATGAAGTTCTTAGCAATGCATATTACTAATCAAAAATGAAGTTTTGATATATTTATGGTAGGAAATTTACTAAATATCTTCATGGAACATGATCTTAAAGAAGTAGTTCACTTCCAAAACAAAGATTTACAGATAATGTTCTCACCCCCTTGTCATGTAAGATGTTCATGTCTTTCTTCAGTCGTAAAGAAATTATGTTTTTTTGAGCAAAACATTTCAGGATTTCTCTCCATATAATGGACTTCTATGGTTCCCCAGAGTTTGAACGTCCAAAATGCAGTTTAAATGCAGCATCAAAGGGCTCTAAATGATCCCAGATGAGGACGAAGGGTCTTATCTAGCGAAATGATAGTTTCTTTTCATTTACAATTTATATACTCAGGGGTCAAAGTTCAAACTCGGGGGCACCATAGAAGTCCATAATATGGAGAGAAATCCTGAAATGTTTTGCTCAAAAAACATAATTTCTTTACGACTGAAGAAAGAAAGACATGAACATCTTACATGACAAGGGGTTGAGGTGAGTACATTATCTGTTCATTTGTGTTCTGGAAGTGAACTACTCCTTTAATATCCTAAAGATTTTTGGCTTTAAAAGAAAAGTATTGTATTGTTGGTCCAGGGTCACACATTGGATGCTCCGTGAACAGCATTCTTGCTACGGAAAGTGAAGTACACACACTTTGTTAGTTTGTTTCCACCTGCAGAGTTCAAAAGCTGTGTCTTTCTTAACAGATGAGCTCCGTAGTTTGCGGGATGAGTATATTTCTGCGAGCGAAGAGGGGAAGAAGTTCCTTGAGAAGCGTTTTGGCAGGCGGGTCATTCAGAAGGCGGTGGAGGAGTCTTTCAGCACAGAATGGCTGAAGGATAACTGTAAACAGTGCCCTTGCTGTGGCACTAACATACAGGTCAGTACTAAGAATGCCTGCATACTACACATTTCCAGAATTCACCAGCCTGTGTGACTAAGTTTTGAGCCTGCTCCAATGTCTGATCCAGCCAGCTCCATATCCCACAATGCAACACGATTGTGACGTCACAGCAGATCACACTTAACCTACCCCCACATATCATATATGAGTTACTTTCACATTGAACCAAATAATTCTTACTTGTTGTTGTGTGATTTTTGTATATTTCTTCCAACAGCAATACATACCTATAATGTTATGGCTTATTAATTTCACTTTTGGTGTGAAAGGGCCTTTACAGTTACCAAAAATATAACTTATTATAAAACATTATTAGCTTTATAAGCTTATAAGCCATTTCAGGTGACAAAAAATAACAATGCATTACTTTTGATAAATAGTAACTAAGTAATGAATTTAGTTATTATTTATGGAGTAATGCAATATTTTAATGCATAACTTTTAAAAGTAACTTTCCCCAACACTGCCTATAGGCATATAGAATGCTCCCCAAAACCAAACGCTGATAAGGAAGATCATGGTAAATAATAAATCAACTCCAGTTCAAGTAATCAAGGGCTTAGGGTGTTTCAGTTCAAACCATTGCACAACAAAACCAAGAATTCTATCAACAAAGAAATAATGTTTTTAAAGCTTTATATCTTCTGAACGCTATGTTGTGCTGTCTAAGCTAAACTAAGGCTTCTTCAAGACAAGCTGACAGTGATCTCTACCAAATTTTACACCAATACACCAAAGCGTTAAAAAATATCTTTATTGAACACAAATTCTGAAAGATTATTCGATCCTAGCAAAAATGATATCGTCGGCATGACCCAAGAAGTCCACAGATGCAAACATAGATGGATTTTCTGGAAAACATTTCAAGAGTTTTGAGCAAAAATAGCCATTTTTCAGATCTTTTGACCTGTAGGTGGCGCCATTACCAAATTTAGCAGGTACTAATGAAGTTTGTTTGACATATTTAATTTCACAAGTCAAAAAATTAATATCAAAATTGTATATTAGGAATGTTTTTGGTCCAGTAGTAAAGACCTATAAGTGGAAAAGTACTAGTCACTGATATAGTAATAGCAAATCATATGTACCTGGCATTCAAATGAAAAACTGCCCCAGAAGTCTCTATGAAACAATTTAAAGAAAATTTGTGGGAACCTTCTGCAAACTGCAATCTTGTGTGTTGTGCAAAGGTCTGCTCATTCTGTATTTTCTGCACCTGAATGGCTCTGTGCATGGACTGAAAGTGCTCTTGTTTTTCCCGTTTGTGCAGAAGGTGCACGGTTGTAATAAGATGACCTGTTCGTCGTGTCAGAAGTATTTCTGCTGGATGTGTCTGGGAGCTCTCAGCAGGGTGAACCCCTACAGTCACTTCAACAACCCCAACTCTCCCTGCTATAACCAGTGAGTGCTGTCTTCAGAGAGCCCTTACATGTGTTTCAGAGCCACTGCATGGTCTTCTTTCTCCTAACGGTTTACGTTCACTTAAGACATAACCAGCTGTACTCAAATTACATGAAATCTTTATCCACAAGTCATGCATACACTACCAGTCAAAAGGTCTTAAACAGTAAGATTTTTAAGAATTCTCTTCTGTTCACCAAGCCTGCATTTATTTGATCCAAAGTTCAGCAAAAGCAGTACAATTTTGAAATATTTTTACTATTTAAAATAACTGCTTTCTATTTGAATTTATTGTAAAATGTTAATTATTCCTGTGATTTAAAAGTTGAATTTAACATCATTACTCCAGTCACATGATCCTTCAGAAATCATTCTAGTATTCTGATTTGCTGCTCAAAAAACATTTATTATTATTATTATTATTATGTTGAAAACATCCGAGTAGAATTTGTTCAAGTTTCTTTGATGAATAGACAGTTCAGAAGAGCAGCATTTATCTGAAATACAAATCTTTTGTAACATTATAAATGTCTTTATCATCAATTTAAAGCATCCCTGCTAAATAAAAATATTAATTTCTATAATTTCTTTCCCCCAAAAAAGTTAGACTGACTCCAAGCTTTTGAATGGTGTTGTGTATAATGTTACAAAAGCTTTTTATTTCAGACGTTCTATTCATCAAAGAATCCTGAACAAAATGTACTCAACTGTTTTAAATATTGATAATAATGAGGAATGTTTGTTGATCAGTAAATCAGTATATTATAATGATTTCTGAAGATCATGTGACACTGAAGACTGGAGTAATGATGCTGAAAATACAGCTTTGATCACAGTTTAACAGTTTAACAGATATTCACAGAGAAAACAGTTATTCTAAATAGTAAAAAATATTTCTAAATATTACTGCTTTTGCTGTATTTTGCCTCCAAATAAATGCAGGCTTGGTGAGCAGAAGAATATTTAAACATTAAAAATCTTACTGTTCAAAAACTATTTACTGTCTAGATTTTCTGAATGACTGACGGATGATGATTTGCATTAATGAGTGGCATATTCAATTCAATCTTTTATGTGAAGGAAACAGTGAGCGGATAGTCATATTTTTTTTTATTCTTGCACCCAAAAACATGGTCAAATGGTATATCCATATCACACAGGTGGGAATATGCATATGCAAATGATATGCAGATAGTGTCGTAGCTCCATATATGGTTATTTCAGAGATGAGACGTGGTGGGGATGCATGAACATACAATCTTTCTCTCACTAGGACCTCTGAAGGGAATTTGGTGCATTTTCTGGTGAATGTTTAGGATGAATTCTACACAGTTTTATGCATGAGGCTCCTGGTTTTAAAGTCATGTCTAATAGATTTAAAACGACTGAAGGTTAAAGGCTGGTGCACTTGCTTACTGTCTATTTCTTTCTTTTCTGCTCTAGATTGTTTCAAGGGATGGACATGGATGAGGAAGAAGGCTTTGGGAGTGATGAAGATAACTGATCCACTATAAATGAAATGCTTAAAGGATGTTATCCAGGCAGTGTTTTCATGCACATCAATGGACTATAGAACCAGATGCTGAAGACCTGACGAGAGTATCATGCATCTCTCCATAGAATTTACTTGCCTTTTTTAGCTAAATATTTTTTTTTATTTGCCCTTTTTTAGCATTTGTTTCACACAATTAAATTCCAGTTCACAATGTTTCTGTTGTACGTACTATCATCCCTTCAAATTGTTTTATTAAAGATCGTAAACATTTTCACTGATAAGTACATCCATGCAGAAAATCCCTCTTGCAGATGTGTGTGGAAAACTACAGAATATATCCTATATCTTTAGTTTATGAATCCGCTTCCTTTGCTGGAATTGTCTTTTAATAATATTTCAGTCATTGTTAATAATGTACATTACATCTTTTGGACAAATGTTGGATGGTTCAGAAATGTAGGATGGATTTGGCAGTAAAACAAATGTTAAATGAGTTCTTGTGGCGTGCAAACTGTCTTTGGGTAGGTGACACATAATCAAGGTTTTATGGTAAAATGAATACATGTAGAGGGACAAGTTTAGCAGATTGTCTTGACTCAATATTTACATAAATCATGATTAGGCATCGTGCCGTCTGGATGATCAGCGCGCTCTCACCTTCTCTTGTCCTCAGTAACACAGTAATAAAAATGCAGCTTCTTTATCATTTAATACAATACTGTAACCATTATAATGCTTTTCAGTAGTCTATAACGTAACTACACAGAATTATGCCTGTTCTGACCTGCCTCAGGCCTTAATATCAAAGCACTGTGTATATAAAGGGGCATAATAGACAAACATATGCAGGTTGAAGCAGATGTGAAGATTTACAGGTCAGTGGACAGCAGTGTTGGGCAGTAACTAGTTACTAGTAATAATATTACTTTTTGCAGTAACTAGTAGTGTAACTAATTACTTATAAGATTTCAGTAATTATATTACAGTTACTATCCATTAAACAGATAGTTACATAGTTACTTTCGATGTTTCAACACCAGTGTTGGGCAGTAACTAGTTACTGTAATATAAAGTAATGTAACTTGTAGTGTAACTAATTACTGTTGCCAGAAAGTAATAAGTAAAGTAACAATATTACTTTTGAAAGGAGTAACTATTAATGAGTAATATAATGCATTCTTTGAGTAACCAGCCCAAAACTGCCCAACACCTACTTATTGGAAGTCCAATAATTCCTAGATTTATTTTCAAAAGTTTGATGAATCATGAACACATGAAGTCTCCAGAGCAGCAGGCAAGCTTGGAATATAAACAAGCTTCCATTCAGTGGATGGAAATATTGCCACTACATTGATTATGTCAGGAAAAAATATGATTTGTGTAAGTTGTGGCAAATGACGTGAATTTAACAGTAAAAGACTGTAAAAATGCTACGGTAAAAACCTGTTAAATGGTTAACGGTAAGTTCCCCTACTATATGCAGTGAAAAACTGTATTGGCCATTACATGTCATTTTACGGTAGTACACCGTTTTTGTAAGTGAAAAAGAACGTATAATTTACCGTGAATAACTGTAAATTGACATTCCCAGAATTCCCTGCGTTACATTTCAAATTTGATGTTTTTTTTTTTTAAACATTTTTTTTTTTATACAATCTTTTCAGAGAATGAAACATTTCCTATATGATTTCTTTTGATAAAATATATCATGGAATATAATCGCGTTTGGTCTCGTACTGTATCGTGTATCTTGTCAGTGTGTGCACTTGCTTGGCCATTTGTAGTTGATAAACAGGAAAGTGGGTCCAGCTGAATTGAAATGATCATTTGTTGGATTGGTATAATAAAGGTTATTATACCGCGGCAGTCGTCGTGTGAAGCCCTCTTAGTGTGAAGACCAAAGAGTGTAAAGACCATCGACTCTACCGTGCGACTCCACCGGGCAGGGACACCGGCAAGGGATAGTAGTAGCTTTTTATTTAATTTTTTCATTGATATGTTTATTATTGAAATGTTGTTGTTATATGCATGTGTTAATTTTATTTAATTTCTTTATTTTCTTAAATATGTGGGTAGATAGTATTTATAGAGTTGTAACTTTTTAGTTTTAGTTACTTTTTCTTATTTGTAAGTCGCTTTGGACAAAAGCGTCTGCTAAATGACAAAAGTAAGTAAAGTAAGTATAATCGTGTGTGGGTATGACAGAGAAATTATAGCTGCAATTAGCTTCAAGCTACACATGCCAATTAATGATATTAATAAAACACTTACTTAAATGTTACTATTAATCATAACTGAGTGTTTGTAATAACTTCTGACTGCGATCCAATGTGGATTTTGGTCAAATGATGAGGCAGAAATATATTGTTAGTAACATTTTAGAGGAATTTTATAGGGAAGATATGCAACGTATGTGGGGCGTGATAGAAAAGTAACTAGCAGTGTAAATAATACTATTGCCAGAAAGTAATAATATTACTTTTGAAATGAGTAACTAGTAATGAGTAACATATAATTTTTTGTTTGTTTGTTTTGGAGTAACTATAGCCCAACACTGGTGGACAGACAATGTTTGAAAGCCTATAAATACAATTACTTGTGATGTGTTGTAATGCCTTATCACTTTTGAGCAATAGGTGACGCTGGCACCACCCTTATGAAAATTAACCATGGTTTAGTATTTGGTGTAGTAACCATGTTTTTTGGCATTGATTGCCATTTATATAACCACAGTTTTACTACAAATACCATGGTTAAACTATGGTTAGTGTAGTGAAAGCATGGTTAATCTGTGGTCACTATGGTTTACTATATTAACCGTGTTTCATTTGTAGTAAAACCATGGTTAATTTTTGTAATTGATGCGTAGTTGTCATTATGAGGTGACAATAACACATAAAGTTTGGTGTCAGTGTGTCAAAGCATTGCATACAGCCTCAGGTTCGGTTTGACATTATGCCATAAACTTCATTAATGTGGTAAAACAGTTTAGTCTATTGACACAACATAACTTTTTGCAAGCATGGTCTGAAGAAGAGTTGAATTCATGGAAATCAGACCAAAGTTCTAGGAGGAGTTTGAAAAATGAATGTTTGACCAAATATGGCATAACCGTTATCACAGCTTTCTGCATGAAGAATTGATCAGGAGCAGTCTGAAGACAATAGCCACAATAACCTACATGACACATAAATGCCTCATTCATTCAACTTCAGAGCGTTGTGCCAATGACACGTGCCGATTTTTATAATTATATGCCATGTTCATAAAATATAGCTTTTTACACCAAAAGTCAAAATAGCAGCCATAGGAAAATTGGGTATCGTTTGACTCTGTATGCAGCACAGTTCAGAAGTTAAAAGCAAAAACATATATTTTTCAGATTTCTTGCCCAGTAAGTGGCATTGTCCTGAAACCAGTGTTTAGCAACATTTCAGACTACCCTAGCAACCTTTTCTTCCAAAAGCACCTAGCAACAAGTTCAGCTATTTTTTATATTTATTTGGCAACTTTTAGCAACTTTTGATAAGTGACTCAAACGATAAAAAGGCACTTATTTTCCATCTAAATTACACAAAAAGAGGAAACGACAGATGCGTAGCAGTACACACATCACGTTAATTAATTTAGCTGCTATTTGGAATTGTTGAATTTAATAATTGAAGAGTTGTTGATTTCTGATACACCTTGTTAGTAGCTTGTACCTGCGATTGTTGATCAGGTAGTCCACTATAAGAAAAATATCTAGAAAAATGTAAAAGGGATTATATAGTAATTTTCCTGGATATTATCCGTTATCCATTATTCACTGTAACCCAAAAACACAAAATACAATGTGATTTAGAATACAGGTAAAAAACACTGTGAAAAATCCTTCACATTAACAGTAGATCTTGCTCTATTATTACAGACTTTTCTTAGAGTAGCATAATAAACTAATTCACTGCTTAAAACAAAGTTTTATTAGAAGCTAATTAAAAATAAATCAAATTGTAATATGTACGTTTATTAATAGCAATAAACTTGAAAAAAATTAAATTGTATTTAAAATAGTTATATTTTGTAATATTATATTAGCATTTATATTATTTTATGAACAAAACTAAATGAACATATATAAAATATATTTTTAATATCACAATGTCATTTAGCAACAAATCCAGCTTCCTTTGATAATTTCGCTGATAATTATTTGGCAACACTGCTCCTGGTCCGAAGGCCTTGGTTTAGTTTGAGTGTAATGAGTGTATATTTGGGCAGTTTTTGGCACCAGAGGGTTTGAGTAAGAGTGCTCCAGGTTCAGATATGTTTCATAACTGTTCCACATGTGGTTGTATATGGGCCGACTCAGAAGCAGAAACCTCCTGCAAAGCGTTTAGGCACTTGTGTAAAAATGCTGGAAAATGATGATGCTGTCAAACATAGATTTTCTTGATCAATTAACTTCTATTAAATGAACATTTGCTTTGTGTTTAAAGCAGCTTTTGTCCTCGGTGCACTTGAGCAGAGTTCCTCAGGAGCTTTCTTGAAGCGTCTTGGAGACACAGTTCTTCTGGATTGAGTCTGTCTCAGTTTCTTCATATAATCACAGACAGATGATGATGATCAGATCAGATCTCACTGGATTATTACAATTCATGGATAAATCATTGTTTGGAAAATAAACTGATATTTCCTACTTAAAACATATTAATATTATATAGTAGATGATGAAAAAAAATGTGGCAAATAAATCTGAGTTTTTTAGTTTAAGGCGTGGCTGGACAGAAACAGTCCATCTAGGGTCTAAACGCGTCACGTGGTTTGGGCGGCGAGAGCGCGCAGAGGAAGCTTCTGGAAGCGCGCGTCTCTCTTCCGTTAATCTCCGCGAGAAGCAGAAGCCGTGCTCCGGTTTCCAGCAGAATGTCGGCGGTAAAAGCGCTCAACCCGAAGGCGGAGGTGGCCAGGGCTCATGCGGCTCTGGCGGTGAACATCAGCGCCGCTCGGGGGCTCCAGGATGTGCTGAAGAGTAACCTGGGACCGAAAGGCACGATGAAGATGTGAGTCTCTGCGGCTAATAGCTGCTTTGTTAGCACGTGTTGGCCAGTGCTAGTCATTATTCTCGAGCTAGTGGCTAACAGCTGGAAACACGTGCGAAATGACCGAATATTACAGTGTTTAGCAGTGCTTGGCAAATCTGTTTGTTAATGAAAGTGTAGGTTTGAGCCCGTTATGGACTCTCAGCGGTCGTCTAGTAACAGTTAGTTAGCATCAGAGCTATCAACTGACTCATCATGACGATAAGATGCTTTCAGATGCCCTGCAGACACATTCTACATGCTGTTATGGATATTTGTTTATTAATAACGATAATAATAATAATTATTATTTAGGATAATTTAACTTTCCCATCAAATATCTTAATTGCATATAATTTAGTCTTTTTAACCCTAGAATGCATGAATCAAAAATACTATACAAATGCTTCAAGGGAACTTAATTCTATTTTATTTCACCTTATTTAGGAAACACTTTATTTTAAAGTGTCTGTGTTACACGTTACATGTACTTGCTATTATAATAACAATAGATTGTGCATAATTACATGCAAGTAACCCTAAGACAAACCCTAACCGTACAGTGAGTACATGTAGTTAATTAATATTACTCTGTAATTACACTGTAACTAGCACACCTGGTTATTGCTCAATAAATAAATGTGTCCTGTTAACAAAGTCGTTCAAATAATTGATAATACACAATGTTTAATATATCAAAAGTAAAAAATCTTGTAATATAACTTGTTTTTTTGTTTTGTTTTATTGTTTTTGTCATGAAAATAGCCTTTAATGCCTTACATGGCATTATATAAAAATATACTACTACTACTACTTAATATGTGTATATTTGTTAATTGTATATATGCATTACAAAAGACTATGTATTTTTAAAAACAGTTGTAGTGTTTTGGAGCAAATTTGAAAATAAATAAATAAATAGACAATACTACAGTAAAGTATTTTCTGCATGGCGAGTGCGACCCAGAACAGAACATTTCTGATTTATGCTTTTCTGTGCATAACTTTTGGGCAGAATTTGCACCTCTTCCTTTTGGTTTGGACCTTCATCTGTGTTTTTAACATTCATTCTTATGCCATGTGATACTGGTGCAGTGAGGTGTGTTTTTAGAGAGTTTTACCGTGACTTTAAAGTCCAGAAATGACCTTTATATTTTATTCCTAAGTGATTTTGAAAGCACACTTGCTGAAGGTGTCGTGTTGTGTTCCTCTCACAGGCTTGTGTCTGGTGCAGGAGACATCAAGCTCACCAAAGATGGGAACGTTCTGCTGCATGAGATGGTAAGAGCTGTTGGTGTGCATTTATTTGTAAAATTGTGGCATTTAGCCCATATTGCGGCTGTGAGTTTGGATGCAGCGGCCCCTCCAGATACCAGACTGACCCAGAATCAGTGTCTCAAAAACCATGTTGATTCAGCATTTTTTTTAGCTCAATCGTGTTAAATCAACATCTAAATCTGAGCGTGATGGAGTGAGGCATTGAATTGGAGGAGATATCTGTCCAATCTAACATCTGCTACTCATGACTGCTTTTGTGCTCCAGGGTCACAGACATGCGTCTGATTTTCTCCCAACTGTTTGTTCACGCATGAATTTTGACTCCATCAATAAAACGGTTGCACCCCTGTCTATTGCTCTGAAACGGCACGCCTTCATTGATATTCTGATTTGTCTTCAGCAAATCCAGCATCCCACTGCTTCATTGATTGCTAAAGTGGCCACGGCCCAGGATGACATCACCGGAGACGGCACCACATCTAATGTGCTGATCATCGGAGAGCTCCTCAAGCAGGCAGACCTCTACGTCTCTGAGGTTTACATGCACTCCTTGTATTTCTAACTCTGTGTTAATTATTTTCTTAAGTTAAAAGTTATGCCCGTCTGTCTGCAGGGTCTTCACCCCAGGGTGATTGCTGAGGGCTTCGAGGCTGCTAAGGACATGGCTCTCAAGGTGCTGGAGGAGGTGAAGGTTGTGAAGGAGATGGACAGAGCGACTCTCATCGATGTCGCCCGGACCTCCCTCAGAACCAAGGTCCACGTGGAGTTGGCTGATTTACTAACAGAGGTGAGAAACATCGTTTGGAGTTCTAAGAGGTGTGCTGTGATGCAGTGAGAAGCAATCAATTCAGTTTGGTCCATGTTAAAATTAGTTTCTGTCCTAACAAGTTGCGATCGTTGCATTGCCTTTAAATGGGTCATGAAATGGAAAATCAAAAGTTCTTGATAGTTGCACAGAGCATACTGTACAATAAAAACACTGCAAGTTGGACCTAAAAGTAGGGATGTGTGCCATGACTAATTTCATGAATGTTTTCAACCCTCTACAATGTGACTAAATCTTCACTCTGGGCGACTAAATGATGTCTAACATTAGCCACTGGCTAATAAATTCTCAGAGATGTGTATATATATATATATATATATATACACACACACACACACACACATATATATATGTGTATATGTGACCCTGGAGCACAAAACCAGTCTTAAGTCGCTGGGGTATATTTGTAGCAATAGCCAACAATACATTGTATGGATCAAAATTATTGATTTCTCTTTTATGACAAAAATCATTAGGATATTAAGATCATGTTCCATGAAGATATTTTATAAATTTCCTACCATAAATGTATAAAAACTTCATTTTTGATTAGTAACATTAAGAACTTCATTTGAACAACTTTAAAGGAGATTTTCTCAATATTTAGATTTTTTTGCTCCCTCAGATTCCAGATTTTCAAATAGTTGTATCTCAGAGAAATATTGTCCTATCATAACAAACCATACACCAATGGAAAGATTATTTATTCAGCTTCAGATGATGTATAAATCTCAATTTTGGAAAATTGACCCTTATGACTGGTTTTGTGGTCCAGGGTCACATATATTGGGGCTGCTCGATTATGGCAAAAATCATAATCATAATTATTTTGGTCAATATTGTAATCACGATTATTTAACCGATTTTGAGTGGGCCATATGACCAAAACTTTATATGAGTGATTTATTTAAAGGTAGTGAGATATCAAATACATATTTTCTGTAAATAAGGTCTATGACATCTACATTTTATAAACCAGCGAAATTTCACAATTCTCATTTATCACAGCAGAATACTAGGGTAACTAATATTAGTAAAAAATAAACACAAAAAAGTCCTCAAAATTATTGAAAATAATTAAATTGTCGGTAATAAAGCAAGGACAAATACAATAGAATAAAAATGTGTGTGGCTCATTCTTGAAGCAAAGCTTTGCCTGGATGGTGATTGGATTCCCTGTTTTGGATCTAATCTGTGAAAGCACCTGTTCGGTGTGTGATGGAGTAAACAGCAATAGCACGTGCAGCGGCAGCCTCCCCCGGGTCCTAACGCCGTGCAGTAAGGAGTTTTAATTCTGTAGGGGGCGCTGTTGGACTACTTCTAATAAAATGAAAGCAAAATGCACAAATAATGTTTAGACTGTTTCTGATTAAATAAAGCAGTAATTGATGGCATAAAATCATGAGTATGTTTTCATTTAAAGGTCAGAAGTTATAGCTTACATGAACAAAAAATAAAATCACTAGCATAACACTTAAAAGAATTTTATATATACTGATTTATTCATTAATGTGTAATGTTATATTTTAAACAAATTATGAGCTTTAAAAGATTTTCTGAATTTTTTAAACTCTTTTGCTTTAGACAAATGTTAAATCATAAAATAAAATTTTAAGGTTACCACTGCAACTTTCTGAGAAAAACAAAGTAGTGATTAATAGTTTATTTATAGTTATTTTCCAATCTTCAATATACTGTCATTATAAAATAAATGTAGTTAATTCTAACAAACAAGTTCTTGTTAAAAACTTACCAAAATTACCAAAAAGTAATTATTTATTGGTATTGGCTATCGGCCAAAATAAGTTTAAATTTATCGGCATATCGGCAAAAATCCAATATCGTGCATCCGTAATCGAATCAACTTTAATAAATCAAGCATGTCCCATTTTGCAAAAGTTACATGATTTTAGTGATTTGCACGTGAAATTGGGCTTTTATGGAGGAACAAAACCACACCGCTGGAAAGGGAGCCGAATGGGGCGCAATAATACTTTAATCTCGATTATTGTATTTTCATAAACGTTAAACAAACCGTCATGTGTACCATTACACCCCTAATAGATATAGATGTATGTGGATAGATATAGTTAGGTTATTGTCCACCCTTCTGAAACTCCAGAGGTTGATATTGTCTGTCCACCAGCTGCTGTGAGGGTGAGATGTCAAGGTTTACTATTTAACTTCATAAGCTAACCTCCAGAAACAATATAAAGATCTAAAAATACATTTCCTGACCCCTTCCGTGTGATTGCTGCTGGGCGGTTAATCGTTCCCCAGGACGGTCTCGTTAGGGTCGTCTGTAACACACTGACAAGCCTCGTTTTCCTCAGGCTGTGGTGGACGCTGTTCTGGCCATCAGGAAACCCAACGAGCCCATCGACCTCTACATGGTGGAGATCATGGAGATGAAGCACAAAACTGACAGCGATACACAGTAAGATCTTCCTCTTGTGTGCACTTCAGGCTTCATTTATATATATATCATGGATATCTTAGGAGTAGTTCACTCTGAAATGAAAATTGCATGGAAAATGTTAAATTGTTTCAAACCTTCCTTGTTTCCTTGGAGCAAAGAAAAAGTGTCTCATGTTAGTCATTTTGTGTTGAATGCTTAGACTGATCAGAGGGTTGGTGTTGGATCATGGAGCCAGACATCCTGACATGAAGAAGAGGGTGGAGGACGCTTTTATTCTCACTTGCAATGTTTCCTTGGAATACGAGAAAACGTAGGCTTGACTAATGTTCATATATATTTACTGTAGGTTACTGGGTGATTCTGTCAATCATACTCGCTGTGTGTTTTCACAGAGAAGTGAACTCTGGGTTCTTCTACAAGAGCGCAGACGAGAGAGACAAGCTGGTGAAGGCGGAGAGAAAGTTCATCGAAGATCGGGTGATGAAAATAATCGAGCTGAAGAATAAAGTGTGTGCAGATAGTAAGAAGGGCTTCGTGGTCATCAACCAGAAGGTTCGTTTTTAGAATGTGTTTATCATTTAAGGCAAACATCACCATTAATATTGATCAGCACTCTTGGGTTTAGTGAACAGACCTCTAGAATGAAACTTTCTGTTCTTTCTGCATGTGTTCATCAGAGCAGTAGAGGTTCTGTCTGCTGACTCCTAACCTGCACAGCTTGCTAAATCACTTGCATGAGGCTGAATTACTTCTTGTGTTCAGGGTATTGATCCATTCTCTCTGGATGCGCTGGCTAAAGAGGGCATTGTGGCGCTGCGTCGAGCAAAGAGACGGAACATGGAGAGGTAAGAGATGAATGTGACCAAACCACTTTTTAATTTACCTTGATTCTAAAACAAAAGTTGTGCTTTTTTTGATTGGGATTGCTTTTGTAAGCAAGCATATTGCTAACTAAGCTAATTGATTACAAATAAAGAAAATGGTAAAGCAAATAATATGTGTGTATATGTATATGTGGCATACAGTTGTATTCCAGCTTCATGCATTTTTTATTTATTTATTTAACAACACTTAAATGCAAGTAAAAAAAAACATTTTGAACAAAGCTGAGAAAATGGCATAGATTGAGTCCATCAACATCCCCAAAGATCCACAATCCTAAACCACTTCCTGGATTGTCATTTCATTCAGTAATGTTAGACATGTTTGATTTACATGCTGTTTGATGATTGCATTATTTTACATATGCATCTGCTTGCATTCACGATCACTTGTTTGTGCTGCTGTAAGTGTTTTGATGCAGAGGTTCAGTACTCTCAGAAGATGAACAGTGAAAACACAAAGATGAAACATTCTGTCAATGACAGGAAAGAGTTAATGTGTATATAGTCTGCCCAATTATGTAGAGATTATTCAATGAAGAGCTTGCAACATTTTTTTCTCATTTATTTGTTTTCCTGTAAGGCTGACTCTGGCCTGCGGTGGTGTAGCTATGAACTCACTGGACGATCTGACGCCGGAGAATCTGGGTCACGCCGGACTCATGTACGAACACACACTGGTGAGCACTGGGCTTTTATTATAAACTCTCTGAACTATCTGAATGTTAGTTCGTTGTCATTTATTTGGCCTTTTGCAATAGGGAGAGGAGAAATACACATTCATCGAGAAGTGCAGTAACCCTCGTTCTGTGACGCTGCTGGTGAAAGGACCCAATAAGCACACCCTGACTCAGATCAAAGACGCCGTGAGAGACGGACTCAGAGCCGTCAAAAACGCCATCGAAGACGGTAGGCAGACAAACATTACAACAGATGTTTAATGGCCCTGCCCACTGATGTTCAGGATGGTTAAGGGCCCTGCCCACTGATGTTTAGTTGTTTAATGGCTCCGCCCACTGATGTTCAGGATAGTTAATGGCTCCGCCCACTGATGTTCAGGATAGTTAATGGCCCCGCCCACTGATGTTTAGTTGGTTGATGACTCTGCCCACTAACGTTCAGGATAGTTAATGCTCCGCCCACTAACGTTCAGGATGGTTAATGCTCCACCCACTGATGTTCTGGGGTGCGTTTCCAAAAGCATCGTTAGTCAACTATGGTTGTTCTGTTGTTACCAACATGGTTCAATGATTCTGTGTTTCCTAAAACCATAGTTTACACGAACATTCAGTCAACTTGGCAAACGTTTGTGGTTGGAGCTACTGCTCTCGACCTGTGGTTGGAAGCATCGTTTCCTGTTAGAAAGGCATGTGGGCTTAAATAAATATGCTCTTGGGAACAATAAGCAAGCTAACATGAAGTACAATCTGTATATTCCATTCTATCTAAATATAAATGCATTTTAATCCATGTATTTTGATTGTTTTTCAAAGGCACAATATAATGTAGAGTTTAGTTGAAAGATGAAGCGGCTGTATTGCTCTGACAGCAGCTGCATCACAAACCACAAGTCAATAATTTCACAATGCTTTGTCTGTAAATGATGGGTATGCTGAGGGTTAATGTGGAGCGTTGTGTTCTCACAGGTTCGGTTGTGGCGGGGGGCGGTGCGATCGAGGTGGCTATAGCTGATGCTTTGGTTAAACACAAGCCCAAAGTGAAGGGCCGAGCCCAGCTGGGTGTGCAGGCGTTTGCTGACGCCCTCCTCATCATCCCTAAGGTACTGGAAAACACATCCTCCTTAAACCTGTGATTAGGGCCACGATGCGGAAAACATACAAGTCACGGAATTTGTCAAAGTTTCATTACACTTAAATCGCAATAGTCACCATTATCTGTAAATATTAAGCAGCCAAAAGGCTTTAAATATGAATCCTGCATGTTCTACATGTCTCTGTGTGAATGAATGGAGCAGATACGTGGTTTTGTTTCCTACACACATACTGAAGTGTGTGACGCTCGCGGTGATTTCAGACTGCCGTCTCACTAAATGAGGACAAAAATACATGAACAGCATCTATTGTTGTTCATGTAGAACTGCTCTGAGTCACTTAATTTAATTTGAGTAAAACTGTCCTCATATCATGTACACAGAAATGTAAAGGTATTCGCTGCAACCCATCAACATAAGTTTGGTTTCACTGGAATAAACTGTCAGAGATGTATTATTGTCCAGTAGAATGTACTTAATGCTACTAGTACTACTAATAAATTATTAAAAATTAAGAAGGAATAATCACAATATTTCTCCCATGATTGAATTTAATACTATTCAAACGAAAACCAACTTTGTTTTTGACAAACCGTTTTATTAAAAGATAAATGACTGTTTATGCCTTCATTTGATAACCAGAAAAAAATACACAGAATTTCTGGAAAAATCTAAACATTTTATAGGACTGTTGTAAAAATAAACTTTGTTGTTGTTTTATGCATTCAAATAATTAGACATGCTTATTAAACAGAATTTGGTAACAAAATAGAACATGAGAATAAAACAAAACACATTTCATAGGGCCATAAAAATGCAATTGATTTAATATATTTGTTAAATTGTATAAGCTTCGTGATTTTAATTAATTAGACATGCTTTTTGATTAATACAATTTAATTTAACCTTTAAAAAGGAGTCCAGAAAAATAAAAACGGAATTTGGGGGAAAAAATCAAACCGATTTGGTAGGGCCCTACATGTATGCTCGGTGTGAAGCAACAAGCTCCTCATGTAAAGGTGTCTTTGAAAGACTTGCATTTCTCTCCTTCTCCAAGGTTCTGGCTCAGAACTCGGGCTTTGATCCTCAGGAGACTCTGGTGAAGCTGCAGACTGAGTTCAAAGAGACGGGAGCGCTGGTGGGAGTGGATCTGAGCACAGGCACGTGGAGAGGCACCTCACTATGCTGTCAAATTATCACATTTCTGTATTTGACTGCTGACATGACTTAACGGGGGGGGGTTTTTGTGCCGTGTTTAAAGATTTATTTGTTTTTCTTGGTGTAAGTACAAAAAACAGATTTTGTAGTAAATGTAACGGTGATCTGATGTTGCCGGAACAAAAAGGTGAAGCCCCCCTGCGAGAGTGGTGTATTTGGGAAGGCACAGAAACAAACAACGCATTCGGAGGCATGGTTAGCCGCTTGCGAGTGGTTGCCTGTTACATTACAGTAGCCCTACATACAATTTCACTTGCCACATAAACAGAGCAAGGGGAGATGACGATGATTTGCAGATCCTGAGCGTAAACTTGTAAGATGTGTGGTAAGTTCTGCCGCTCTGTAGTATGCACAGTGATCGTGAAATCTGGAAAGTGAAAGTAAAAAGCGAGCGTGCATTCAAATGTGATTTCAATGTCTCGCATATTAATAACAACGGCTCCCTGATGCCCACAGTTTATATACAGCATAATTACTCAACGATATACACGACCACCCAAACGCTTTTGAACAGTTTTTAAAATTTTCTTCTGCTCACCAATCCTGCATTTATTTTATCCAAATATAGGATTTTATCTATAGTATTTTTATCCCAATACTATAGACTGAGGTGTTTCTGTATCAGAATACTGGTGCGTTTGACGTCCAGTGTGCACAAATAGTTTTTTGATGATATTGTGATTTAAAAATCGTGAATAATTTTTCAATGAAATTGTGACCCTAAGAAAAGATGTGAATGGGGCCGTGAGGACCCCTGATGTCTTGCGGTTTGAGATGCTGGTTCTCCTGTGTGTGTGTGTGTGTCAGAGGAGGGTGTGTAATGTCAGTGTGTGTGTCTCTGTGCAGGTGAACCCATGATTGCCGGAGAGGTCGGTGTGTGGGATAACTACAGTGTGAAGAAGCAGCTGCTTCACTCCTGGTGAGTTCCAGCAGATCACATTTCGTTCAGACAGAGAACAGACAGTACCATTAAATCTGAATGCTCTGATCATAGATCAGATTTCATTTATCACGCGAGAAGGTGAGACAGACAAGTGATTTTCAGTCTTGTATACCCGTTTAAACTTTGAGTTATTTGTTGATTTATATTAGGCATCTAGCATGGTGTATTTTTATTCATTTTGTTAATAAAAGTTCTATGTTCTGCGCTGTATTTTGTTGCTTAAATTCAAGCAATTAATGCCGAATTGCTGCCAATTTAAAAGTGAAAGTAAAATGCGCACAGTGCTTTTATAAGCGAAGGAAAAAGAGGGAAGACTACGATCGTATCATAAGTGTTTTTAACAGCTGACGGCTGTAGTATGTGTATGCAAAATAAAAACGGCATCTTGAAGGTCCACAAGCACTGACTGTGATTAAGCCTGTTAGAATGCCCTTATTTAACTTATGAAAGCAAACTTTTTTTTATGTATTTGAGACGATATAGTTAAGTAATAATATCACACAAGCTGATATATCACACAAGAGTGCTGTTTTCCTGATTATCAGCACATGAATGCTGTATTGATTTTAAATAACAGTTCAACAAACATGAAGTTAATATTGAGCAAGATACATTTTAGACTTTTTTTCCTGTTTCACTAATTGAAATGGTTTCAAACAAAGCCGAAGCGGTTTGTGTTTCTCAGAACAACACATTTCTTTCAATCATCCGTTTATAGAGACCGTTGCTTGCTGCTTTTCTGAATGAATTCTGAATATGGCACAGCCCTAGTGCCGCTGTTGTCATACGTCAGTCGTGTGTTTGGTTCATGTGTCTCTCTCTCTCGTCTGCGCAGCACCGTCATCGCCAGTAACATCCTCCTGGTGGATGAGATCATGAGGGCCGGCATGTCTTCACTCAAAGGCTGAGTCTAGTCCATCCAGAAAGAAGGAAATCACCCAGATCTCTGCCATCATCCTGCCTGGACTCAAGACTTCAATCCCATACCGTTGTCATTGTATTTATGAGCTAGGAAGCGTCTCCCCTGCAGTCAGTTGGGTTGTTAGTTGTGTTACAGAAGCACTGAATTCCAATACACTTTTCTTTGTACCCATTAATGGTTTTGGTGTTTTTGTGTGAATGTTTTAGTGTGTGTGTGTGTGAGTTCAGCGAGTCAAGAAAACATCTGAGTGTGAATTTGTGTAAGACAGTTCACTAAAATACAATGAATGAGAGAAACCAAAAATATGGACGAATCAGTCCTGCCTTCTCTTTATATGTGCATTTTAATTCCTGTTTAGATGAACTGAATTTTGTGTCCTGATTCTGAAAATCACTGGGGATGATTTCAGGTCTATTCCACTCCTTTAAATCTGATGGAAATGTTATTAGTCTCATCTGTTTTAATCAGTCTTCAGTTATTTGGATGCATGTAAACACAGCTGCGAGTTTCCCAAAGCAATTTTATCCAGCTGAAAATTTCAGCGTTTTGGAGGCATGTATTTTAACTGCTTACCTGGGAGAGCAAATATGGGTGTTTTCAAAGAATATTCATATTTTTCGTAGTCTGTGGATGTCATCTGGTACAGTCACAGATGCTTGGAGACCAGCATTAACTTCAAGTCACTGTGCAGGTCGGTCAGTGGGATAGTTTTGTCTCTTTTCCACCTTGTGTGGCTTTTTCATCTCTTGGTGACCAGAAAATAAAATGCTGCTGGCTTTTTTAATGCACAACACTCAACTGAAATTGAAAATTGTGGTTCACAGCAGGTGAATTCCAGTGTTTTAGTGCTGAGAAGGGGACGCTGTCATGGATAATGATCTGAATATCAGTATCTAAGCAAAACCTGAGAAAAGTACTATATAAGTGATAGACTGAGCCAATGAGTGATCCTTTGCTGCCCTCTAGTGGTTGTATTTGCACTTTCAGGGAATGCAATACAAACTAAAGTAAACTGAATTTCTTCATGAAGGGCCCTTGTGAGATTATATCTTACAATTCTTTATTTCTTGTAATTATATGTTTACATGGCACCCATTCACTGCCGAGGATCCAGTGGTGAGCAAGGTTCTCCAAACCTGTTCATATGAAGCAACTCTTGATTAAATTTTCAGGAAATTTTTATTTTTGGGTGAACTATTTAATGCATACATAAAAACACTAATACAAAAGTATGTTCAGATCACAGAGTTCTTCAAAAATCCTTGAGTCACATGACGGCTCACAGTTTTCTAGGATGCGACAGCACAATCTCATGGCAGTTTGTATCTTTCACACGAACTGGTGGCTAATTTGTATGAATTTGGAATTTTGTCTAATCTGCTTCTAGTATTAGGCTGGACCTTCATGCTTGCTTTATTTCTAAAAAATCAGGTTTTTGCATGATTCACAGCACAAATTCATACAAAATCAGTGCATGGTAAAATACTGTAGTTCTGTTTTCCCATGAGATCGGGCTGATCTGGCACAAAACAACTCTGGAAACCAATGGAATGTGTTTAAGGCAAGTGCACAAAACATTTCAGTCAGACTTCGCTTTGTTCACAGATCTTTTACGGAGGTTTGAGTCAAAGTGATGCTTAGGCTATATATCATCACCACAGCAGCAGCACAGCCGTCAATGAATCCAATGTTTTGAAGCACGCTTGATATTTCAGTATGATATTGTAGTGTTAGGAACGTGGTGATGTTCTCTGAGCAAGAACATAATGCTTAGCTTACATGAGCTTCATTTAAAGCATTCATTAGAAAGTTTAAAACAAATCTGGCCCCGATTCATGTGACAAATTATATTCATCAACCTTGTTACACAAAACAAATCCTAGAAAGGTTAAACCTGGGAATATGTGACCCTGGACCACAAAACAAGTCATAAGGGTCAATTTTTTGAAATTGAAACTTTTTTTGAAAGCTGAACAAATAAGCTTTCCATTGATGAGGACAATATTTGGCTGAGATACAACTATTTGAAAATCTGGAATCTGAGGGAGCAAAAAAATCTAAATACTGAGAAAATTCACCTTCAGTTCATGATCTTAACATGATCTTAATATCCTAATGATTTTTGTCATAAAAGAGAAATGTATAATTTTGATCCATACAATGTATTGTTGTCTATTGCTACAGATATACCTGTGCTACTGATGACTGCTTCTGTGCTGCAGGGACACATATTTGAGTTAAAAAGAAATAAAAGGAAAGAAAAACTCACTGAAGTAAACAAATAAGCATTTGAAATCAGGTGCAAAGTAAAAAAATAAAATAAAACAGAGGGATTAATGCACACAATTATCTGTTAAACATTCCACCGTCCTCCATCTTTAATTCTGATTTGGTGTCACTGAATGAGTTGTGTTTTCTCTCTGGTGGGATGGCAGCTGTTCTCAGAGCTCGCTCTTCTGCTGGGGTCTGTGCTCCTCTGGAGATGATCTCTGGCAGTCACACAGAGCGCTGGGATCAGACGGCTGAGGAACCAGCTCCATGTCTGGATGAACCGCAGGCCGTGTGCTCTGACGAGCGGCGTACGTCTGTCAAAACACAAATACACACCACTGACCTCATACATCCAGCAAAACTCACCTTGTGATCATCTGGAAACAAACAGGTGCAAAAGGATCGAAAACATTATCCAGCAGCATTCATATGCAGACATATGTGTCTCTGCAGCACAGAAGCAGTCATGAGTAACACAGGTATATTTGTAGCAATAGCCAACAATACATTGTATGGATCACAATTATACATTTCTCTTTTATGACAAAAATCATTAGGATATTAAGATCATGTTCCATGAAGATATTTTGTACATATCCTACCGTAAATATATCAAAACTTCATTTTTGATTAGTAATATGCATTGCTAAGAACTTCATTTGAACAACTTTAAAGGAGATTTTCTCAATATTTAGATTTTTTTGCTCCCTCAGATTCCAGATTTTCAAATAGTTGTATCTCAGACAAATATTGTCCGATCATAACAAACCATACATCAATGGAAAGATTAATTATTCAGCTTCAGATGTAGTAGAAATAAAACTGAACGCTTATGACTGGTTTTGTGCTCCAGGGACACATATATATAAATGACATACTCACTGACCTGAAGTACGCTGTAGTAGTAGCAGTAGAGTCTGTGAGGCTGAAGCAGATCTCTGACCAGTGACTGTCCGGTCTTCGCTATGGCCTCTGCCTTTGTGTCATTCTTCTGCATATATCAGACCATGAGCAGGAGTTATACAAGTGTGTAAGTGTGTGTGTGTGTGTGTATGCTCACAAAATAATACACAGCTTTTGCAATTTTGTCATTGTAACATGCACATTTATGATGTCAGACAGTCCGTGTGCATCCTAAAGCAGGCAGCGTTTGTACCTGAGCCCATCTGATCTGCTGGAGGAGGTCAGACAGGTCTCTCTTCACAGGGATGTAGTGCACACCTGCTTCCAGATGCGTGTAAAAGTGTTCGTAGTACGGCGAGTCCTGCTTGAAGACCAAGCTGTCCCCCAGCATCAGATACGGAAACCTGTAGGCCGCTACCGTCCCGTCCATGTTCACCTGGTATTTGTACTAGAAGACAAGAACAAAGCTTTTTCTAGGGCGGTCAGTTTAATGCGTTAACTAAATATGTTAGGAAACAATAACGCAATTAAAATATTTTAACGCAGTTAACGCACTGGCCCCGCCCCCAGACCTGTACATCATCTCACATTCCATACCGCTGACTGTTGACCAATACGATGCAGGACAATAACGCCATAAATGCAGTTATGCCCTAAATTTCAAGATATTGTGGCAAAAAAAAAATTCCCCTGTATGAGTTTGTCTCATATCTATATAATACAGTTGAGGTCTAACGTTTACATCCCCCAAATTTAACTTATTTTGTCCTCTGGAAAACATGCATCTTCTGTAGCTTCTGAAGGGCAGTACTAAATGAAAAAAATATGATATTTAGGCAAAATAAGAAAAATGGATACATCTTCATTCTGTTCAAAAGTTTTCACACCCCGACTCTTAATGCATGTTTTTTGCTTCTGGAGCATCAGTGAGTGTTTGAATCTTCTGTAATAGCTGCATATGAGTCCCTCAGTCGTCCTCAGTGTGAAAAGATTGATCTCAAAATCATACAGTCATTGTTGGAAAGGGTTCAAATACACAACAATGCTGGAAAATCACAGAATTTGTGGGAGATGAAGGATTTTTCTGAAGAACAGCAGGCAGTTTAACTGTTCAGGACAAACAAGGGACTCATGAACAACTATCACTCAAATAAAAAACACAGCTGTGGATCGTTCAGCTAACAACACAGTATTTAGAGTCAAGGGGATGTAAACTTTTGAACGGGGTCATTTTTATAAATTCAACTTTTCTCTTGTGGACTGTAAACATCTTTTATGTGAAATATCTTATTCAGGTCAGTACTGAATAAACAATTAAATGCATTTTGTATGATTCCTCTTATTTTGGTAAAATAATTAACATTTTGCAGATTCTGAAAGGGGGGTGTAAACTTTTGACCTCAACTGTATGATAAGCGATATCACATAGGCAGAAAGAGCAATATCACACGAGTGCTGTTTATGTCCTGAATATCATGAGTTTAAATGTGATTTTATACAACAGTTCAGTAAATAAGTTATATTTTAAACACAATATTGTCTGTTTTTGCTCAACTTTGCAGAGAACATATTACCTTTCAAGCCATTGCAGATTTTAGTCAGTGTTTAGTTTCTGGATGAATCCGCGTTTTGGACGAATCGCGTGAACCAATGATTCATAGAGAGAGCCGTTTACTTCATTCCTAAATGAATCAGCCGTTTGAACGAATCAAATGACTCAAAAACACATTTACCGCCACCTGCTGGCAGTTTTAGTTTCTTATTTAAAATGTAATTTTAGAAACAAAAAACAAACAAACATTACATTGGTAGTTTACCCCAAAAAATGGATTCTGTCATCAATTACCCTCATGCCGTTTCAAACCTGTATGACTTTTGTGGAACATAAACGAAGGCATTGAAGACTGTTGGTAACTCAGCTGTTTTGACTGTCATTGTATGAACGAAACATACTGAGATGATTCTCACTGACAGCCCTAGTTTTTTTTATTAAGTAGAGAAAAATTTCAGCTTTCCACGACATCACTTACCTTAAAGAAGTCAAAGAATCCCACCAGCGGTGCTTTTCCCAGATCCTCCTCCCGGTCGCGAAAGAAAAAATATGCGGTTATTCCCGCGTCGAGCAGCTCTGGATTTTCTTTGGACATAGTTACCAGCTGCAGGCGCTCCTCTCGACTGTCCCGGCCTCTGAAGAACGCCTTCTCCGTTTTATTCGACCACACAGGACCTGGAGAACCAGAGAAGATCCAGAGAGAGAGACTGAGGACCGAAGATGATACTGGACAGTAGGGATGTAACGATATTATCGTGGTCACATGACGATACGAAACAATACGTCTTCTGGGCAAAAAGTGTACTTTTTCAAATATATTTAACTCTTTCCCTGCCAAACACGGAATTGTCTGTGTTTCCGCTGTTATAAGCTAGGGGGCGCTATAATGCATCTCCTGAATGAGTCTAGAAAGTGCCGATCAAAAACACAGACGAGGAAGACGCAGAAACCATCTCATATATGAGCATATGCATATGAAAAATAATGTGATCATCAACACTAACCGCATATAAATGAATACTGTCTAATGTTTCAGAGTGAAATGTGGATCCAGAAAGTGTTACAGGCCTGTGAAGCTTTGGGAGACTGATGGAAGCCATCTACTGCAGCTTTGCTTTGAGAATATTACTGAATATGATCCAGATGTAGTATTTGATAAAAATGCAATTTTCTCAGCTTTTTTCTCAAAATGTTGCTTTTTTTATGAAACCTACCTACATGCATTTTTTGATCAAAAAAACAACGCTTGAAGCTAGAATAAAACAGATTTGTTTGTTTGAAAGTAGAGGGTCTGTTATTTATTTTGACGTATTGCATGTTTAGATATTCATACAATAAAATATTCGAGGGGCCATGATGAAATTGTAGTGAAAATCAGCAAAAACGCTGGCGGGGAAAGAGTTAAGCTTAATATTCTAACACAAAAGGTCTTTAACGTTATGTTTTGGGCTATTATGCTTTGGCACAGTATCTGTCAAACGAACTAAAACCCTAAAGCACAATATGCTTCATCTCTTCATCGAGTCTGTTTGAAAGTGAAGAGCACATTTCGTTCAGACGATCAGCTCGTGATCCGGTGTCTCACACTGAATGAATGCAGTTAACTCCTTTAGTTCATGTGCTGTGAGTTTAGCAAGCTTTGGGAACACAACAGCCACCAGTTAGGCTTTATTAATGATTACAGCGTTTCACTAGATGTGTAGTGAGACGTGTTTTTGTGCCTGTTTTCACTGAAGCTGGAGTTTTCCTTCAAAATAAAAGCTTAAAGTGCAGGATATGAATGGCTGGCAGCGAGCGGTTTTATCTCTTTCGAGTGCATAAATTAGGAAAGAAGTATTGTAATTTCCCTGCTGAGTGTAAAGCAAAAATAACTTTTTTCTGAATTAAGTTTTCTTAGATAAGAACATGGGTTGCAGCTCTTAATTTGAACTCTAAAAAGTGCATTAGAATAATTTAACTTTTAAATGTACAAAATAATTTTTTTTTTTTTTTTTTTTTAAATATCGTATCGTGGACTTCATATCGCGATATTGTGGTATGGTGAGATGTTGGTATCGGTGCATCCCTGCTGGACAGTGATGTAGAGCACCTGTGTTGCCCTGGACCGACAGCAGGTCACTGGTGACGCCTCTCATGGCCTCCAGAGACGAGTGTGTGATGTCATACGTGGGGAGGATGATGTCACGCGTGTCTGTGGAGCCGCACCACGAGATAATCGGCAACGGACCGGGTTCCTCATCCGCCTTCCGGTTCTCCATCGGCCAGTCTCCTACGTTAATATAAAACTCCACATCCGGTAATTTCACCTGTGGACACGGGACGGATAGAACTAAATATAGTCCAATTAATCGCCATAAGAAAGTAGAATTAAAATATTCACAAAAGTCTGAGAAAAAGTGGGCATTCAGAATATAACTTAAACCTGGAAATAAAAATATTCTTTTGGATTTTGAAAAAAAAAAAAATAATGAAAATCAAACAATTTTTGAAGATTGCACTAAAGATAATTAAAAATCGCATCACTTTAGATCCCTAATCAAATAATTAAAATGCAAATAAAACAAGCTAATTTACTGCATTAACAAATGGAGCAACAAATATCAAGAAATTCATGTTCATTTTTAATTCAACTTTTTACTTTTCACAATTGTTACAACAACAGTATAATTTCATAATGAAATATAATATTTTTCTTTTATATAGCACTTTTCATACATGTAATGCAACTCTGTGTTTCACAGGAAAAAAACTAACATTGACATTGTGTGTTTGGCTAATATAAATTAAACTAAGAAAGTGCCTTAGAAGTTCAAAATATGAATTTGAGTAGCCTTAAAAGCTTGGAATATAAATTGAATTAATCCTGAACACAATATCAGTATAGACTCATTGGCAACCTTTGTCTTTTAGAAACACGAGCGCTAGGAGCCTCTTCCACTTTTACTGCTAAACAAATCCAAACATTTTGGGGCAGAATGACTAACAGAAGCACCACCGGACCGCTTTAGGTTTACTGTGCCAAAAAACAGCATGAGAAGATCTTAAACTGAGATTTGGAACATACTTTGAGTTGAGTTGAGTATATGTGGCACAGAAAGTAGTAATTCACTGTTACAACCTTCTTGTCAAGGATAACACAATACAGTTACAGTAACTTATTTCCATTGTGGTCCTTGCTTTAAAAAGAGAGAAGAAAATCCTAGTCAAACAATCCCATAAAATATCAAACAGATCAACAATTCCAATGCAGTGCCAGTGCACCGGTTACCGTGCTTTACATCAAGGACCACAATGAAAACAAGTTTTGTTTTAAACTTTATTGTGTTATCCTTGATGAGTGTATTCACTACTTTTTGTGTATTAAAAAAACAAACAAACAAACACACGCAGAATTTTCCCCAGTGCGCTCTAACACTAATTTGCCCTTTTTAGTAAATCTGGCCCTGTAAAGTAAGATGGCAG